>NW_008795671.1:229893-231307 GCF_000699145.1 Aptenodytes forsteri | reverse complement strand
AAGCACTGCTCAGCAATAAGCAAAACATCCCTGTATTATCAATGCTGTTTCCAGCACCAATCCCAAACCCAGCCCCATACTAGCTACCGTGAAGAAAATTAACTGTATCCCAGCCAAAACCAGCACAACAGATCAGATCTACCACACTTGCTGTCACAAGATCAAGAGGCACCCACGTAGTCATTTATTGATTCAGTCAAGGCAGAAACGTAGAACATCCTGAAAAGCCCCATCGCTCCTCTACACCCCTGATGGAGACCCTCACCAAAAACCCTGGCACACATGGGGTCGCCTGGTCTCAGAGCGCTGCAGCAACAGCACAGACTGGCTGAGGAGTCTCCTATAACATTCTCACCAAGAAGATCACATCTCTACAGCTGCAGATGGATTCTTCCTTGCTCCCACAGCTGTGAGACCAGAGCTAGCTGCGTTGATGCTGCCCTTCGGCTGCTGCCGAGGCTGAAAGCCTTGCTTCTACACTGCCAGCAAAGTGCCAAAGCTGAGGCTAGTAGGCCACCCAAATCTGCCTCACAGTCTGCCATCTCACAGCCTGCTTTGACAGCAGTTAATTACAATGTTCTTGTAGAGCTTATATGCATCAAAGTGCATAAGCATAGCTGTCTTGCCCTCAGTAGCTGCTGTATTTGGATGCGCCCGATATATGCACAGCCTTGGCCTCTCTCCTCCCATTTCCCGCCTGCCACCCCGCCATCCGGGGTCACCCACCTCCCTGTGCCCTCCCTCTCCCCCCCTCTCCCTCTCAACCTGAGTTCCCATGTCAATAAACCGGACACGGCCTGGCAGAGACGCCTGCCCAGCCATCAGCCGCGTCTGGGAGCTAGGGCAGCCCGGACGCTGGGGCGCCAGTTCCTGCCTTGCAGGGCCTGCACCCCTGCTCTGCTGGCTCTGCCCTGTCTCCAGGGTCTGTCACCAGTGCCCTCTCCACCTGCCTGCTTTACTGGTGCCTGGTTTCTCCGAGTGCTTTGGCCCTCACAAGTGCAATTTGGGAAAAGACAAGGTGGTGGGAGCAAGCAGGGCTGTCGCTGTCCTCACTGGTGCTTGCAGGGGGCTGTGGTTAGTTCACAGGCCTTTGACAGAGCGCTGTTCCATTCCTCCAGCATGTCTTTCCAGGAGCATTTATTTGAGGGCCGAGCAGCTGAGGCCATGCTGGGATGATGTACTTGGGTTCAGATTGTTGTGAGCTGGGGACAAGACCTTCTGGATGACTGTTGTCGTGGTTTAACTTCAGTCGGCAACTAAGCCCCACGCAGCCGCTCGCTCACTCCCCCCCACCCGGTGGGATGGGGGAGAGAATTGGAAGAGCACAAGTTAGAAAAACTCGTGGGTTGAGATAAAAACAGTTTAATAATTGAAATAAAATGATAATAATAATATGATAATAATAATAATAATA
>NW_008795671.1:225537-229592 GCF_000699145.1 Aptenodytes forsteri | reverse complement strand
TATCAACTTTGTTCTCATCCTAAATCCAAAACACTGTACCAGCTACTAGAAAAGAAATTAAGCTGGGGACAAGACCTTCTGGATGACTGTACAACTTGAGAGCACCCAGATGTCATTCCTCAGGAGCTGTCTGCAAGCCACAGGGCTGTAGGTGTGGAGAAAGCAAAATTGCAATGTCTGGGAAACAAAACAATTTTTTTTTCTTTCTCCATGAATTGTCTTTCCTTCTGTTTCTTAACCCAGCAAAGGGTCCTTCTTTTCTCCCTCTAACGAGCCATTTTACAGGTCTGCACAGCAGCGTTTCATAGATCTCCCCAAGGACGCAGAATGCGTGAAGAACCGCATCAGGAGTGCTGCAAGGGCCTCTCGCCCCTAAGGCCTCCCCCATTCGGTCCAGAGAGCGTGGGAGGTGATCTGGGAGCGCTCCTGGGTGCGGGTGCGGGAGGACTCAGGAGGTCCGAGGCATCGTCGCTGGGGTGCAGCCTGGCAAAGCTGTACGGACGCAGAACCGCTGCGCTTCTCGGTCAGCGTGCAATGTGCTGGCGGACGGAGTCGGTCACTCCTGGCTGCCGAGGTCGGAAAACGGCTGTTATCTGTTTTGTGAAATAATTTTGTGACAGTTGTGACAGTTTTGTTCTTTTTGGGCTTGGCTAACTCAATATCTATGCTCAGTCCCAGTTTGTGCTTCTGTAGCTTAATGGCAATTCAGAGGAAAGAAGATGAACTGTTCATTTTGCTCTTAATTCACAAGCAGTGTTCTGAAGTGCTCTACAGTATCTCATGTTTTCAGGTTTATCACTTTGTCCTACTTGCATTTAGACAGTTTTTTCTATCATCTCACAAGTCTGCCCTTCTAAATTTCACTCTTTTATATTACCTCTGTGGGAGCTACGCAAAGGAAACTAATAATTTGTTCTTTGCTTGTGGTAATCCAGCTTTTACATTCATTTCCTGTACTAGCTCTGCCTGGTTTCTCAGCATTAAGTCACCTTTTCATCTGCAGATACTACAGTAGCCTGTGGGGAAAGGTATTTCAAATGTTTCACCAATCAGCATCAGATATGCCTTTTAACATTGTGTAATTCAAATATTTATATTGTATTAATCCTTGAGGTTATGAATTCAATTGGAAATGCCAGCATGAATAGCTCACCTCAATTTGATCACTGGGAGAACTGTTCAAAATTAGGATTTGATTTAAAAAAAAAAAAAAATTCTGTCGGTCTCAAATCCTATAAACACTTGTGCTATGTATTAAACTTCTCTGCTGTAAGTCTTTTAAAGCATCACTGTGAGTATTCAAGTCACCATCTGTGACAGTGTTTGCAGAACTGGGACTTCAGCTTAGGGGTGATTGGAAATATTTTGACTAAATGCTTTTTGGAGGGGGGGTGTTACTGAAAAAATATTTATAAAGTTAAATTAAATCTTTTTGAAAATGTTGATTCTGTAAAAATGAAACACTTCTGTTTAGATACATTTTATTTTTGCTTGTGCATTCCAGTTGTCTTTTTCTAGGCCTTGTTCTTAAATTGTTAAAAATGTCCTTTTGCTTCTTATTGCTAGCTTTCAGACTCAGCATCTAAACCTTTCTGGCTTGCTTGCTTTCTTCTTGTATCAATCCAAGAGGCAGAATTGTTTAATATGTTATTCCGGATTTCTTCCAGCTGTGCCGACATAATTGATTAGAGATGATTGGTCATAATAGTCAAAATCAAAAGTAGGCTGTGAGTGAGGGTAGACAATTCAGATAATATTAGGAAATTATATTTATTTTCATCAAATTCTTTAATGGACATGTAAGGCAAAGCAGCCACTGTCTTTCTTAAACGTTTAAATTGAAACACAGTGCTTTCTAAAACCACATAATTTTCTTCTGAATAATAAGATTATAATATCATAATTTTCTTCTGAATAGTAAGATTATAATATCCAGGGATTTGATAAAGCATACATCAAAAAGTCTATCTATCTCCTCATTTGCGACAAAACCCAGAAGTTCATTCCATTTAGATGAACAATTTCTCCAGTGATGGATAAGCCATGATTAGGTATAGTTTTTTAGACAGAAGACTAAGATTTGTTACTTACCTGTTATTCCAAACCTGGTATAATTCACATCTACAGCTGTGGCTCACATAAACAGAAAGTATTGGTGTCTAAAAATCATACATAAGCCAAAATTGCCATAAAGGCCATGAACATTTAGCTCTGGGGTTATAGTTCAGGTCAGTAGCTTTTTTGATATTTGTTTCAATGATGTGTGTTAACAGACAGCAAGGAATAAAATGTAATAGTTCATTTGGCCCTCTTAAAAATTAATAAACATCTGATAGTGTAGCCAGTGAAATCAAGGACTTCAGTGGGAATAGTTCCAAGCACTAACTTCTCTTTAATGAGAAAATGAGTAGAAAATACACTTCAAAAAGTAATCTCATTTCTAACATTCTTTCCAGATACCTCCTGAAGCCATTGATAATGTAGGTTATCGGGAAGTGTTCATAGTCTTGCTGACTCTTTATGGACTATCTCATGATGTTTGGCCCTCTAAGTCCCAGCCCATGAAAACATACGATTTGTGAGTATCAGATAGAATAGGTTCACAAAAATAAAAATAACTACGTTTAACTCTCAGAATTGTGGGGAAAGGTCAGAAACTATGATCTCTCTGTGCCCTCAGGTTCAGAAACCAGATAAGCAGTAGAAATACGTTTTTAAATTTCCATTCATTCCATTATGTTCAAATCTTCAACCATAGTAGGGTATTTGTGCGTGTGATTTTTGCTTGCTCAAAGTTGGCATCGGTGTTTTAAACCTTGTGCTTGAAATGTGAGCTAAACTAAATGCGTAATTGCCAAAACATGAGCAGAACTGAGCATATATTTCATTCCTTCTTTTTGAAATGTCTGCTCATATTAAAAAAAAAAAAAGAGAATATTGTTTTCCTACTTTTATGTCCCTTCTGAGTATTCTTTCTATAACTATATAACAGATAAAATGATTTTACTAACTATAATATTCACAGCAAGCTTCAAAAAAACAATAGAGATTATTCATAGGAGAGTGTTGAAACTTTATTCTTATGTTTACTTTCTCCAGTCTCATCAAGAAACAGAAAACATCTGTGACCCATTGTTCAACCAATGCTAATCAGCAGAACTAACCAACAGTTAATGTTAGACATCACTAGATCATTTTTAATACATTGTGAAGAAAACTGGTAGCTACTTACTGATAAGTCATGAACAGAAAGACTAAGTTCAGCAAGTAAATTTGTTACAAGTACTGTATATCAGCCAGGGTTGGAGCTGAAATAGTTCCATTAGGATATATATAAATCTCTAAAGCTCCTTGTTAGATACATAATAAATAAGCACTGGGCATAGTCTTTAAATACATTTAGGAAAAAGATATTGGCATAAGACCACATTTTGGCATTTCTCTTATTAGGGAAGTGCAATTTAGCACTAATACCCTCACTACTTCAGGACTGGCTTCACCTGTGCTTGTATTTCTGACAAGAATATCAATTAGTTTTTCAAGGTGATGCACCTGCCTCATTCAGGATGAAGGCTTAAATGTAACCACTGTATCCAGAGTTTTACTTAAGTTTTGGTCTTCTTTACTGAGGTAATACATCACTGTGGTGATCTGTAACCTAGCATTTACTAAAATAATGCAGATTTTCTTATCTGAAATATAGTTTAATCTCTCTGAAAACTTGACTATGATAGGAATACTCTATTGTGTTATGGCTATAACAATCATCTAACTCCACCCTTTCATCTTCTGTTTTTATTTTCTCCCTTGTTGTCATGGGTTGACCCTGCCTGGACACCAGGTGCCCACCAAAGCTGCCCTATCACTCCTTTCCTCAGCTGGACAGGGGAGAGAAAACATAACGAAAGGCTCCCTGGGTCGAGAAAAGGGCAGGGAGAGATCACTCACCAACTACCGCCACGGGCAAAACAGACTCGGCCTTGGGGAAATTAGTTTAATTTATTGCCAACCAAGTCAGAGTAGGGTAATGAGCAATAAAACCAAATCTTAAAAAC
>NW_008795671.1:179485-224491 GCF_000699145.1 Aptenodytes forsteri | reverse complement strand
GTTACCACACAAACCCAATACACTTGTACTCAGTTTTGACTTTAGAAAACGAAAAGACTAGTCTGGTCTCAACAGCTCACTTCTTGCATTTCTAGAAGGCCTTAAGTTCTGAAGAAAATAGGCTGTAAGCACAGATGGCAGAGGCCTGTAGTGTACCAAAGATGACTCAATCAATTCATTTAACACATCCTTCTGGCTTTTGCAAGGCTGAAGTGCAGTTGCTTTGAAATCTGTGGTGAACCCAGGAAACTTTGCTAAGATAGTTTAAAAGAATACAGAATGTATACACTGCTATTTCAGTTTCTAATAATGAGTTACCCTCTCCATAATTAAAGGACAGTAAGGCCTCCACCCAACACCAAATCTCTCTAGCACTGTCAAAGAAAAATAACCAGGGAAACGTAAGGGAAATGCTGACTTCCACAGAGCCATGAGTTGGCCTGGGAGGCAAGCTGGTGGTGGTAAGAAGGTCTGTGATACCTACGGGTGGCAGCAGGTTAAAAGCAGCTTTAGAACTGAGGAGCTGGGTGGCTGGACCTGATCTGAGCGACAGGGAGCAGTGGGCGATGCAGCTTGTCTCCAGGAGAGGAATACCTGTAGTGACTATATGTGATGTTCAACTTGTATTAAACCATCCTTAGGGGTCAATGTTGGATGGACTTGTTTCTCTCTTCTTTAGGGCGATGCAGCTCGTCTCCAGGAGAGGAATACCTGTAGTGAGTATCTGTGATGTTCAACTTGTATTAAACTGTCCTTAGGGGTCAACGTTGGAAGGACTTGTTTCTCTCTTCTTTAAACCATTGTACTTGGAGAAATTAAAATAGCCACTTCAGCATTCTTTGTAAAGCATTTTTTTTTTCTCGTTTATCTGCAAACTACTTAGAATAAAATAAGAGGTAGAGTTTTCTTTTTAAGCTTTGCCGTTAGACTGGGATTTTAGGTCTAGTGAAGTTTTTTCTTTTGGTATTTTCTCCACTATTTTGTCCTGACTGATATCAGAACTGGAGTCCACGTCCATGCAGAATTCTTCTTATTGTAAAGTGGCCAGTCCTTTAGGGTTTGTGAAGTGCTGTCATAGCCTAACTCACCTGCTTTGAAGTTGTCCCTTAAAAACACCTGAGGTGAGATACACTCAGTGAAGAAAGAAAATGATATTGAGAAAGCTATCTGAACTCTGAAAAGAAATTGTGTGGTAAAGGGCTTTAGGTGGCAAAGTCAACATTAAGTGAAGAGGGTTCACTGAAAAAGGAAACACAAATCCTATTTGGAATAACTGATAACTGGTAAAAAGCAGCCCCTCCTGACATCACTGTGATTTTAGCCTTGGAAAAGATATTCTCGGGAAGTGTGGGAGTGTTTGATCTTTGCCCTTTCCACGGTGACAGAGGGCAGAGGAGGGATGGTGTCAGTTCAATGGTCCTGGAAGCCATGTGCCAACAGAGCTGCTTTCTATGAGTGTAGTATTTATGTTTGGGATATACCAAAATAACACACATAGGCAGATCCATTTCTACAACTTTTCATTTTTTGCCAGTCTGCTACATTCAGGGAGTAAGTGTAGGCTTTGGCTTTTATTTTTAACTCTCCCAATCAAAGGTGTGGGCAAATGGATGTAAGTGGTTGAATTTTTACAGTTTGGAAAGTGACTGCTAGTCATCTGAGACACATTAGCTGATTATGTATGTGTTCCCAACCTGTTACTAACATATTAGTTTACATCTGATGGTTGAACTTTTAATTTTAGTTTGCAATGGACTAAGAGTATGCACATGATTATTTAATATGGTTCAACTGATAAGAAATACATTAAAATGAGATAAATCAATAATTTTCTTATTAACTGACCCTATTCAAAGATGCCCTTGTGGCATAGGGAAACACAGGATGTTATAGGAGAGAAAACTGGCACTCTTTTTTGCCTTTTTTTTCCTTTTTTTTTTCTGTTCACTGGTCCAAAACCTTCCAGTCTTCCCAGACTTGTATTTGGCAACTGTACAGTTACTGTGTTATTTAATATTACCACTAGTTTTCACAAATTAGTCCTTGCAATATATCAGGAAGTAACTTAATAATCAGATCATGTCCTTGCTCTACTCTTCCCAAATAATCTGCCTTTGCGGTAGAGAAGCTTTTGAGTAGTTATTCTTTGCTGTTATGTCATGCAGTCCTCTTGTTCTCCTCTTATTTTCTCTCTACCAAAAAGCAGTTAATTAGCTGAGGAAAAGAGATGTTTTATAGTGAATCAATACTGAACACTGAAACAAACTTCATACCTCCAGCAATGTATCTACAAGCTTGGGAGAGGTGAACAAACAAATCGTAATGTTGAGAGAGGAAAGAAAAGGACAGGGAATAGTTTCTCACTTGTTATTTGTGAAAAGGGGGACCTTCCTGCAGTATGACTTGCCTCTCTAGTGCCCTGTGGTGAAGCTAGATTTTGTGGTTGTCTTATTGGTGCACTTCCTTTGCTATGTGTTTGCAGGGTATATGGGGTTTTGTTTTCACCTTTCATCTAGATTGTGGTTACTGCTGCTGTTTAGAGGAATAAATGCAGCAAATAAGCCCCTAATGGCAAGGAATAGATGACCTCACCTGAAGGTACTGCTCACGGCCCAGGTAGGTGAAGTATCTCTTGCTCCCCGCCTTCTGTTATTTAAGTGCATTGGAGCATTCTTCCAGGCGCAGTCCTCTGCTGTGGGTTTTTGTTGTTGTTTTTGTAGGTGTGTCTCTAAAGGGGTGTCTAAAAAGTGGTTGATATTTCCTATCGACACTGAAAGCAGAGTGAGAGAGAACAGTCTCAGTCTTCCTCTTCAGCATTATGGTTTTCTTTCTCTTTAAGATTTTTTTTTTTAAAACAGATGCTAGCCTATGTTTCAAGGGGATGTTCTCTGCAGCACAAATATGAACAGTTCATATTTCCTTATGCTGCCCCACAAATAACCCCTATCCTTGAATGAAATCAGACATTGATTTACGCGGGACACACTGTTTTGGTTATAAGCCCCTGAAAACACAGCGCTTTCTGTCACGTGGCTTGGGAAGACCCACACAGCCGCGCTGTGCATCCCTCAAGAAGATGATCTCCAGGATTCTTATAAGCATCTGATTGCTGATGCTACGTTTCTGCTCCATTTCATATATAAAAACTAAATGATTCTCTTGACAAAGAAGATGGGTGTAAATTTGCCAAACAGCTATAATAAAAAGAAGAGTATAAACCTTTTAGATGGAGCTCATGGGTTCTGCTCCCCACACTGCTCAAGTATTAATACAAGCAAATAGTGTTTCTTCCAGTGTAGCTGTGACACGAATGTAATACTTACTGTCTCATAGGAACAATTTATGAGGCTGAATTTTTGGTACTTTCTTCTTTTGTTTGTCTTCTGTTGATCAAGGTAACATCTTTGATTTTTACTGCAGCATCATAATGTTTTTGTTAAGATATTTAATGCATGGAATGCAATGAGTGAAAATAATTCCCACTACACGTAGCTCTCACCAGCATCTTCAGATACGTGGATCCCTCTCGGGAATGGCCTTACCTAGGATTTTTACAGAGGTGAAGCAAAGCTGTCTTTGGCACTGAGAAAGGTGTCATGAAAATCCTCTTAGTAAAATTGCAGCCATGTTAGGGTTAGAATTTACCTTTGCACTGCTGTACAGAGTCTGCTTGGAGCATACAAGGAAAATACCTGGTTCCCTGAATAGGGTACAAGTTGAACAGAGCTAAAAAAAAAGAAAAAAAAATTGTTAAAAATTAGCAAGGTCTTGTGGGGCTTAAAGTATGTTACTGGCTCACCTAGTTTTGGCTGCAGGTCAGAACGAAAATCAGTTATTTGTAGCTTCACAGTAATAAATACTTCGGCTTTTCACAGCTGCTTCTGGTAACAAAAGGCAGTTGCAGATAAGATTGGATCTTTACTTCAATGGCTCTTTCAAAGGAAAAATAGTCCTCAGCCCAGGGCCCTGTTGGAACTCCTCACTGACTACCATCTCGCACAGATATCTTTCCTTACACGTTTCCCCTCTCAGCTGTTGCATGCACGTGGCTTGACATGGATGTACCCAGCAAGCTGGTACAGATGGATATGTTCTTGGCTGTTGCGCAGAATTAATTATTGTTTTTCTATTCTATATATGCCCTTACATTGTGCACACCCCGGTAGCTGAGTGCATTGAACAATGTATCTAACATCTGTCATGTTTATTTTCTCCTTGATCCTTTCCCCTGGAGGGGGAAGGTGAGCAGCGTGCTGCCTTGCTTTGGGAGCAGGGCAGACAGACTTTGAGAGGACCTCCCGGGTCATCAAGTCTCGTCTCTGGCTGTTGCAGACGTCTATGTTATATAATACTCTTGTGAGCGGAGCAAGCGCCAGTCTAACATCAGATCTCTTTCTTTGTACTGCTGTTGGAAAGCTGTTCCACTACTTTCATGTAAGGGTTAGAATGCTTTCCTTTTCAGCTTCAGATTGTTTCTGCCTTGTTTTTTGCTTATTTCATCTTGTGTCAATGTTGTTAGCGATCTTAATTAGCTTTTTTCCTTCTAGGCTCTTTATCACACGGAATTTATAGGCAACAATCTTACTTCCTCTTAACCTGTATTTTGGTCGGCTGTTGTACTGTCAGTACAGGTGTGACTACATTGGAGGTAATTGTTATTCCATCAAAATTAAAGCTGGGAAAAATAATTCCAAGTGGATTTAATTTGTCATTTGTTGAAATCATTAACTTGAATTACACAGCAGAGTTAGTGCTATACTGATGTATGAGAAAATCCCATCCTACCTTACTATTTAGGTAGGAAACCTACTACGTTATTTTCTAATATGCATTGCCTAAACATCTAAGAAGATTGGGTTTAGTCCCCTGGCTCACCTTAGATCCTACTGGTTTCAAATGAGTCTGTGTTGCATAAAGTTCCACATGAAATTGGGAAATATATCCTAATTTCCTTCCAAAGCATAAGGTGCTTGCCAATGGCAAGTCAGCAATGAGGCTGCCCTGCTTCAGTCTGGGACCTGAGGCAAGTCATAAAAGCAGTATGGCTCAAACTGCCCAGCCTCAGGTCCTGGGGTAAATCCCTTGGTGACTGCAGGTTATGGCCTATAAATATATGGAAATGTCCCCACCTGCGTCCTTCTCAGCATATGACAAGCCCTATACGAGGCCACATCATTTACCGAAGTGCAGGGTCATGGGATGGGGCTGCAGCGCTGAGCCCACAGTGGGGGCTGCTTGGTGGTGTGGTCCCACTAGGCACAGCTCTTCTTCTCCCTTCCCCACAGTCATGCAGGGCCATGGCATCACTTGCGCTCTGGACTGTGTCTGGCTCACAGACAAAAAAGCAGCTGACCTGCTTGCTGTATCTGGCGTCAAGTCACAGATTGGAAAAGAGGCCATTCCGCTGTGCTGCAAATTTGTGAGAAACTAGGGCAGTTCAGTGCAAAAGGCTGTGGGACTTGAGTTTTGTGTTTGACACTAGACCTGGCAGGTTTGGCTGCATTCTAGTATGACTATCACTGTCATAGTGTGTCTGCATAGTGTATGATCTGCTGCAAACAATCCACGTTTCTGGAAAAATGCACTTATTTTTGTTGGATTTATAAAGAATGCCTGAACTGCCTCTTGCTGAATTTTCTCTCCGGTAGCCTTTTGAGTTGCTGTGATATTTTTTGTGGAGGAAGTTAGGCTGATTCAGAAGTCTTCCTCATTGCAATTTACTATTTCAAACTATCGCTGCAAAGGGGGAAGGTGGACGTCTTCAGTCACCCCTGGCTTGAAAAGGTCTGGGTCTAGAAGTGATCAGCATATCTGATGTTACTTCCTCAATAAATTAAGCAAACATTACAAATGTGGATAGCATAAAATTCATGCTTCTCTTTTTGAACCATTTCTTGTTACTGTTAATAGACATTTTTTTGTAATCCATCTGCTCCTCTTGCCTGATTGATGTTCATCATAAATCCTGTGCTCATGGCAGGCATAAAATACTCAAAGAAAACTTGAGATTTCACCTGTCTCCATAGCTGAAAGCAGTCTGAGTTTTGTAAAGCTGTTGATTTGGCTTCCAAAATGTATAAATAGAAAAATGAAGGGAACCTGAGAATCAGCTTTGATACTGTCTGGACCACAAAGTTCAAATATTTCTATAGTAGGAAGAGTTATTTCTGAAGTTCTTACAGATAGAAAGTCTCCTATTCCAAGAGAAACATTGAGCCTAAATTTTAACTGTCAGTTAAGATTAGTGTGTGGCTTTCAAAAGTGGTAAATGGTCAGTCAGATTTGTGTAAGTGGCTTTCAAAATGCTACCAGATCAGTATGTTTTAAGTTTACAGCCATCTTTCTTTCACTTTTATGAGCGTGGACTGCATGTGGTACAGAACGGCTTGGAATTAAATCCTTTCTTCTCCTTACTGTGACTGTTTTCCTGGACTAACACAACTGTGATTTTTGCCATAGAACTGTTAATAAAAATTTATCCTTATTGTCTGAGCTGTCTTTGTCCCCTTTTCTACCTATCCATCCCTTGTTTGGCTTTAATATCCACTGGTAAATGAATGTAAGAAAAGAAACTTGCAGTCTCCAGGTCAGTTAAGACCTACTGATACGTGGATATCTTGTTGCTCCACTGAACTCTGAGTATGTTCACTTTGGTGGACCTCTTTTGCTCTTCCTTCTGCTAGTTGGGTTTTTTTTGAGGAAAACTATCCCTTTCCCATCACAGCCCCCTTAACTGGTTAAATGCATGATACAATATCAACTTTTTTTTTCCCCCAACAGGAAATTATGGGGAAAGTGGAATGGAAGCCTTCAAAGAGCTGGCTGCCCAAGAGGGTCTCTGCATTGCTCACTCTGACAAGATCTACAGCAATGCTGGGGAAAAGAGCTTTGATCGCCTGCTCCGCAAGCTGCGAGAAAGGTTACCCAAGGCTAGAGTGGTGGTTTGTTTCTGCGAGGGAATGACAGTGAGGGGGATCCTCATCGCCATGAGGCGCCTGGGAGTGCTTGGGGAGTTCCTGCTAATTGGAAGGTAAGGCTCTGAGTGTGCTTTCTCTGCCTGTCCTCTCCCCCTTGGCCTGCAGGCAGTCCTTTCATTTTAGAACTGTGCAACTCAGGCTACCAGTAATTTCCATATTTACTTGTCTAATGAATGAAAAGAAGTGGCAAGATGGTAAAGCAGATCTCAGGAAGGGGATATGAAGATGTATGCCAACTTTATCGGTGGTGTTAACTTTTGCTGAAGTAAATGTTAATTACTAACTTTTATATGGATATATGACATTACTGTTTTTGCACTTTTGTGCACTCTAGAGGAATGTTTCGTACACAGATTTTACAACCAAAGTAGGGAGCGAAGAATTCTGGTTTCAGAATGTGATCTGGCAGTGTGACATGTGACAAAATTTCACGTATTTCACTAAGAATGTCTCCTGATAATTTGAAACCCCAAATTATTGGATGGTCTTGATTACTTGAACTTTTTTCACAGTCTTACGATTACAACCTGGCATTCTCAGTTGTACACGTTGTTCTGATCTTTGCTGTTGAAAGCTAGGGCACTGATATTACACATACTTGTTTGGTTTTTAAAACATCAAACTTACTGATGGCCAAGTCAGTATGTATGTGTGTTTTTATATTACCAGAGTAACAGTGCAGACGTGTATTGGACAGGCAAAGACCGGCTTCGTCAAAATGGGAACGGTTGCTTTTTTCTTCTAGAGTTTACCAGTTCTTTGTAGATATTCACTAAAATATGGTCAACTATAGTTCTATCACATATGGTCTATCCACATTTCCATTTTTGTGATAGTTCTTATTTTGAGGGTTCTTTGACTTTCACCTTGATTTTTGCAATGTCTTTATGTCTGGTTTTCCATTTTGATGAATCTTGTTCAAATGATGAGGGCTGACTCTTTCTGTCTTTTCTATTAGATTGGTAATGTCTTTTTTAATCCTTCTATTTACTCTTTGTTTCTTATCTATTTTTTAAACACCGTTCCCTCAAGGCCTTTGACAGTTGTCTCCTTACCTACTTAGCTTCTGTTGCCTTTTTATTCTGTTGTCTTTTGGATCTATCAGACTTCTTTTTGTCCCTTTCTCTCCCTAAAGTCTTTCTGTCTGTCATTGTTGTGACGGGGATGCTCTCCTTTAGCCCTGTGCTATAATATTGGTCTTTCCCTGACTGCATCGCTCCTCAAAACCCACAATTATGATTTTTATAAGTCAGATAGCTAATCTGGCCCAAATAATCATCTGAAAACAATCAATGGCTCTCCTTTCATCATTTATTTTTGTTGCGGTCTTTGATTACAATCTATTTGGAGCAGCGACTGTATCTCTAGAAGGGTGTGTAGATAAGATATAGCACGTTTGGAAAGCCATCAGCATTAAATGAGACAAATAGTAAGGCGGTATTGAAAATGGTATTATTTTTTTAGATTTGTGCATGTGCTTTTTGTCTGCATCATTCAATATGCATCATTTGAAATGAATAATGGAATGCCTTAGGACTGATATGTTTTAAGTATATTTTTTCAGTGAACTGAAGAGACTAACTATGATAAAATTAGTCTGGGTGACGGCATCCCTGGTCATTTTGTAAATGCCCTGCAGCTTTAGGCAATGCTGTGCTTTCTTCATGTATTGTTGTCCCTCTGTAGTGGTGTCTTACTGTTCATCTGATTTTGGTGCTCTTTCTTGACGCTGTCCATACAGAGAGCCAAAAGAAATGAGTCTCCTACATTAAGCACCAACAGTAGGTACTTTGGTGGTACAAACCTTAGTTTTCCTATTAGGCCAATTACTTGATCCCCTACTCCGTGGATATGTGGAACATTTTAACTTGAAATTTTGACTAAAACACTTTACCAAGCATTATGCTACTCTGTTTAGTTCAATTGTTTGTCTTGGAATCTGCCCAACAGCGTTACTCTGAACTTTTTGTCACAACTTCTTACCTGTTAAATGCTAATAATGGAATTTCTTTGGAAATCACAATGCCTTTTTAGGTAGGTTTTGACATACTCTTCTTTTATGCTAGTAACTGAGCCCTTTTCAAGTCTGGGTGGACTGTTCTGATTGTAAAACAGGCTGGCTATTGCTTTGCGTAGTCTGGATTGTGCCCAACAGCTGGCTGAAATAAAAAGTATTATAGGGCTTGCACATGTTTTATATGTGCTTGCAGAAGTAAAAGAAAAGACATTTTCTTTGAATTGTCCTAATTAAGTGATTTTAAAAAATGGCAAATCTGGCAAAATTATTCACAAGTAAGTTGCAGCAAAACTGCAGTGCTATGAATTTGGTCATCTATATACAAACAGGAACCAAGGCACGCATTAACATTGCTCTGACATGCTGTTTAGTCTTTTTTATTCAAGTACCCAGCTAAGCAAAAAACCAAAAGCCTTTTAAGAACATTCTTTTAATTGAGGGAAGTGGGAGTGAATGTGAAATCAAGATTTTTTTGCAATAATGAGCTAAACAAAGCCTTTAATTTACCCACAGGTTTATTATCAGCCACACTGTATCAACCCTGTTCTCTGCTCTGACTCACTGTAAAGAGGAAGCCTTTACAAAGGGACACCTGGCTAAATAGCTCTCTTTCTGCTCTATCTTCAGTATTGCCATTGAGCAAAGCAGACAGGAACAGCTTAGCTTAACTAAATTCAAGGTATCAGAAAGAGAGCTGGGAACTAAATTTGACTTCAGTTTAATCTGGGAATGATACATTGGAAAATATAGGGGGTTACATTGAGCCAGGACTGGTTTGTCAGATACCGGGGACTTTTCCAGGATGCGCTGACTCTTCTCAGGCATGGAGTTAAGACCCCATTTGTGCCGTATCTAAGCAAGTGTTCCCAAATTCAGATTGGAAATCTAACTAGAAGTTCAGTCTCCTTTGCTACTGGAATGGGAGTCTGTTGTATTAGTGAGAAGAAAGGGAGTTCCTACTTGTGAATCTGGAGGGAAGCTGGGATTAAGACGGGACAGGGAGAAGAGGTTACAATCCTGCCTGAGGGAGAATGGAGGATGTTCTGAAATCGATATGGTGTCCAAATGTAGTGGAGAGTTCAGTGAGAAAATTTATTAAGCTATGAAATTAAGGATGATAAAGCTTTAAAAAGTGGCTGATAATCAAAGGGAAAGGAGAAGGCAAAAATTGATCATGGCTTTGTATAAAAACAATGATTGGAATAGTGTTGGAGTAACCAAAGGCAAAAATTACGCTAAGAACATAAGCTGTACTCTTAAGGGAATTCAGGTGATAGCTCTTTCAGCAGAAATTAGTTTTGATGTGAAGAGACTATGTAGAAAGATACTCAACATCATGTGTCTAATGATGTTTATGCAGGCCATTGGGTTTTATATTACTTAATAAGCATCAATTAGGTTTTGTGAGAATCTTGCAAGACAGATGAATCTCCTGTATATCCCCTGGGATGATGCATCAAGACAAGGCACGTAACTGACTTTCCAGCATTGTGCGGGTAATGCAAAGCAAATGAAAGATGCAAACGAAATCTCCAATTTATTTTAAGAGTTACTCTGAGATCATTAGAGAAGAGACATGTTAGATAAATAGTTGGAAATGAAAATGCTCTTTTGCAATTTGATGATCTCTCAAACTCCTACACAAAATGGTTTGTGTAAACGTATGAGGAACTTTAGAAGGAGGGGATATATTAGTGCACATGCTGCTTTTCAGTATAACACTTGGTAATGGACTATGTACCGCTTTATTTCCATAGGCTTTCCAATGTTTTATGGTCTTCATTACTATCGCTCTATGGGCTGTTGTAGAACTACGAATTTTAAGTGTTGGTAGGGTGACCTCTCCTGAAAGTTTGGACACTTAGCAGTAAGGATATGGTTGGATTCTCTGCTGTGAACCCAGTGCATGACAGAGGGCAAGTCAGTTCTTTTTCTATATCTAATAAAACCCTTTTAGCATAGGGTGACAGAGCTTTCAGCATGCATATTGTGATGAAATTTTTCCTGACTGCCCTCCCTTCACAAGCTAATATTAATAATGGCATTTAACGTCACACTTTCTAAAATATTGACAAGGCACTGTCAATGTAAGCTGTTTGGTCCTATTATCTGACATTGTTGGACATGTGGAACCTGATTTCATCCAGGTGTAAGAGTAAACAACTTGGTGAGTTGACAGAGAAACATGCCCTGATATGGTCAATCCCTGGGTGGCAGGGTGTGTGGGAGGATTTGGGCAGGTGCCTAGGGCAGTTATCACCTTCCAAAGCCTGGGATTTTATGCCTGAACAGGCATGTGATCCCATTGAATTGGTGCACCACTTGACAGAAGAGTGCCTTGCCTACCTGAATGAGACTCATCAGTTCCTAGCACTGCAACTGTGACTACTGAGCTTTTGTTCAGCTCCATCAGAGCAGAGGAAGGAGGGCCTCTACATCTGAGGACACCATAGTTAAGACAGGGACCCAAACCCTATCTACACTAATCACTCCTGTAGTCAAAAAGAAAAACTGGAAGCAGAAATTGACAGGTCCATAGCATCAATCAGTAAGGGAGGAGGAAGAGTCTGATCAGGAAGCTGGTCCTTCGGCAAGGAAACAGGAGAAGGAGGTGACAGAGGTCACTCTATAGGCAGAAATCACCTGGTCCCTGAGCGAACTTTGAGAAATGTGGGAAGTTTGTATCTTCCAGCCAGGCAAATAGATTGCTGTCTGGTTGCTCAGATACTGGGATACTGGGGCTGACAGTCAGGAATTAGAAAGTAAGGAAGCCCAGAAGCTGGGATACCTTGCTAGGGACCAGGGAAGAGACAAAGAAATTGGAAGAGAAGCAACAATCCACAACCTCTGGAAGTGGATCCTGTCAAGCGTGAAGGCAAGGTATCTCCTCAGGAATGATCTTGTAAATTTCTGAGGGAAGTAGACTACCATGGAGAAAGGTGTTGTTTTAATTTGTGTCTTTGTTTCTCACTATCCAAATCTATTTTAATTGGCAATAAATTGAATTAATTTGCCCCAAGTTGAGTCTCTTTTGCCTGTGATGGTAATTGTTAAGCAATCTCCCTGTCTTTATTTTGACCCATGAGATTTTTCATCCTAGTTTCTACCCCTGTCCTGTTGGGTGGGGGTAGCTGGCAAGCGACTGGGTCGGCATTTGGCTGCTGACCAAAGCTAACCCACCACAGATGACATAGGTTGCACTGCCAACAGCATGATGACAGGTATTTCTCTTTCTCTTTCATTCAGTTCTGACATCACAAATATCATAAATATCACGGAGTATCACAAATACCACCTTTCGTATCTGGCTAAAAAGATACCTTCTATGTCTGCCTGTCTGTTCCTCCCAGATGAGTCCTTGGTGCCAGTGGCTCATGCATTACCTACAAATTGACTGAGAATATTCTGCTGCTAGATTGGGATGTTTTTCATAAAGAAGATGACCATCAAAGGATGTTACTGTTCTTTTAAGTTAGACTAGCTGAAAGAAAGATGCTGTACTCTGTCTCCAATGCACAGTGTCTTCATTTACCACAGGGGCTGCCCCGCGTTTATGAAAAATCAATGAGAAATGTCCACATTCTCCCAAAGGAGCTGAAGTGCTTTGCAGGGCCAATGCGTTTAACTCCATTTCTAAAATCTATTATTAGCTATTTTTAAGTACATAAGAGATTACAAAGAAATCAGTAAAAGCCAAGAGTATGTTGTTAATGGGGGAAAAAAACCTGCCTTGTGCTAGCCTAGATTATCCAGGATAGGTTTGGGCCTTGTAAATCTGGCAAAAATAGTAGATATCACACAGTGTTGCTCATGATAGTATTTTACGCCAACTTGCTGTAAGTGGAAATGTGGTGTTAAGAAAACTGGTAGTAATCCAGCATTGCCAAATAGATACGATAGAACCCAAATCACTAGCACACTGTGTGCTGTTTTTTTTGGGAGGGTAGTCTGAGTGATAAAACTCATAGTGGTTTGAAAGCCTAAAGTAAAGGTAACAACACAAGTGGCATGCTGACAAATAGGAAGATAGTCATTTAAGCAGCAAAAGATTTACTTTTCATGCTGTTTACAGCAGGAAGAGGACTGTTTTATCTGTCTGGTGCCTCCAGGGCCAAAGATGCTCAGAATGACTGTTACTAATGAGTCTGTTGCTGCTGACACTCCAAGTTAGTGGAAGACTCTGTATTTAAATAGCTATTTAGATGTAATCAGAGGTTTAGCTGGGTTTGGATTCAAATTGCTGGATTAAAATTCAGGTAGATTTCATGAAATGCTGAAATCATTCATGATCAATGTTCAAATACTTTCAAAGTCTAACTGAAGTTGGCAGTTAAGCAAAATATTGTCAATGAAGATAGTCCCACCTGGCAACATCAGCCCATTTCCTGAACATTATCAAGGTTGGTAATAGGATCGATTGCTAATTTTAAAGTCTGGAACCTCAGCACATGTCAGTCTCTACAGATTTGTATTCCTTACTTATTCATGGTTCAATCTGTAGTTGCAGTCTAACACCTGTTAACTATGAGAATTTGTAATCGGTGTGGGTGAAAACAGCATTACGTGACACAAGAAGACTATGAATGCATGTTTTGTTTACCCTCTAATCTAGAATAACATCAATCCATGTTAAAATGGGATTACATGTCAAGTGCCAATTAAATAGGCATATATTAGAGCAGAACTGCATTTGATTTGAGTTTGTAGCTTGCTTTTGGAGCTCACCAATAATCATTGCGTGGCTGTTGCTTGTTGATAGTCATGATGAATTAGATGTAAGATTAAGGTTTACTTAGCTGGGATTTTAGAGAGCACTTCCGTGCTGATGTTAACAACAGGAACAATGTTCACTTATTCAGAGACAGACAAGAAATACAAGACATGTACCTATTGTTTTTGATGGTAAATGGGATTTAAGTATTACAATGGGCAATTTTTTTAATTTTTTTTTTTGGTCTTTTGACTTCCTTCTCCCTTCTGTGTGACACGAGCTAAACTAGGTTTTGGATATAATCAAACCTCTCTGTTTCATATTGGCATCCATAATTAGTTTTGGTATTTCTGTGGATACACTCAATGTTTTTAATGAGCATGACATTTTCAAAAGTTGTAGGTGAGATATTGGTGCTTTTGAAATGTTACTCAATTTTACTAAACCCCCCCTTTTTTTTGTAACTCTTTAGTTTCTGCTTTATGCAATAAAAATAGGTACAAAATAGTAAATTTCAGCCATGGTCTCTCTCTGTTATTCCTGGTTCTTCACAGAAGATTTTCACACACAATTTCCGGTATGGTGCTTGCTAAAGTGAATCCACTTTAGAGGAAACTGATCACACCACTAACAAGTATGAGACTGTGTTCCAGCAGTCCATGTAAATTCCTGCCCCAGATTGTCCAAGAGAGGTCCCATACTGACAGACATGAAATACTAGGTCTCTAATAGCTTGAAGACATAGGGAAAAGCCCAAACCCTTCATCACAATCTCCTTTCCAGGTTGATTTTCCCCTATGATCTTTAGAATTGTCTGTCCTGACATGCCTATGTATCCAAAGACTTCCTGAAAGGATCAAGTTTATAGGGATTTAAGGTTGTAGGCCACCCAGATGTGAAATGGTATGTTTAAACTGTACTTGAGTGCTTGCAGACTATGTATGGTAAGAAATAATTCACAGAAGATAATATTTAGATTAGATGCAGCTTTGAGTATCTTTTGTTCTTGGACAATGGTCATAGATCACTTCTTTGATTTCTATACAGAAGTTTGGAAGAAAAACAATATCCAGGCTATTATTCAGAAGAAGAACAGATGTCTTTGTATGGATTGTTAATCCATACATTATAAAAAATAAATACAACACTTTACCAAAACCTGAATACATGTGTAAGAGTAATTAAAGTGGAAGCAGTATTGATTACTAAAATACAAATGTATAAGTTAAGTTATTTTAATAAAGTAAATACTTACACAGCTTTTTAAAGTGATATGAAAGGTTGCTGGTTTAACAAACAGGACAAGTGAAAACCTGTTTGAAGGCAATGTACACTTTTTAATGGTAGTCATTAATATACCTTTTTCATAAATGTTGATTGTATTGAGGAGAGAAAAGGGACTGGGATTTTCCTGTTTCTGAATGTGTAGTGCAATTGATTATTAAGGCAAAGTAATGCGATCTTTCACTTGCTTAATCCACTGGAACAGGAGAGGAGACAGAAGCATACAACTAAGTATCTTGAAGCACAATACAAAATGTGACACTTAAACCTCATGATGGTAAAACCTGTGGGGACAAAACCCTCTTGTTTCTGGATTTCTGGTAAAAACTCCCATAATTCTAAGGCAGTTTATGCTTCTTACTTAGCGAAAGAAAGCTAAGACTTGCTTCAGTGTTTTCAAATTGTCTTGGCGTGGATTCTGCGGGGAGAGTTATCTAAGCTAGTAATGTCCAACAGAATGAAAGGAAGGAACAACCTTGGCAGAAATAATGTACCTTTACATTTTCTGCAAAATTTAACTGAAAAAGTGCAACAGTTCAATGTCTGCTTGTTGTCTATGAATTAATATTGATGTTAGAATCATTGAGTTATAACATAGTGCTATGTGTTGTTGATGGATTATTTATTGGGTGGCATATGTTTTATCATGCCTCTGTAGAAATCAGTAGCTGGATGGCTGCTGCTCACCTGGAAGAATATGCTGTACTTCTGTGTGAATGAATCATATTGAATGATGCTACTTTAAGGGTCTTTGCATAATTTACTTAGGGCCAGACTTTTTCAGGCATGTCTGTTTGAGGCTGGGATTCTTTATAAATGCTGAGGAAACTAAGCAGTTTATATTTCTACTATCAACAGTTAAAATAAGACCCTAACGCTGTGAACTTTGGAATTTCTGCAGTTTACTTCAGGTGCTTTTCAGTGCTCAAATAGAAATGTAACTTAATGCAGTTCTAGTAAAAACATGAGCAAAACCCTCCCTCAAAACATGAAGCTCCATAATTTTTTTTTCAGGTTTAATTTCTTAATTCTAAACAGTAAATTAATCCCCTATTTTTCCAAGGAAAACAGAAATTAGAGAGGAACCTTTCCTGGAATACTTTACTCATTTTATTATTATTTAAGAATAATTGTTTTCATGTTTCCTGCCAAGCCTTGGTATAAAAATAGTTCTTCCTGCTCCAGGATGGAAATATATAATATCACTGTTAATAACAGTTCCAGTCCTTGGATCACTAGAAAATGTTGCCATTAGGGGTAAGGTATTGACTGAAGGTAATCAGAATTGCCTGAGCTGTGTTCATACAAACAGCACGTGTTTTGACAGGGACAAGCACATCAAGGAATAAATAATCTAGGTTGCAATTTAAACACCTTTCTACTGAATCCTGGAAAGCAATGACTGAAAAGCTTTAGAGCTCCTGTGAATAATCAGCTGGCTGCATTTTCAGTGTGGCAATTTACTGCTTGTTAAAGCCTTTGGCTCATTGACCAGAGAAGGTAAAATAAAAAGCAGGGTACAATGTTGTGGGGAAAGACCCATCTACTTCCATATACTTCCTGATTTTCATTCATTTTTCCCTTTCCTTTCATAAATGCCCTCAACCTAATGGCCTTGCTGGAGACCCCCTGGTGCCTTTACAGGGCTGGAAAATGCACCCAGCATTCAGCAGTCTGAGGAAATGAATTCATCTGAAGGGAGGCTAGCCCTGAAGCATCTGTGTGAACATACAGTGTGGAAGCTTTAGGTCATGCAAAGGTTGTAATCTGACAGCCAAATATGTAATGTTTCTAAAGTTGAAATGAGACTGGAATCAAGGCAACTGGCCCATGGTGGTAGATCCTTAGTCTTTTGCTTTTCTGCTGAAATTTTCAGCCAAGACAAATCCTTTCCATTTCTGAGGCATAGTGGTGCTTTAGGACCTGACATGATATCAAGAACTCATTTCACAAAGTCAAAGCTGGCTCTTTCATGTTACTGTTGCCTCTTCAGCACCACCAGTCTGTTTTGATGTAGGACTGAAAGACTGCAGAACTGGCCAGCTCTTGCCTACACTTCACTTCAGTCATTACCATCTGCATCTTAGTTCAGTTATTCGTACCTCAGAGAGGGAGAATCAAAAAAAGAATTTTGTTTCAAAGCCTTGCAAATTCATGGCTGCCTGATAACTGACCTGGCACTTATTTTAACTGACTTTAAACTGTATGCATTATTCACTATGAGCTATTTGTGGGTAAGCTTTAGTACCTAGGGCTCATATAGTTATTTTCCATGCTGGTGATTTGGCTGTATTTATTCGTTCTGTGGGGAGTTAGTTTAAGTTTTTTCCTCCTGGCCCTCTTTTCCTCAAAGACTGGAGGGATGCAATACAAGTCAGAGTTAGAAAGAAAAATATACTACTGTTGTTTAGTTTAGTAGAAATGGAATGTGTTGTTTTTCTGCTTTACAGAATAAAACTGAATTCTTTGGTTTCAATCCAAAGAAGGCATTGCTAAGAAGAGGCTGAATATCAGCTCTTGCATGTTAACATGAGGATTAGGAAAGCTGCATAATAGGTCAGATTTAAGCACTTCTGTATGAAGAAATGACAACCTGAATGTGACTCCAGTTATGGTTTCTGCTGATTTTTCACAGCAGGTTGAATCATTGTAAGTTGCTATTTCTAATGGGAAATCTCTACATTTTCTCTACTCTTCCTCTAACACATCTCTGAATATCCACTTTTATCTGCTTCCTTATTGTTATATATTATTTGCATTCTTTAATTGTTCCTTGCATGCTGCACCTTGTTCCTTGCATCTTCATCCATCCTTTCTTGGTCTTCCTATCCCCATTTACCTGAGTCTCAAGACTTTCCTGCCAATTAACATACTGAACTCTTCAGCACCTGCCACCATTATGGGGCTTTTATTTTTTTGTAGTAAAAAATCCGCACTGTTGGTATAATCTCCTTTCTGTGAAGTCAGGAGGAGTTTTAGCATTTTCTTAATCAGAAATGGAGATAAGCAAAATGTGCTCTTGAAAATCCTACTCATATTACAGAGATACTTGAGGAACAGGTTAATTTCACAACTCTTCTGCCTTGTCTGTTTTCTCCTACTATGCTAGGCAGATCTGCTCTCTACACACTTTTTTGGAAGTATCACCCAAAGCCATAATTAAATAAACCTAACAATTTAGGAATGATGTATCCTGTTTTTGTTTGTGGATGTGCGATAGCAGTCAAAAAAAAGAGGACCCCCCAACCTCAAAAGTAGCTATGCAGGTATTTAAGACTGACCCCTTTATTGTTTTCAATTGTTCTTGATGGGACCTTGCATCACTATTGCCATTAAAAAATACAGTATGAAGCATTTGTTATCACATTAACCACTATTGCCTTTACAGGCCTGAAATACTGTAAAGGTAACTGACTTGAAACTGGTCTCACGTTATCAAAATTTTAAAACTAAATTCTGAGGATAGGCAGTGGTATAAAGGGAAAAACTGGGCAGGTGATCTGACTTTGCAGGCTGGCAGTTGATCATTTTCAGAGTTGCAAAATAAGTAGATGTGAGGACTCACTAAGAGGTAACATGATGTAAACAAGCAAACCAGATGCTGAAGTCTACTGAAAGAACTACTGCTGAGGCCAGTGGCCAGACTGATTTACAGTGGAACACCTAGAGTACAAAATTAGATGCGTTAATCTGCATGCATTTCAAATGAATTTGTCTCAGCAGTGTGATTACAATGTATGTTAAATGAACCCAAAATGGGAATGGAGAGTTTAAAGTCTTCACGAGAAACTTGCCACTGTCTCTCTGGTAAGCATGAAAACAGAAATAGAGGATGATAGAGCACACTAATGTCTCTTGATAGCTCTGTTGTCCAAGTATGACTGATTTATTTTTTCTGTTTGCCATTATGTTTGTGGGAAAACTTCTTAGATGGGAAGACTTAACTCAAGTAATTGCACAACCTGCTACTCCAGCAGAGTAAGAGTTGCAGTTGTAGAGAGATGCAGAGGTAAGAGTCTGTATGTAAGAAAGAGATGGTGAGTGATTGGGTTTTGGTTTCAGGCAATGGTTATTTGTTCTGATACAGAATGAGATGTGTTAAGATACATGGAACAAGCTGAGTCTCTATAAATTGCACAAATGGAATGAAAGCAGAATCATGACTCCAAACTGGATAAAGTGGTGGACTGCTAGCCCATCAGGATTCAATACAAGAATGCTTCTGTTGATGCTGAAGCTCTCTAGTAAAACACCAAGGGCTGAATTCTGTTTTCATGGTGCTGTGAATCATGAATAACCCTCTGGACAACAATGCTGTTAAAGTGAGTGTGAAATGAGAATAACTTTCTGATACAAAGTGCTTACCTGTTAAAACAGAAAAATGTCCATGTGTTACAGGATTGTGTTTCTGTCAGTGGTGAACATCCAGTGCTTGCGATTCAAATTAAGATCTTTTACTTCCATTTTTTTTCTTCTCTGTGAACAAACATTTCTCCTGGGAGTATCTGCTGACTGGCTGATTTGTTTCAAGCCAGATGATTGACATTCCTTGTAATTTTCATCCTTGGTATGGAAATTACAGATGTTGTTCTTGTTTGTTAATGTCTGATTCTTGTTTAAAGCTTCCTAAGCTATTTACTTCCACAAAAACTCAGCGGCGTCTGTGAGTTCCACATTTTAGTCTGAATATAAGAGGATGTCTTCTGTGTACTTTACATTTGCTGGCTTTTAATTGAATCAAGTCTTCCTAATGGAAGGGGGAACAGGAGTCTACCTGGATTCATTTTCATCATTTATGTTAGACATCACATCATGTTTGTCCTCATGTCTCTTTCTAACTAAATGCACTGTTTTTAAGGTTCTGCAGACTACAAATGCTTTGGGGAAGGGACAATTTTTAGGTCTGTGCAGTGCCATACACAGGGGGACACACACACCTTGGCTCATAACTGGGTTTGCTGGTCACTACTGCAACTCGTGCAAATAGTAATAACATTTTAAAACTGAAAAAAAATTACTTAGGAAAGAATGTACAGGAAACACCAAACACAAGAGGGAGATTTTTTTTTTTTTCTTTTAAAAAGAGACTTGCGGTGTTAGGATAAATTATTCATACTTACTAAAGTCCCATTTTGTCATTGCATGGGGGCCATGGCCTCACTGCTTGAGTGGAGGTGCTCAGGATCAGCATGAGCAGCTGTGCCACTTGTCCTGATGACCATGGAAAGAGGTTGGCTAGGAGTCTGGAGGGTAAGTGTCTGTATCAAAGTGCTGTGGTTCTTTCAGGCTGTATGGGCACATTAAGTAAAGCTTCAGCTTCTCTGACAGAGCTCCAAAACCAGATACTGCAAAGTGATGGAGACCTACCTCAAGTCATGCTCCTCCTTTTCCTGGCTTGAGCTAATGAAAGTTGTAGTACAGAATCTAGCCCTTCATCTTTTAAAAACTTAAGTTTTCCTTAAACCAAAGTCCTTGGATTAGAGAAAACTATTTTTGTGAGCCACTTGCAATATTCAGGGCTCTATGTAATCTATGTCTTTAAGATTGCAGTTCCCACTGCAGAACTAGGCTTTACAGTCCAAGAGTTGGTGTTTCATTGCCAGGTATTTTACCGGATTCAAATGTCCGTTTCCTGTTAACCCCAAATCACTTTTTGTGTCCCCAGGCAAGCAGAGCTTCATGTACCTGCCCCTTACCTGTCCAGATTCTCCAGCTCTCTGCTCTTGGCAACCTCTAAAATAAACTTCATACATTGTTAATGCCTAAGTCTGCAGCATAGTGAAAGCTGAAATGGTGGAGACATTGTAAGAATAAATTTAATTTAACATAAAAATAAGACCTCAACTGTTGTATTGACTGCATTATTCTATGTTGTATGTAACTTAATATAAAGCTCTGTGATTCATTTAAATGAAACTGCCACAAATTTTCAGACTGAGAAGCCGAAGGAGCCTTGCTGTGTAACTGAAATCCCCCCATGAGGTAGGTAGGTAGTGATTTACATCCCTCTTGAAGGAGCCAGGGTCTATTGACCATTATGGAGTATGTGGGGAGCTAAATGGTAGGGGCAAATGTACAGAGGGAGAAAGAGCTGTGCAGTGATAGGTGATATGGATCTGCTTATCTTGGGTTTACAACATAGGAACTCAATTTGTGCTGCAGTGAGTAGTAGTCGAGGAAAAACCAACCTCAGAAACAGGTCTTTGAAAGGTATGCATCTCCAGTTGCTTTTTTCCCCTCTTTTTTTCAAAGAGCTGTAGGAATGATACCTTTCGTCATCTTTTTGAAAGTTTAGTGGCTGAACTAAACATTCTGGAGGCGATGCTTATAACAAGCCAAAGCAACTTTTGATGACTTTAATGGTTTGTTTTCTTTTCTCAGCAGGAAGAAAAAATTTATTCTTGCCAACCTGAAACATTTTTGTTAAATCCAGAACAATGTTGTGTCAATTTCAAAACAAATATGCTATTTCAAAATAGCAAGTCAGAATATTCCTATTTTGAAAATATTGAAACTATTTCTTCTAGAGAATGTCAAAATAAATTGTCATAATATTTAACCCTCCATGCTTTCCAAATTTGTGAATAATTTTGATCTCCCCACAAGTGTATTTTCCAACAGATGTATTACTCATCCATTTCTTTGTAGTTTTAGTAATGCTTTGGAAATCCCTACTGATAGTGACTCCACAAATCAAAATCTCTCACCATTTTCAGTAGTCTGAGACTCCATCCTGTTCTCATGGATAATGATAGTATACAAACCTCCATTTTTTTTTTTCTCTGTGAACTACACCAACACAATATAATAATTATATAGACTCAGGTCCTTAGGAGCATGGGACACTGCAACATGCTTTCTCAGCAGCATGGGATACCCTGAGCACATCAAATCCATCATCTGCTTGCATTGGCTCCCCATAGAATAGTGTCTTGGCTTCAAAATCCTTACTCGAGGTCAGCTTTCCCTTTATCCTTAAGGAACTTGGTGATCTTTGACTAAGCTATCTACAAGACATCGGAGGTCTTTGGGGTCAAAACTTAGACCACTGCCTTGGCCAAAATGGCAAAAGGGATTTTTCTGTAATAGTGTGAAGCAGTTCTGTGCAAAATACAAAGCTTCTGTCTGAGACTGGCCTTAGGATGTAGAGTATAAGGTATACAACAAGTGCTGGCTTCTCTCATCAATGATCATAAAAATATATACATGAGGAGAACGCAGAATGAACACCCCCTAAACAAACAACTGCCTAGCAAGCAGCGGCAAACATGCATTACAACAGAAAAGCTCCATGATATATACAATGCTTTATCAGCAAGAGGACGGGAGAACCAGACAGGAGGTTGTTCAGGCTCACAGTCATCCTGCTAGAGGTTAGGCTCTTCCCGCAGTACCTGAGCAAGGAGGGCAGTCACCCTGAGCTCTCTACAGATGGCTGAGTTGCCCTCTGAAGGCACCTGTCTGTCTGTCCATCCCTTTGTCTCCCTGCTCCCCTGCTCCACTGGCTATAGGGGTAACATGTATCCAAAGTCATGCAAGAGAAATCCAGACCTCTAATTCCAGCATCAGACATGGAGGTTTGAAAACATTTATTTAGAGAGAAAGAAACAGGTTTTCTGCGAAATGCTTCTGCCGTCCAGGGCAGAAAAGGATCATGTGCTGACAGCATCAGTTCTGTTGCTGAGGAAGGAGGGAATTTTGTCACTAAAGAGGCCACAACCTCATTTCTCTACCACCTGGTAACAGAGGGGTCCCTTGTAAGGTAGATGAGAACTGGAGCTCACCTTTTGGTGTAGTTTTATTTATCCTGGAGCACTTCAGTATTCTGGGAAATGTGGTGGTTCCTCCCACGTGGGCTTCCCACTTCTGTCCTTGCATATCTTATTGGGGTTGTACGGGCCGGGGCAGGGACAATGTTCTTGTTCTGCATAGATTTGTTTAAAAAAGGCAGCAAAGAGTGAGAAGTCAGGTTAGGAGTTCTGTAAATGGGCCTGCACACCTTCCCACTTAAACTTCGTGTTTGGTCTTTCATTTTCCTGAATCTCCTCACGCTCCTTTTTTCTTACTTTTGTTGGTCATGAGCGTGTGTATGTGTGTGCGTCTCCTCTGTTGACTTGGTCATTTTCACGTTGTGCTTACTTACTCAATTCCCCTTCACTAACTTATTTTTTCCTCAGATTCTTGTGTTTTGCCTCCTCTGTGTTACAGCTGCCTTTTTTCCTCCCTAGCTTCACTCCACAAAATCCAGCTTACTGAACCTGTACCCTGCACGCTTAAACCTTCCCATTGTTTCACAGTTCAGATCTGAGACGATTACAGCCACCGCAGTACAAACAAGTGTGGAGATCATCGATAGGCAAAGCTAGTGTCCCTGTTGGTATAATTCTTGCTGTCTTATCCTAGTGATGTTTAAATGAAGTCAGACTGTATCTGGCATGAAATAGGGTATAGAGCACTTCTTTCCTGGAGGTTCTGGTACTATGAAAATAGTCATGCATAGTCTTTGGCCCTTTGAAGGCATTAACTGAATTTTGAATCGTAGTTCCTTTAAATGAAAACTGATTACATTTCTAGTAATTTCAAACCAGCTTGTACATCATATAAATTATCTCCTATGTTGTTGTTAATTTTTATTTTTCTTTTAAATTAGAATAAAATGCTGAGGGATACTGTTCTGGGCAGTGGAGAGGCCAGTGTCCTGGTTTCGGCAGGGATAGAGTTAATTTCCTTCCTAGTAGCTGGTACAGTGCTGTGTTTTGGATTTAGGGTGAGAACACAGTTGATAAGGCACCCATGTTTTAGCTGTTGCTAGGTAATGCTTACACTACTCAAGGACTTTTTAGTTTCCCATGCTCTACCGACTGAGAAGGCTGGGGGTGCACAAGAAGCTGGGAGGGGGCACAGCCAAACTGGCCCAAGGGACATTCCATACCATGTGACATATTATTATTATTATTATCATTTTATTTCAATTATTAAACTGTTTTTATCTCAACCCATGAGTTTTTCTCACTTCTACTCTTCCAATTCTCTCCCCCATCCCACCGGGTGGGGGGGAGTGAGCGAGCAGCTGCGTGGTGCTCAGTTGCCTACTGAGGTTAAACCACGACAGACATTTGAAATATTTATTTCAAAAATATTGAATCTGGAAAAATAAAAAGAATCCTTAGATCTGAACTTGAATTATGTTCTAGTTTTTAATGATTATTCCAATACTTGACATTTATGTCCTGACAGCCATTATACTTGAGGTTTGATAGGAAAATGTAAAGATTCTTCAGTCACTAGATCTTCATAATAAGTAATAGATTTAAGTTGATACTGTCCCTCAGCTTTGACAACATGCTAACCTGGCTGATTGGTTATTTTGGTTACTGTTATCCCCACATCTAATGGTGAATTTACACTCAAATCCTCTAGGTGCATAACACAGAAAAGTAGTGACCATCAGTAGAAATGGAGCTCCTTTGGGAACAGATGAGATCACTCAGCTGCTCACCACAGCTGCCACAAAATAAGTGTTTGGAAAACAAAAGAAGCAGATTGTTCCCAGGTTTAAAAAAATCTGTTTATTTTGGCACCAACCATTTTCAGAAAAGCCGCTCATTGTGAACTGCATGGTCTCTCATATAAAATCTGTTAAAACTGGATCCTAAACACAGTAAGAGTGAAGGAAGAGGGCTACTCCTCAGTAACTTATTTAAGACTTGACTTTGCAAGGTCAAGGAGATGCTGTTGCTCCTGTCCAGCAAAACTCTTAAGCGTAGGCTTAAAGTTCCACAAAATAACATTTTGGTAAATGACTGCCTGGTTACTGTCACAGAAAAATGTGAGACTTCTATAGTTATCTGACTTAAACATTACAGAGAACACATCTGATCTTGGGTTTAATGCTGATTTCTTGAAAGGACTTACGTTGTGTGGTCATTATGAAAAGTATACATTTATAATTTAACCTTACATTCTGGACTACTAAATAAGTTATTACTAGTACAAAATGTAAGCAGTAAGATTAAATTATAGTTTAAGAAGAAGCACAGGATAACATTTAGTAGGTTAGCAAAGAATGAGTAAAAGTTATAGCCAATATACCTCTAGCTTGGCTTTAATCATGCTAAGTAAAGATGACTGGAAAACACAGAAGGGAAGAGGATTCAGAAACAAGAAATGAGCTGAGACTTGCCAGTCCCAAAAGTCAGAATATCAGCTTGATCGAAAAGCCAGTAGATGCATTTGTAAGCATTGTATAGAACAAAATTACATGTTAGATATAGATATGTTTGTTAATTTATGTATTCAAGGATAACTAAGTGTTCATGCTATGCAGTAGTCATGGAGGAGAGTGACACAATTTTATTTCAGTGATAAAATATTAAGAGGTCTCTGAAAACAGTATTCCTCAGTCTTTGAACCTGCATTTATGCCTCGGTCCCTGCCTGTGGGTGCATCAAGATTTTATTTGTAATTTTGTTTCTGAATTCAGGTAAATGACATAACATTTCTTTGTAATAAGTAGGCCATCTATTTGTGATTTTCAAGACAGGATTTGATTTATATATAATAATCACATATTTCAAAATGCTGACATATGTGATCTCCTTGTCGTAAGACACTGTTGTATCTCATTGTTCTTTATTTACTCACTCTATGCTATGTTTAAGGTTTTATTTAAATTCTTTTTTGTCTCATGCTTTAAGAACTAATCTTTTCGAAGGGTAAATTCATCGAACTTTCACAGTTTCTCTCATCATTTCCAGAGTATATCTTGTGACCAAAAAAGCTGATGATGGTTTGAGAGGAGAAGGGCATGTCTGTACACCAAAATATTTGTTAGCCAGCAGATTTGTGTGAATAGAATACCCAGCCAAACCTTCAGAAGTGAGAATGTTGCCATTTAGCATGTGCTTCCTTGTCATTTTGCCAGTCTTAGATTTCATATTATCTACATTTTCATGCCCCTTCACAAAATAAGTTTCACGTTGGAAAAGATGCGCGTATATAATTTACATACCTTCCTTATTTTAAGTAGCCCACAAGCTCTTTACCGGTACATAAGCAGACATTTTTATGCTGGATAACTTTAAATTTAGCTGTGAGATGGGAATATTTTGTTTCCAAAGACACAGGAGTCTCTAGGAGATGAAGTTGTATTTGACAATCCCTGAAAAAAGTTGACAGTGGGACTCATAGGGAAAGTAAAGACTGAAGTTGTCTCCAGTGAGTTTCTTTCTCGGCACTGTTGGACTACTGGCCCAAAGGTGGTGATTCAGGAAGCTATGGTTCATAGCTAGGGCCAACAGCATTGGAAGCTTTTCTGTCCCCACAGAAACTCAAAAGGGGGAATCTCTTGAGAGCTTGGTGTAACTCCAGGGCCTTGGGCAACTGCTTTGATACCTCCAGACTCCTTTTTGGTTTGTGGTTTCTGTTGAGTGGCACAAAACAACTGACTTCTCTTATGTTAAAAGCTAGAGCACCCCTGAAGCTTGGAAGCCTGCAGAGATAGAACTTGTCACTTATGTGGTGTATTAAGCTTTCCTCCAATTCAATTTTTTTACTTGAAAAGTGTTAGGCATTTTATACTGGCTTCTAAAATTTAGTATTTGAATTTTCTCGAAGGGAATGAATGTCAGAAGTAATCTTGGGGCTATTTTAGAGAGACAACAGGACCTAGATTTATGATTAGGTTTTTATCTAAGGACTGGTTTCATATTTATGGTGATAGAAAAGTAATTTGGCTTCATGTTGACAATCAGCTGTGGTATGAATACACATTGCAAATTATTAAGCAGAACAGTGTCCTAACTTTTCAATTTAAAATATGACTAATTTCCTGAATTTATTCTTTGTATTAGAAAATGAGATGATGTAATTTTCATTTACACCAGCATACAGACTATGCATACTTGATGCAATTAATGTAGCTAGATGAAAGGCAGATATATTTTGACACAAAGGCAGATGTGAATCAGTGATTTTCTGTCATAAAAGTATGTAATTAAGTAATCTTCTGCTCTGACCTACAGGAGAGACTGAACCTTGGCTGCAACAAACATGTAAATAGCAGCACTGTATTCTGAGGAACAAAGGGTGATATTTACAGCAAAGACAGCATGTTATCAGTGTCATCATCTCTCTGTAGTTAGCGGCAACTGTTTCCGAAGGGTCTCCCAATGTTACAGTTTCACCAATCAAAATCTGGAAAACACTGAACATTTGCTTTTGGTGGGTTTTGGGGGTTTTTTTTGGTATAGAAAGACTTTCTTCATGTACAATCATATATTTCAGGCTTGCATGAAATCTGCTATTTTAACTATCAGTGGCTCAGGTGTTGTTGGCCAGGTAGATCTTGCCCAGGTCCCACATCCCCCAGGTAAGGTCTCCTTGCCCCCGGGTTGGGATTCTCTGCAGGGCACAATGCACTTTGATGCACTGCTAGAGCCTACATTTGGTAGGCACATATGGCTGGCTCACAAATACTTCTGAATAATTCTCTTCTACCTTGAGAAGGAAAGCCACCACTTCTCCTTCCTTCTCTTTCCATTTAACCAGTGTCACACTGGTCAGGATTTTAGCCATGCAGGAGAGATTTCAGAACTGCTCGACATCCCTAGGGCTAGGTTTTTCTCTATGTGCTTAGCTCAGGGCTTCTGATCTACTGATCAGCAAGAATTTCCTTTCTCCCATCTTCTTCCTTCTTGGTTTGTCTCTCGTCAGACACCTCCTGTCTCTGTTGGAATTCAGTGCAAGTAAGAAAATCTAGCTAAGTACTTTCTTGATTACCAGCTCACACTCTCCATAGTTGCATCGAAATGAAAAAGTCTGTTCATATGTGCTTAGCTCAGGGCTTCTGATCTACTGATCAGCAAGAATTTCCTTTCTCCCATCTTCTTCCTTCTTGGTTTGTCTCTCGTCAGACACCTCCTGTCTCTGTTGGAATTCAGTGCAAGTAAGAAAATCTAGCTAAGTACTTTCTTGATTACCAGCTCACACTCTCCATAGTTGCATCGAAATGAAAAAGCCTGTTCAACACACTATGACTGTGATATTTGATATAAGATTCTTACTGGCTGATAATTTCACGTAGCTATGAGGCTAGGATTTGGTTTTAAGTGTTATGAAGTTAGTCAAACTGAAAATAGTCAAACAACACTTCCCCATTGTGTATGTGTTAATTTATAAGGTGAATTAACACTTAATTTCAATTTTTTTTATTACGTGCCAGGAAGAGTAGCAGAGAGAAAACCAGAGCACATATACTAATTAACATGTTCTAATAATGGAGTGAGCCTGTCAGAGTCTCAAGCACGGAGGTTTAGATAACTATCAGTTTCTTCTGCAGTTGTGATTATTCCACATCAGTTGTTCCCTAACTTTTCCTTTTCACCACACCATCATGTAGAAGCAGGACCTGATGCAAGGTTTGCTGAGCCCAGAGAACATATTTGATGTGTCAGTGTAAGTGGTGAGGGAGGGACTGCAGTGCTGTGCTGGGGGTACAGACTCAGAGTTGTTATCATGGTACGTTATGGCAAGGTAAGGACTATTTACCATGCTTTGCTGACTACAATTCAGGAAACAACTGCTGGCAATGATCAGGCCTGGCTAAATGTGTGTTTGTTTCATAAAGAAGAATCTTTATGCCTTGCAGTCTGGCAAATGTTTCATTTATGGCAGTGTAGACTGTTTACATATGTAATGGAGAACACGTGCAATCAAATGACTTTTTTTCAAACCTTCTAATACATCAGAATACACATACCTTAGAGACTGGGTTTTGGGGTATGTTCACACTCCATGGCTTCTACTTGCTTAAAAGGTTAAAAGACTGTGCCAAAAATGGTTTCTATTATTTCAGATAAGACCGAGCCCTGAGACAAACAGTCTGAACCCTGAATTTTGTGTTTGTGGCCAGCTGCTGTTGCATTAATAGTGAACGTTTTTCGAATCACTGCTTGACAGTGCTAGCACAGCTGACTTTCAGAAGATTTAGGGTCATGAAGATTAGACATCAAAAACCATGGAGTAAGGGTTACTAAGGGAACAGAAACAAGTGTTGGATTTCATCCTTATTCCCATCAGCACAAACACTTGTTCTTTGTTTTTTTCCAGCACCTTTTGAAGCAATAATCTTCAACGACTCTAGCTGTATCAGGCTATGGGCTACATTATTGGCCTATTTTTCCTCAGAGGTTTTAGGACTGTATTGCTACTTCTCTTTGACTAATTTTTCTGAGAGCAGCCTGGGGACTGTATGTTGTTTTCAGCTTAGAGAAGGGAGATGGTAATCTTTAGCTAAAGCTTGATAGGAAGGAAATGCTGATTTATCATTATTATTTCTACTTTGTGGCCCTGAGCAAACCACTCCTGCAAATCCCTAGTCTTTTTGCAGTCTGTGAAATGGGCATAGTAATGCTTTCTTGTCTTTTGTTTCTCTGCAGGACTGTTATGAGAATTAATGTGTTAATGCTTTGCTATTGTTTTATAGATTAGATGATCTCTGTTTATTCAGGTGTTATCTAAGAATACTGATTACGTCTGCATATTTCCCTCAGTTGTCCTGAAGTAAAAACATGCTGAAAGTCAAATGATACTTTGGTTATATAAGGAAGATCACAGGGGATAAATGTGTGCTACCTAACTGGAATACATTAATCGGTTTTTAAATTATTTTGGGGAAAAAAGTGAAGTTAGTTTTCACATAGCGTACTAGAGGGAAAACAGCAGAAATCTATGTCCTTTACAGACCGAACAGATATAGTGTAACACCCAACAATATAATGCTCCCAATGAAAGAGGACAACCGTCTTTGGCCTCCTGAATAGTAATACCAAATGATATGTCAACTACATTTGTGTTCCCAATGGCACTGCTTTTGTTTCACGAGGAACTGGATTCACATCAATAAATATTTAATAACAGACACTCATTGGTATCGTGATCTACTCAATAAGTTTCTACTTTCAGTAGTAAGGCTGGACCTGAATACTAATAGAAGTCTTCACATCCCATCACCAGTTCTATAAACTATCCAGTTCTTATGGATATTGATTTTTTTAAAAGAAATTATTTGAAAGCACTAAGATTACTTTGCCTCTTACATCAATGTTTAAGTGTATCCCAGTCATTATATGCTTGTTTTTAATTAAAAAACCTCTTTGTCATCAAAGGAAAAAAATGGGTAAAGAGGACAAAATACAGATGTACAACTTGGTTCTGAATTGAAGTATCTGGTATTGGCAAGAAATGTACCATCAGTCAGTAATAAGAAATACTATGTAAAATAATACTGTAAAATGCTACAATTCTGTATAATGGTGAGAGAGATGCAAATAGAAAAATAGACATCTGGCATCCATTTTTCCTTAAAAATAAAAAAGAATAATAATAATAAAAAAAGCAGTTGACTCTGTCCTGGGGAAGCTTAAGAATCTGGGACATTTCATTAGTAAGAATGATTGCTTTTATAAGCTTGCTGAAGTTCTTGTTTCACAGTCTTGCTGGAATGTCCTTAAACTTAACACATAGTTCCCCTTCACAAGGAAAAAAAACCCAAAAAACCAAACTTCTGAGTACATTCTTTAATAATGTAGTATAACTTTTACTTTATGAACAATCACACTTTCTACTGGCAAAGCTAGATGCTGAAGAGATGAGCATCTGAATACTTGGTTATTAAAATCTTAGTTTTAAAAATGAATGTGAAAGGGAATGAATTCAGCTGAAATTCACTCTTTTTCTTACCCTAGCCTCTATAAGAAAAAACACACTATACGATCAGGCCATCTGCCTGCCTACCAGGCAGCCTAGAACAAGTATTGAACCTCTTGGCCAATTTCAAAGAGATTTGGCAGACAAGTAAAGTTCTTCAGGATTAAAGTTCCTACCAGTCTTGCCACAATCAGCATCTGTGCAGAGGGGAAACCCCAAAGCAGTGTCCTTTAGCTCAGTGAGAGCTAAAGTTACCTCTTCTGCCTCCTGGCTCACCAAGCAGCACCTCTTCCCTGGCCAGGCAGTCAGCATGGATGGGGCCAGAGGTACTTCTCCTAAGTCTGAGGTCAAAGAAAAGAAGGGACTAGCAGAGGATCTGTGGTTATTCATTGGGGAGTGATGTAGAAATGCAGAAACCAACTAGATAGGGAATCAGTGCTTCGTTAGTTGTGGTGCTTCTGGAATTCATTTGTTACGGAAATAAATTGGTGTAAATGACTTAGTACTGAATACCCATTAGGAAAAGAGTTCGTTATTGCATGATCTGAAAAATGCAGTGAATCCCAGCATAATGAGGATATAAGAAAAGATAAAAGTGATATTGTTCTTTAATGTAACACAATTTGCATTGCAAATGGAGTTTACTATTCCTTCAGCTTTCCAGCATCGTATTTTCTCTCAAAAAAGTGGATACTGATCTTGGTTGGAAACACTTTTAACTCTTAAAAAAAGTCGGAGATTTCTTTCTTTTTACAGTTATTATTTAAAGACCTTAGTAAGGCCTGTTAAATCTGAAGGAGATTCATTGCTGTATGTACAGACTGACACAAAGTGAAGTCAAATACAGTAACAGCCTTGGCCAAAATGATGTGACAGATGGATGATTTGGTTCAAAATAGAAAATATGACCTTGGCCACAATAGATGAGATTTTCTGACTGCTCAGAAATGGTATCTACCCACTATGGCATAATAAAGTTAAAACATGATTTAATAAAGCATGAGGTCTTGTGTCAGAGAATTCTGGTTAAGGATTTGGCTAAATTGCGGAGTGTAGTGTCAACTGATGCTCAAAGCAGAATCTACCAGAAAACTTGTTGGAACACATATGCACACACATCCCCCCCCCTACACTGAGCCTATACAGGAATTGGAATTAAATTCCTTTGAACTAATGAATTCTGAAAGTGATGAAATGCCTGTTGTTGATTTGTTTGTTTTCTCTGAAGATGCATTGCCTTCACATACTGCGTTATCTTGCCAAGTACCACAAACTACATATTTTGCCAGTTTTCTTGGAGTGTTTCTGTTACTAGAGTAGGCTATGAAGCAAATTCACTTTGACTGCTTGATCTAGTGTTCTCTAGTAACATATCAGTGAAGTAAGACATCTTTACATTGAACGAAAATGAGCTAGACAGTGAATGGTGATGTGTGATGAACATGAGGTTACCTTTCATGGCACTGATAATGCTTTCAGTAAGAGTAGCTTGATTAGCATAAGTTAAGAGCAACACCGGGGTGTTTAGTTGTTTCTGTAAAGGGGGTAGATGACAATTTTGGGATTCTTTCTACCAGCATACAAGGACACGATAGATACAGCTCACAGATTTAATTGTCTGGCCATGCTCTCTCTCAGTAGAACTCAGATGTTGGATTTTGTATTTTATGCTCACTGCTGCTCTCATGCATCGAGAAGAAAAGATAGTGACCCAGATGGCACCAGCCTTTTGGACCATCCTTAAAAATGGCACAGTACAGTTTCAGCCAATCAGTGTGCTGGATGCCCTCTGCTCAGGACTGACGCGTATTGTTGGCTAAGATCATCATGTGGAGCGCATCAGAGAGATGTGCCTTTTAATTTTGTATAGCAGAAACAAGCACAGCTTCCTAAGCATCTGTCAGTATGTGCTCTTGGTACAGCTATAAGCAGTAAAATGCTCAGCGTTCTTCAATGTGAGAAGACTAAATGATACCTTGATCACATTTTTGACATCTTGTAGTTCAGCACGTTCAGGACATGAATGAGTAAGCTAGATAGATGAATGCAATATGATGGAGTCCCTCATGCGTGTCATGTATCTCAGAGAACAACTAGATGAGCCTTTTGCTTTACCATATCAAAAGGATTTTGCATGTCAGGCTATAACTGATGCTAATTCAAGGTGAGGGCTGGTTTTCTTAAATGCCATTCTTGTTTGATACTTAAAATTATATATTAGCACCTACAAGGTATCTGTGTTTGTGTTGTATCTGATAATTTGTTACTTTAATGTCAGATTCCCCTGCAGTGAAATTTCAGAAACTGTGCCAAACAGAGGAGCAAAAACAATACGCAAATTCTGTTCACAAGCATGAGCAACTTAGATTATGTGGGACTGGTCAGAAAACTATGTTTTTCTTACTGCTTTCGGGGGAGTGGTAATCATTTACAATAATTTCTTGGAAGAATTTTATTGGATCTATTGGGTTTGGAAAATATATATCGAGGAGCATCTGCCTTTAAAACTAATCAAATAACAGAGGCTTCAAAATGTATTTTTGAACGTGAATACACACAATTGTGTGAGTACACAATATATCCCACACTATCAATTCTACCTTTGAACTATGAATGTTTTTTGTTGCCATAGCAACAGTTTGTTTGAAAGTTCAAATATGCTAGACATGACTGTCGTGGATGTGAAGGACTTTTTCTTTCGATATTTTTGGCTTCCTATTCACTTTTCATAAGATCACCTTCTGTGAAATCCTGTATTATAAAGGACAATACTACAATGTGAAAATAAACTGATTCTTTCATATAGTATGAATAGAGTACGGAACAATTTGATATCATAAGTTGGAGCCTTTGGCGGTAGACACACTCTCTCTCTCTTTTTTTTTAACCAGGCTTCCCCTGCATTTAAACAGAAAGCTTTCATGTAATGTAGAATAAGTTACTCTTATTTGACAACCTATGGGTTTCCTTTCTGTAGGAATTGCATCTTCCCTAAAGCTTTCCTGCAGTCATGCAGCCTGTAATGGAATAGATGCTGCTTTGCTTAGCAACCTGGTGGATATACAAATCACAGCTTCCCTTTTTGGTTCCCATGGCATCTATGCAATATTCATAAATATTTTAATCACAGACCTAGCCTAGTATGGGCTTGTTTTAAAATTTTATATGTAAACAATGAAAATAGAGATGGACATAGATGGAAGGTGATGCAAACAGCAGAAAGGAAGTCACATGATGGTGTCAAAAACATATAGCTATCAAGACAAGAAAAGCCTTACATGAAAAATTGTAGATCTTACCTGTCACACTGTAGAATGAAAAAAATTACATCATTCCGGTGGCATCATGCAGTGAAATGAATTGTTTTGGGTTTGCGGTGACTATAAAGGACCAAATAGAAGATCAGGAGAGCAAGTCTTCTTTGAGACTTCTTAAGCCAGGGTTCAACATCCTTTTTTAGAAATTTCCTTTAGGAAAATTGGTCTGTTGGATTGTTCATCTGAGCAGATGGGCCAGGAAGGGTTAGGGAAAGACTGGTGTGTGTGTGTGTAAATATTATACACGTGCAGCTTGCTACTCTGAAGTATAGTATAGACAATTAAGCATACAAATATATCCTTGTGTGTATATCAGTAAGCAGGCACAACTCTTACCTCTTTTCCTTGATCTTACATGGATGCATAACTCAACCTTAGCAGACTTAACTTCAAGCATGTTATTCTGTCAGTTTTATCTCACATATGGTGTTCAGAGGTAGATTCCAGATCTACTTTTGCTATAGAAATCTGTCACTGAATTTTTTCTAGGACACTAGGATAGAAAAAACGTAAAAATTACTCTGAGTGGTAAGGAAGAAACCATCAGCACCACTCTCCTCCTGGAAAAGTTCTCTGGATACTGAAGAGTCCCCTTCTTCTCTCCCCTCCCCTGCGCCCCCTCATCCCCCCCCAGGCTTTTGACCTTAAGAAGGTGGGCAAAACATCAAAGGCAGGCATGAAAGTTTGAATATTTATAATCTAAACTGTATATAATTTTATATATGTAATACATTATACTACATTTTACACTGTATTATGTCTGGAATAAAATTCTAGTATCATTGTGACTAGATTAAAAATAATGGATCAGGCTGTTAAGACTAATTAAACTGACAATAAATTCTTGGGTTTGCATATAAGTTGTGTTCCTTTTGCCCATAGCAAAATTTTTAGTGTAAGTGATGGGAATCAACAAATCTGTAACTTGGAAACAACAAATGGGCAACACACATCTACGGTGAACATGGTATAACTGGTGGCACCCTCTGTGTCTGAACCCTCTTTTAACCCTCTTTTAAAAGGAAAAGCTAAGTGCCATGATTAAGGTCACATCTCAAATATTCATTGCATTCGGGTGGGATCCGGGTGACTTCAGTTGAGCTCTCTATGGATACAGGTGATCTCATGCACAATTCACTGATGGTTCAGTTGAATAACATCTGTTATAAATAAATTACCTGCACAACCCTGTATAAATAAAAGATTTCAGCATTAAATAAATCATGTGAACAAATCAAGAAAAGGAAATACTGGGATTTGGATGGTTTTAATTAAACTAGAGAGGAAGCATGTTTTGCAAAAGGATTTTGAAGGGAGAATGAATTATTTTTCACCATGTTCTGCTAAGCCATTCTGTGCTATTCATTTTGGGAGGTTGCACTGCTTACATGCCATAGTAAATGCATGGATACACAGGGATGGCATCACTGCAATCACATATGAGTTGGCATTTTCTCTAAATCTTTCTTTGGTAGGCACTTAGAATTTCCAAAAATGTCTTCCATTTGACAAAATTTCTCACCTTTGGTGTCTAACCAAAACTGCTTATATTGTTAATTTTCCTTGTAGGAAAGTCTGATAGAGTATTAACCAACAGGCTTTACCTGTATTAATGTAAAAAAAAGAGAAAATTAAATTGCACAGTCTCTCTCTTACTCATCTAGCTGAACACTTCATTACTGAAGTTGGCATGATGAATTCAGTAGAAACATTTGTGTAATTGTTCACCGTCTAACCAAAACTGCTTATATTGTTAATTTTCCTTGTAGGAAAGTCTGATAGAGTATTAACCAACAGGCTTTACCTGTATTAATGTAAAAAAAAGAGAAAATTAAATTGCACAGTCTCTCTCTTACTCATCTAGCTGAACACTTCATTACTGAAGTTGGCATGATGAATTCAGTAGAAACATTTGTGTAATTGTTCACCAGTGCAAGAATAACACATTATAACTAATAGAATATAGGATATTTTTCTTTGCATTTATTTGAGTAAAAATTCATGTATAATGTCCTTAAGCAAGGGAAATAATTACCCAATTCATTTTGCAGAATGGCTTAAAGCTTGGTAGTCCTTAATAAACCATTAAGGACTACTACACATGCATGCAAATCATACTGTAATACGATTTTTCCATTTGAAAATACTGATAAGCTGCTTTCTAGTAGCTCAGTGATTAAAGAAATGTGATGCTGCTTGTTCAGTCTCAAACTCGAGTGTTTTAAACCTGGTAATACAAAAGGAAATGTAGCCTTTCTTTTCGACATTTCTGAGCTAAATAAAGATAGTGCAGATGTGCTAGGTTGGTTGTTGCTTTTAATTACTGAATGTTTCCTGTGGGTTTAGGATCCATTTCTGGAACAGACAAAAGCCAATGTCTGCATTGGAACTGTATTCCTTCCTCAGAAAAGAAATATGCACTTGGCAAACATTGGCTTTTGTCACGGCGTAAAAGTTTGAAACGCATAGTGCTTGATTTTCTACTGTTCCTTTTTAAACTGAATTGAGCTGTGGAGGTAAATGAATATACTTGAGGTTGAACTAAGCTGGTCAGAGCTGTTAAAGGGGAGTGTAAGGATGGGAAGGCTCTCCAGTAGCTCATTCATTGCATGACAAAAATTTCTTTAAGAGCACAGTCGAGTTAGGCACTTTGCCCAGTAAAACCACCCCTGACATGAAGTTCAATCCTTTGTAGGAGGTCACGCCAAGGCCCTTCTTTTACAGACTTCCGTGTGTGAGCACTCACCTGGAGTTTCATATACTCAAACCCAAGTTTTGCTTTTCCAGATGAAAACATAATGCATTACTGTGTAAGGGAGGAATAATACCCAAGCATAGCACCTGTGTTTGCTCCTACTGCCTTTACAACTGCCCCCTTTGTTATGTTATTTTAATATGGAATGATTAAACCTTATTTTTCAGATCTATGGTTGAGATGTATCTACAGATTAAGACATCTAAACTGAAGTGTCTCAGTGTAGGTGTCTATGTGTATGTCATATGACCAGGATCCCACTATAGAGCACTGGAGAGCAAGTTAACACAACCTAAAAACCAGTCCAGTCTCCCTAAAGCAGACACATGCTGCCTGGCCAGCTAGTCTCTGTTGCCTCCATTTGATTAAATTTTCTTTGACTGTAATGGCAACTTTGACACCTAGCTCACTTATAGGCATATAAGTAAACATGCCTCCATGTACACACATAAATTAAGGTTTCATGCTGTGAGACTGAATCGCAGCCAGTATATCTATTTTGAGATTGCGTAGCATCCAGTACAATGTGTGGGTTGGGTTGGGTTTTGGGTTTGTTTTTTTTTTCTTTGGTTTTGAAAGCAATGGGAAAGTATGCATGCAGCCGATAACATCTAAACGTAAATGCAATGGAGAGGTATAAAAAACACGACTTGGACTTTCTCATTTAAGCCAGTGTGAGGATGCCCACATGTAAGAGTACTCTGCTCACTTCAGATACAAGAGTAAATCCTTCCCTAGCTGGCATCATGATCTGCTTATATGGGTTGAACTGCAGGAAAAAAAAAGATCGTTTAGTAGTGATCTTATCAAATCCACCCTTCTTAGGGTATAGATAACTGACTCTTTGGTACTTCTATTCTCCAGAAGGTAAAAGGTATTAGGAGTTTACACTTTGGCTGAAAAACCATTTATCAAAACTAGACAAGCAGATCTCTAAAGCTTTTCAGTTGTCTGGCCTGTGAAAAATCCAGTTGTGTTTCTATAGCAACTGCAATGGGCCAGTAATGATGTCATCACCCAACAACCAGCTAAAATGCGTATCACCTTATTGCAAATACTGGATACAAATAAACATTGAATCATCTAGTTGCTAGTATGAATAATGTTCCCACCTTCTTTAACAATTTATTACAAAGAAGAAAAGGACTGATACCTGACTGGTCAAAATAGTAACCACATGCAATAATTTGAAAGAGGGGAAAATATCTTTGTTGCCAAACGGTTCTTTTCAAGCATGTGTGATGTAGATAATTACTGAAAATATTTTTGGTGTTTGTAGTCAACTTGAAAAACTTTCTGTGGTGCTAGATGTAAATTCTGGGAGATACTTGTACTTCTTTTGCTGAGAATAATTACTCAAACTAAGTCATTGGCACACCAGCAACTGGCTGGCTCTGTAGAGTGGAGCTCTCTGAATGATATGCCAGCCCAACGCTGGATACAACAGTTGCTGCTTGATATTCTTCTCTGCTGGCTACCCTTGAAAGAAAGGACTTGGTTTGTCTCCAAATTTTGGAAGGAGCTGTTTTCTTATGTGTGGTGGAACTGTCATTTTCCTTTAAATCATTCTCCATAAATCAATGGACAAGTGCAAAGAGTCAGTCAAAATTTAGAACAATATTTATCATGCTTTATTAATTTATTATCAAGATGATTGAATATTTTTCTGCTGAGTTTGTATAGAAGAGCTGCATAACACTTCTGGTAGGAATACTTCCTTCTCCCTCCAAATTATGGCTTTCATCATTAGTTATATCTTGCTGTCTGATATGATTTCCACTGGGCTGGATATCTGCAGGCCTTCATTTTCAAGCAGAGACTAAGACAAAGTTTCAGTCCTTCTGGTAGGAGTTGTTCACTGCTGTATACCTGTATTTCTCCTGTATCTGAAAAATTACCATCTTTTTCTCAGCTCTTTTCATAAGTCTATTAAGAAAAATCTTGGTGTTTATGATCAAAGTCTGCTTGACTCTTCCAGGTCTGCCCTTCTTTTGTGTATTCATTTCTAGAAAATTAATTTGCTGATTAATCAGTAGTACTCTTAGCCTACTTGGTGACTGTAAGTATTTGAACAGTTATGTGGCTCCTGTTTGGACAGACTTTCTGTCTCTATCATTCAAAGAACTCTGGTTTCTTTCATGGTGGGGAAGGAGAAATGTGAGCTCCTCAGCTGCCTTTTCGTATTTCTGCTGACTCTCCCAGAGAAGGAGCTTTGGACAAGCAGTGATACAAGATGGTATATAAGCTTTCCTCTGACGACTTCAAGGTGTCTGCCCAGTCTTCCTTCTTCCTTGGGTCCATTTTTGGCCTTAACTTCCTGATCTTGCTTTTTCTTTATTCCTGCCTTCAGTCTCTGCTTTGCACTTGCCTCATCTCCACAGCTCTCTGCTTCTGTTCTAGTCCTAGGTGTAAGTCAGCAATTTTCTCCAGCTTGGCTTTTCAGTGTCTTTCTCTAGCCCTGCCTTGTCTCCCTAGCTGACTAATCTAGTCCTGCCTTGGTTTCTTTCTCTTAATATTGAATGCAACAACTACTGCCCTCTACACCCTAACATTGTGATTCAGAACTTTTTCTTTATGGCTACCTCAGCATTCTCATTATTGCATTAGTCTGGGGAAGAGAATACAAGCAGGAATGGCAAAGTGCAAATATAATGACATGATCTTTGATGTAAAGGGCTTATTAAAAAAGAAAAATATGCCATAATATAGAAGGTAACCAGAAGAATGGAGATGACACACAGAGAAGATGTTATATTTATAAAATTACAGTTTGCTTATCAAAGTCATAGCACAGTGAGAGAGCTGCCTTTTTTCCTGTATCCTGAGAATGCTGTGATTTGTTCTGTGCATGTGTCAAGCCGTAGATGGGCTTTTGTGAACACACATGAGTGGCGAAGATAGCATACTTGCAGAAAGATAGGTAGAGTGAGCCTTGGGGAGAAAAGCAGAGAATAGGCTGTGGGAAAGCAGGGTACTGAGTCTGTTGGAGGGGAAAGAGCTAGTTAATATGACAAGGGACAGTTGGAAAAAAATGGCTGCAGCGTAGAGGAACCAGTAGAGGAACTGGGTCTAACATGATTAAATCAACCTACCAGTAAGGTTACGTTGTACAGTTTTGACTGAGCATGGCAAAGGGAAAGTTAAGCAGCAGTTGGATCAGGACTTGAGCTCTGTGAGCAGATGTGAACTGAATCCTTAGGAATGTTGTGTGAGCAGCAAAGTAAAGGGGAGGGTTGAAAATGAACATAGATCGGGGACTGGGGCAGCAAAGAAGTGTTGAAGTACTAGACACCTTGTGTCTTCAATATCTAAACGGTAACCTTGCTTTAGTCTTTCAAAGTCACAAGAACTGCTGCTTACAGCATGTCTCTGACCAAACCTCTGAAAAGAATGTCATTAGTGTTTCATCCATTACAGTACATCTCATGTCTTCTACCTCCTTTCACATAGTTTTTATTTGAAACGGGGTGTTTTCCCTGGATGAAATTCATTACACTTGCTCTTACCTGAAGCTGAAAATAGGTAAGAGGCATATTATTCCTAGTACTGATATTTTAATTTCGTCCTTATAATTGCTTCAGCAAGATAAACAAACGTTTCTGTGGCTAAGCATCAGAGCCAGCTGTTAGGAGAAGAGTGAGCTTCAGGATGGAGCTTGTCATGTCTTCAGTATTAGATAGCCAAAGCATAAATTGTCTGTATTGGATTTACAGTTTCAGCTAAAGCTATTGTCTGTCTTGTAGCAGATGCTTTATGCATTTGTCTCAATGGGATATCAGGGCAGGTACTGATATATGTTCTCCCTCACTGCTGGTATCTATGCTCAGGGTGAGCCTTTGTCTCTCTTTAAGAGGCATGTTATACTAGAAATCCCAGTTTAAAGGTTTTATGAGTCAGAGCACAAATTCAAATGAGAAAAGTTTTCTGTGGTTATTTGGAAATTTTCATTGACACAGTGAACAGCTCACTAATCTGCCCCACTCTGAAGACAAACAGATCATCTAGAGATTGGACTTGTTCACCTGTGCCAGAATTTTCTGTGTGTGCAGTTGGATACGTGGCTGTTCTTCTAACTTGGAGCAGCGTTAACCTAGTTGGTAAATTGGGAATGATTCTACCTATGTTAATTACTTCAGCAATTACAGTGAGTATTTTAGTATTTTGGGTTACACCACTTGCAGCAATATTGCTATGCTATTGTATTCTTGTGGACTGTATTGCTTGAAGATTTTTTTTTCAGGTACACTTTCTTATTCTGCTCTCTGGTAAAAATCTAAAGTAATGAAAAGCCACGCACATCAAAGGTCCATAACGTGACATTTCCCATATGTTCCAACCAAAAAAAAAAGCTAATAATTATGCCTCTGGTAGCTCATAACCGCCAGTGAGATCCCCCCCCCCCCCCGCCAGTGAGAAGCTTTAATTCCTACTTATTCCAGAAATTCTCTTGACTTAGAATGATTAATCATATAAAGTGAAAGCTCACAGCTTACAACATTGCAGAATAGTTTATAGTAGAAACGAGGACGAATGCCATTTTGATCAAAAACAACAGAGAAAGGTGTGAAGAGGCAATATGCATCTACCATGTTTACAACTGGACAAGAGAAGTAAGGATCAAGGATGTTTCAAAAAACCCCGAAACTGATAATGCAAAAAGTTATCCAAAGAATGATAACAACTGTATGATACATTATAATAGCTATGAAACCTTTTTTTCAGGAAAACTATTTGAATATTGGATATTTTTCCCTCTTTGCTTAGTCACATGCTAAACATCAGTATTTCTCAACGCAGCCAGAATCTGCTGGGAAGCTCTGTGGAGCTCCTGAAGATGCTGAGATAATTTCTCCCTCCAATCATTAATTTCAAGGAGAATTAAGGTGCTCACCAGGCTTAGGAAATGTCAAATACCAATCAGTATTATTTTCATACCTTCCAATAGGCTGGGATCTATGGGTTTTCTTCATATTTGATTGCTACCAACACAGACCAGGCAATAATAATACTTCAAATGTCATCTAGCACTTTAGATTTTCAAAGAAGCTTATATTACCATTAGTTATAAGAGGTTGCCTTCCTTCTGGTGACGAAGAAAGGGGGGTCATTAAATACTTCCTTAACATTTATTTACATGACACTCCTTATCATTAATTCAATAATTTTACACCTCATAATAAGCATGGCTAAATGTCCTCCTAAGAGAAAAAAAGCTTATAAGGTTCCCTGTAAGTTTAAAAGGCAGTTACCTTTTCAAAGGTTAGGGTATTTTCATCAAAGAACGGTATAGCTTTGTTGCACTTTCAGGGGCTGTATGTTTTATCATAGAATTTAGAGCTGAAAAACCTCCATAAATCATGCAGTCTCTCTTCCTGCTAGGGCAAGGAAATGTTCCTCACAGCACCTTTTCTGCATTTGCCAGTCCTTGAAGTATTGCAAGCAATGGGGTTGCTGGCTTCTGCCATTTCCTTTGAGCTGTTCCACAGCCAAATGGACTGAACTGTCAGATGCTCATGGTACACATCTCAAGCTTTCTTTTTGCCAGTTCCTTTCCACTGCTTGATATCACCACATTTTTTAACTACTATTTCTGTTTAGTGTATTTTATGTTTATATATTTGGTTTGTTCTTGAGCCTTTCCACGCGACTATAGCTATCTCTTAGTCTAGCTGTTCATATGCAATTATTTATTCTTTTCTCGTAATTAATCCAGTATAGGTTTGTTGGTTTCCCTCCACCCCTCCAATTCTCTCCATTGTCCTCCGGTTCTTCGATCTTGCTGGTGAGAAGGTTAAATGCCAGAGATCCGGGGATGGATCTCTGATCCAGCTGAAGTAGGAGGCTCTTTCAATTTTCTGCCTGCTCTGAAAATGTGACATCCTTCCATATAAAGTGCATTAATCCACTGATTTGTTTGTTGTCACAAGCGTGTTAGAGTCAATGGTGAAATTCCCACTGGTAATGGTCGACTTGTACTGCACTTCCAGTTTCACCTCTATTTCTTCTTTCCTGATCTCTCTAGTTTTGAAATTGCTGTTAAGTTTTGGAATGCTGTATCCTTTTAAAATCCTTTTTTTCTTCTCTAAATAGATTACCAACTTAATTTTGCACTGCTGTTTTCTATTCATGGTTTAATAACTCTAGTTCAGTTTGTATTATTTTTCTATCTTCACTAGTATGCATAACTTCTCCCAGTTTGTTACCATTTTCAATTTTCATTAGCAAGTTCTTGACCTTCTCTCCAGAGTTGTTAGTGGATATGATGATTAATGCTATTTTTTGACTTATGCAGAATTCTGTCCTTCTTACATCGTGCTCAGTAAAGTGTTTATCATTATTCTTTGGGCAATCCCAGAGATTTTAATCAAAGGAACAGCAAATAATGAGCCATGGAGCACTCTCCAAAACAAAAAAAAAAACAACCCAACAACAGAAAAATGAAGGGAAGAAAAACTTGCTGACTTCAAGTGAGAGGATCAAAGTAACAAAGTTGGTCTGTAAGTCTGTGCTCTGAGGTCTATTATATTTAAAACTACAATGCTTGTATAAGTTCTGTTACTCTCAGAACTCTAACCTCTAAAATAATTTCATTGGATTTTAACTCATAACAATATTTCTAGCATTGAAGCTCTCTTTACCTGAAGAAAAAAGGTTTGGAAAGGTGAAGTATGTTACAATTTCCAGTTGTTCTGTAAATATCTCCTGAATGTTTGTGTACTATGCAGTAAGACTGATTTCTGTTATATCAAGTATTCTGAATATAAGTACTTCAAAATGAAAGTTTTGCAGAAAAAATATATGTTGTTCTAAAAATGTCAAAATATTAAAATGCAATGACCTCTGAATATATATATATTTATATATATTGAAGTTCATTGATTGAATCATTCGAAAAATCATCCCTAATCTTCCATAAGGTTGCTTAATATTTAAGAACTTAAATACAATTGGTATTGTATTTAAATCTCTGGCAGAGCAATTTTAGGAAATGCTGAATAACCTAGGTGGTGAGCCTTTACTCTTTTCAAAATGAAATAAACCCAAATTTAATTTATTTTTCTCTTTGATATTACCAGATGAACCTGTTGCACAATTATGTTCTTTTACCTTACAGTCTCATTAGTCATAAAGGAAGAGATTAAAGGGCCACAACAATTTTTTGACGTTACTTTTAAGAGCTTCTGAATTATATGTTTCTGAATTAAGGAGATAGATGTTGCTATAAAAACTATGTCATTTTTGTTGCCTTTTCACAATGAAAATGTTGGACACTCCTTGGTTTCATGGATGCTACATTCATCATAACTGAGCCCAGAATGAATCCTTGTCTGCAAAAAAGTTAACATAACAATTATAGTATTATTTAGTCATATTTATTCACGCATTTCCTCACACTAGCCTAAGCCAGAAGCAGAAAAGCAAAATGGCAAAGGAAATCTTGTCCAAGAAACAGCTGAAATATGGTGCTGAAATGAGTAAGAGGGACCATCCAGTCGTTTCTTTTGCACTTAAAAAGTTAAAGTAAGTGATCTCTGACGTATTTTTATCTGATGGTGCTTAGAAACCTCCAGTGAAAGAAATTCCATGACTTCTCAAGTTAATTTGCTCCATTTTTTTGCAACACATTACTTAAGAGGATTTTCCTCATACCTAATTTATATCACAGAAATTAAGCTGACTACTTCTCCTTACTCCTCTGGATATGAAACAAAATTCTGTGCTATGCTTTTACTAGCAGATTTTACATACTGGACATTGTTAACGTGTTTCCCTAACCCTTAGTTTTCAAGAGATTAAGTAAACCATTACCTTTAACCTTTGCTCATAGGTCATAATTTATATTTTTCCTCTTGCTCTGCCCTGGAATGCTAGAATTTTTGATACTTCTTAACATTATGGTCATGACTGGATGAGTACTTTGGTTAGAGCTTCAGAAGTAGCAAGTAGGCTGCAGTAATTATTTGTGGTATCTTACACACAATGTCAATTAATATGTCCCAGAAAGTTTTACTCTGTCACTTGATATTGTTGTCTCATTTTCAGTTTGTTGTTAATTTAATATTCACCAGGTCCCTTTGCAATACATTTTTCCCCCAGTCTATTACTTTGACTTCCGATTTCTCCCTTGTCGTGGTTTAACCTCAGCCGGCAACTAAGCACCACGCAGCCGCTCGCTCACTCCCCCCCGGTGGGATGGGGGAGAGAATCGGAAGGGTAAAAGTGAGAAAACTCGTGGG
>NW_008795671.1:175716-179353 GCF_000699145.1 Aptenodytes forsteri | reverse complement strand
CTCACCCTAAATCCAAAACACAGCACTGTACCAGCTACTAGGAAGGAAATTAACTCTATCCCTGCCGAAACCAGGACACCCTGGAGATGCTACTTTCAGTTTGTTGTTAGTAAGCGGATTTTTATTTTTTCAAGATTACTTTGGATTCTGATTCTGCTTTCCAGTGTGTGTGCAATCCTTCTCAAATTGGGATAGCCATAAATTACAGACCTGTTTTCTTTTTTCAGTCTAAATTAAAATAAAAAATAATAATAAAAAAAGGGATATCACCGAATTCTCAGAAAACATCTTTTGATCCCTCCACAGCAGACACACTAAGTACTGCTTGAATTAGTTTTATATAGTCTGTACGATAACGTTAACAGGACGATATTTTGTAATTTGCGTGCATGAGTCTCACATAGGAGACTGCCAAAAGCCTAATTAAAGTGAATATATCTTACATGTGGTATTTCATTCTAATCCACTAATATATCTAACCTGACAAAGCAGGAAATTGAATTGGTTGAAGAACTTTTGTTCTTAACAAATATGCAGTCTGTTCTGATCACTTCGTTATCTCTTTGTGCTTATAAATGGGCCATTTAATAATTGTTCAAGTGTCTTTTGGGGTTACAAGTCAGTTTGACAGTTCTGTAATTCTCTAAATTCTCCTTTTCCCCCCTCCTTTTCAAAATAGGCACTGTGTTCGTCCTTCTTCAGTCCCCTGAGACTTCCCATGTTCTTTCATGAGGTCTTCAAGACAACTGTTAACAGTGCAGGGACTGCCTCCGTCCATTCCTTAGTACTCGAGTAAATTTCATCACACCTTGTAACCTGGATACCCATAGTTTGTCTTATAGTTCCAGAAGCTACTCTTTCATTGGCATGAACTTCTCGTTTCCGTTTGTTAAAATTGTGGTCAGCACTGATTAATCCTTTACTGAAGACAGAGGTTCAGAAAAGTATTAGGTGCTGCCTCATCTATTTGTTCTCCTTTGCTGTTTAAATAATGGTCTTAATCTTCATTCAAATGGTCCTGTATAATCTTTTTGTTCCTTTATGTTTTTTTTTTTAATTTGAGTTTTATCCCTTGATACCTGCACTGCTCTTTATATTTCCATATTTGACACATGCCATTTAGCTACTTCTGCTCAATTTTTCTTGTTATTGAAGAGTTGTGGGGTTTTTACCATTTTCCATAGCACTAGAAGGTTCTGCCATTCTGCATTTAACACTGTCTCTCTCAGTAAATGACACTTTTCACACTTTCATACATTACGTTATCTTACCAAGATACCTATCTGTTCCCTGAGTTGATTGAGGCTCATTCAATGACAGTGGAAGCTCTCGTACCATCCTTTGTGTTATGATAGTGCTCTGTATCAATTCATGAACATTTGTACCCAAATTTATATCTCTGCAATCTCAAACAATTCTTCATTATTAGCTGGAAACAACTTTAAAATGTCGTTTGCTGAGTGACTTCATCCCCCTTCCCAAGCAAAGAATGCTATCAGTATCTGTGCCTCCACCCTCCATAAGTGTCTCCGCCACCACCTTTGGATCAAATGGTTTCTACTAGGCTGTATGTGTATTGTTCCAGTTCCTTTTATATCCACCCAAAATATTGGATAAGTCTTCCTCTCACTGCTTCCTGAATTTTACAAAACATCCTCAGCCTGGCCAGAAATAGGAATTGTCTGTTGCTGTGAGATTTGCAGATCATTCCTGTGTATCTTACAGGTTTGAGATTCAGCCATACAACATTTTGACTATAAATAGTAAAAAAAAAAAAAAAAGATATTTTTGTTAGTAGTGGATCTATTATTTTTAAGTTTCACTCACATCATAGTGTCCATATGCATAGGTGTATTTGTTTACAGGATATAATAACTCAGAGTGAGAAATATCTCCGTCATTTCTGGAATACATTTTTCAGCATATTCTCAAACCTGTCTCCATTAGAAATGTGAGATGGGATAAAACTGATCAGATGTCACCTGTCATAACAGTTTAAATAAATGATAGTTTCTCTTTCTCTACAATATACAAACAAAACAAAACAAAAATCCCTAATTTTGGACAGACTGTTATACTACTTTTAAATAGTTTTCAGTAAATATTCAAACTTGTTAGTGCAGAAGCTTTAGTGAGCGTGTTATGTTCCTGTATGTCAATGACATTTATTCTAATTTAACATAATTTGATAGTTACACGAGCCTCAACACAGTGTCAGTCAGTGCCTGTTCTGTATTCTCATGTAAATGCTCCTGTCAACAGGAGAAATCCTTGAAAAGAGAAGCAGAAGAAGGATGCTCTTGAATGGCTCAACCTGAAAAGGCAACAGGCACAGTTAAGAAAAGCTGGTACAGTCCTTTTGCTGTATCACCTAACAGCATTTCCAGCAATTAGCTTTACAATGGGGATCTGAAAGAGGAGAAATTCTGTTTCTCTGAGCACTTCAGCCACGCTTTATTCCAGGGAGAAATAGAAAATGAGCAGCAACTGTTTTCTGTGAAAGGTGCTTCAGGTTGATCAAAGGCCTGTGGTTTGCCAAGCATTTAATTTTGATTTAAATTCCTTTAAAGGTACTTTCCTAATCTAGGTGCTTTCACTCAATCATACTGTTGCCCACTTTACTATGGGAAGCCTGAAGAGGGTCCATATAGCTTGTTTCATGCTAGAAAACTGGTGTAAGTTTCTGATCTGGAAAGGAGGACTGCAGAAGAGAACAGGCATCCACAAAAGAGACAGCAACGAGGGAAACTTCCTTTCAGGGATGTTACCCAGTCTGGTCCAGCAGTTAGAAGTCCTCTCTGTTGCAGAGGCAGTGCTGTTGTGCCAGCATCCTTCTATGGTCTGATGAAAAACTAGCCTGGGAGGCTGAAAACAGCTTATTTCGGTTTATATTTTCAAGACAAACACAAGGGGGCTGGCTGCATTTCAAAGGGTCTGATCAGCTCAGGCTTCAGTCAGCCTTCCTCCCCCCATTTATTCCTCAAATCAAAGGATTCTGATATCAGCAGAAAATGACTGTCAGTATTTTGAAACCATACCTACTTTAGATCATAACTTATGCATTGTGTTGTTTCAAGCACGATTTTTCAGTACATGTATTTTTCCATTATCAACAAATAATGCCTGTTACTACCTTTTACTTAAACTGAAGTACAAATCTATGTTCAGTATAGGCAGTTACTGGAAAGATAACAAATTCAACTGCCAGCTTACAGTCAGGGATGGTACTTCACTAAAAAATCTCTAATTTAAAGTCTGAATGTTATCCAAAAGTGAAAACAGTATCAAAACACAAGTTCTTTAGTTAAGCCTCGGATGGAATTGCTGAAGTAGTGCGGAATGTGTTTGCTAATAGATGTGCCTCCGATTGTAAGAAAGCTAAGTTAGCTGCAGGTAATTAATAATTTTATATAAATGTTAATGTTTTGGAGCTGACGTAGTCCATATTGAGGTCATATTTTAATGTCAAAGATGGTATCTTATAATTTTACTGCTACAGTTTAGCTGTAGTCCTTAGAACTATGGAAGCCCCAAATGTTGCTTGATGATGTAAGACAGCTTCATCGGGGGCCCAACTTAAATGCCTCTATGCAAACGCACGTAGCATGGGGAATAAACAAGAGGAGTTAGAGACGTG
>NW_008795671.1:155669-172300 GCF_000699145.1 Aptenodytes forsteri | reverse complement strand
GCCCAGGGCAGGGGGGTTGGACTAGATGACCTTTAGAGGTCCCTTCCAACCCAAACTTCTCTGTGATTCTGTGATTCTATGTCACTTGAGAGGTGATTGTAGTTTTTAAGCAGACATAAAACAGCCCAATTAGACTATTCTATGATTCTGTGATTCTATGTCACTTGAGAGGTGATTGTAGTTTTTAAGCAGACATAAAACACTGCCCAATTAGAATGCACAGGGAAAAAAAAAAGTTTACACCTATGTTATGGAAGCTCAAGTGAGTACCATTTTGTAATTTTTTTTGTTGAATCAGTTCTGAGACTAAAAATATGTTACATCCAGACACATTTTCCACCTCCTAAAAACGTACCCGAAATCTCATGGTATAGAGAGTTCCATAATTTTTCTGATTTTCTTGCTCTGCTTTAGTGAATATGCAATTGGAAAGCTCACTGCTGAATAGTTTTAATTAAGAATTTCCTGGCTTGTTTCGTTCTCCATTAAAAAAAAAAAAAAGTCATGTAAAATGCATAAGCAATCCAGGAAACAGTGAGTGAAAGCTAGAAGTCTTTCCCCTCACCTTGTAGCCGAATTCCAGGCTACAGAAAGGGACTCCACTGCATACTCTCCTTTTTAACTTCTTTTCCACACTTCAGTCTAACTGAGGCTACTGAAATTGAGAGTGCTTATTGGCTTCACCCATGGCTTGAGACACACCTGAGACGGAACATGGGCCTTTCAAATCTCTTAGACTGAGAAAGAACATGAACCCAGGTTTCTGTCACTGCCTGCGTGAACAGCTTTACCAGTAGGTTAGCGTGCAAAGGTGGATGATGCCCCTGCGTAATCAGATTCTGCTGTCCAAGTGCCTCCTGCCTGCCTGGAGAGGCCTGAAGCAGGTGTCCTCTGAGCAGACCAGGTGGTCCATTCCTGGTCTGCTGGCTCAGGATGCACCAAGGAGCCTTCAACTGCCCAACAGAGATGTTTACACCTCTCTTCAGTACATACAGAGACTAACTTTAGAACTCATAATCGCTCTAATGATGTTTTCTTTCCTTTTTTCTTTTTCTCTGCAGTACAGAATTTGAATGACCACTATCAGTGCTCTGAATCTGGCCCTTATTATAACACACGTGCTATAAAGGGCTGAGCAGTCTAGAGAGATGCATATTTACTCTAATTCCATCTCTGGGAAAAAGCTCTAACTTGTTCAAACTGATTCTGGCAATAATTGCAGTCTGAAATATAAATAGCTTTCTGAAAAAGTAACCACTGCACATATTGCACCTTTCCTAATGTTATTGACAGTTTTGTGGGGAAAAAACATGCCTGATACCTGATGGACTGACACTAGGACCACACTGATGAAACATTGCTGGCTTTATGGGGTCAGTTATGACTTGCACAGAAAGAAAAGCAGTTCATTACTTCTCACCACAGTCCCTCGTGCACCTCCCTTGCATGTTGCTTTAGATTAAGACAAAATTGAATTGAGACATCGTTGCAACTTTACCGCTGCTGTGTTTAGAGGCCTGGCAGCTGGCCAGCTGCTCAGTTGCCCATCTGATGCTATGTGCCACTACATTTTCCTCATGTCTGGTACAATCATTAAGTTCTTACAGAACACCCCAACAAATTAAAAGTTGGCTGCGACGATTACAGATTCTGCACTATTAACAGTGGCTATAAAAAGCTTTTCTAGTGATACTACTGCTGGCTCTCACTGGCGGGGCGATGACAAAATTGTATAGGATCACAGCCACAGCTATATAACTCCATGCATCTACCTTTGCTATTATCTCATGTAGTCACATGGAACATTCTTCTGTAGAGATAGTTATAGAAAATAATTTCTGAATGACAAGCCAAAAAAAAAAAGAAAAATCCCACCCTTCTGGCGTAAAATTACAAGTTTTACATGAGTTTCTCTTTGGTAGTGCTGTTGGGCATTCTTTGTATTTTTCATATAAAATGTGAAGACACATCTCTAGAGCCTTTCATTTAAGAATGGTTTTTAGTGTGTATCAGAAAATACATTTCTTCTTTTACTGTTGGAACCGGATCAGGAAAGACATTTCACATAATCCATTTTCTGAGGTGAGTGCATCTTAGTTCCCCTCTGCAGAAGCAAGTTTTATCCTAAAATGTCATCTCAAAATGTGGTTTGAGAATATAGGGGAATCAGGCTCTGTTTTGGTGACCATCAAAGAAACTGCAAAATGTTTAAGGCATTATAGTTAGAATTGCATTCTTACACAGGAAACTAATTAAAAAAAAATAAATAAATCCACATGCAGTCAAAGTGACCTGTGCTGCAGTGGCTCAGCTTTGGACTTGAAAGAGATATAGGTCCATCACTTGAATACAGATTTTCTCTGGTGCAACACAATTGGTGTACTTGATGATGCAAAGTATTCAGGCCTAATTGATGAGTCTTGACCTCTGTATTGACTTATACCTATGTCTCCATTATTACTTTTTTTTTCTTTTGCTATGTAGCAGATACTAAAATTCACTGTGCACAAAGCTTTCCAGGTAGATTAAATGAAATCTGCTAACTCTAGGCATACAGCGGTTTCAAGTGACTTAATCTTTCAGAATACTAGCTGAGCTAGTCGTTGTGTTTTGATTTGGGAACTTTCACCATCTGCAGGGTATTCTTGAGAGAAACCTGATTACTGTTAACCTCTAGTCATCTGTCAGTATTAGAAGAATATTAAACTGTTGCATATTCCATCTTCTTGCTAGTATATTTAAGAGCTGTAGCCTGCAATTTTAAAGCTTTCTACTGTATTTACTCAAACATAGACATTAATTTTTATCAGCAATTCTCCTCCTTTCTATTTGTTCTGCAGAGACATTCACATAGCTGACTCTTACTTGCTCAGAGTAGACAAAATACATATACATAGATATCCCTGAGGAAGAAACTTTTTGTGCTGAGGGTGGTGAAACACTGGCACAGGTTGCCCAGAGAGGTGGTGGATGCCCCATGCCTGGAAACATTCAAGGTCAGGTTGGCCGGGGCTCTGAGCAACCTGATCTAGTTGAAGATGTCCCTGCCCAGGGCAGGGGGGTTGGACTAGATGACCTTTAGAGGTCCCTTCCAACCCAAACTATTCTATGGTTCTATGATTCTATGTTAGAGTTAGAGGAAGGATGTGAACCAAAGTTCTCCACTGTTCTTGTACTGGGGCATTTTGCTCCTGTTGGGGATGAAATTCGGCAGTGTAAAAACCTGGATGTTGTGTCCTACAAGCAATGGAATGGCCCAGCCTCTCACCCTCTCCTGCTGAGATTGTTTCACTTTGTATAAACACCTAAAAAAAAATAATTAGAAGGGAGCCTGATGTCCAGCCGTGATTACCAGGCTTTACACCAAATCTCATTTACTCAGTGAGCATTTACTTTTAATGCTCAGCTGAACATTATAAACAGTGTGAGTTGAAAAAAAAGAAAAAAAAAAAAACTAGCATGGTAATGAAATTTCTTTCTGTACATGACAGCATCCTAAACACAACTTCAGATTCCTGCTCTGAATTGGGAGGGATGATGTTCCACATGTAAGTCTTCCTATGGCAAGTAAGTGTCCTAATCATATACAGGCATCTTTGTAATGTTACCTAAATCCTCTTCTGCATCCAACATTTTGCTTTTAGTAAGAAGATCCAGACACAAGTAATGTTTTACTCAAAAAAATCATCTTCAGTTTTATGATATTCCTGAAAAGATTTCTTTTTTTGCTTTAAAATTTTTCTTCTTGATGTTGAGTACAATTAGGACACATCCTTGTCAGTTATTGCTCACTAAAGTAAGAAGCTAAGTGACCTCCAAGCAATTAATATTTATAGAAAAGGCCAAAGATGACTAAAAATGAATAGAGATGAAAGATCATTTTAATAGAAGTATTTTAAAGTATGCTTGCATTTTAGTATCTTTCCTCTATTTCTAGAATACCGCATATGCCGAACCCCATGTACAGTCTTTTGGTTATTTTAATGAGAAGCCGAGTTATCCATCTACTACACTTTAAATCAAGCTGGGAACTGCTACTGCTGTTGTCAGACTATGGCTTGAGGCAGACAACATGGGTGGATACAGGGATTTGATGTACAACTGGTAGCTGCTGCTCTTTGAAATGCATTACTTGCATACTGTTTGTGTCTGCTGTGGCAGGGTTAGGGCCATCTCCACAGTGATGCTTGGAGGAGGGAAGGAGAAAAAATGCTTTATACTCTGCTTATACTTGGGATATTTTTATCGTGTAGAAACAGCTGTGTAAATAAGGAGTGGATACAAAGGATGTGTGAGAAGGTGTGAAAGCTTTCCACATGGGGGGTGTCCTCCTCAGGGAGCCCAGTGATCCTGTCTCTTGTAATGCTGCTGTAGAGAGCCCTGTGCTGGGCCTGGATATGCTACATGGGAGGTCCGGCAGGCACTTGGGATTGGGATGGCCTAATTCTGCTCTGCAGCTGCACTGCGAGCTCTGTGGGCTGGGTGCTCGAGTGGTGCTGAGTGCACCACCCCTTCACAGTCTCTTCTAAGCTGAGGATTAAACAGCTGGGTGGGGGTAAGCGGGGGGGAGTCACAGCTTTTCTTGAAGCGGCTGCTGGCAAGCACTTTTAAAAAAGAAAAATTTGAGCTGGTTTGACCTTGGTCTCTAACAGCTCTTTTTTTTCCCCTGTGAGATATGTTGTCTTGCATGTAATTTATTTTTCTGAGTTGGTATGGGATGTCAGTTCCACTTGACTGCACTTCTTGTAGAAAACAACTTCTTTGCTGCAGGTTCTCTGTTGGAAATCATATGGTGGTAACAAGGAAGACCTTGCACATCACCACTGTGTGCGTATAATGGAGCCATTTATACTATTAGCTGGTGAAGTAATTACCTTTTTCCTTTTTTTTTCCTTAGTCCCATTTTTTTCTTCTTTTATGTTTTTGTTTTAAAAGGCAAGAAATAACAGCTTGTCTCTGAGAGCAAATAACACTCCTTAAAAGCAGTTGCCAAGCAACCTACATTTACAATTTTGGTGGGCTGCTGCATTTGCACTAAGCTCTGAACAGCAATGAACCCTCCCCTTCCAGCCCCCAAAGTAAAATAAAGTTCAAATAACAGACATACAGAAGACCAGCCATTCTAGTGCTCAACGCGTTTTTGGTACCACAGAGTGTCTCCTTTGCAGTCATGTTTGGAGTGGAGCAACGTGTTAATGTTGTGGAACAACACATTCAGGTCAACAGAGGAGGATTATTTTTTCTTCCTAAATTCACTTGTTTACCACAAGTTTGAGAGTGGAAGCAGCAAAACTGTTGATATTTTTCCAGTCAAACACACAGAAGATAAAAATTGCATACCAATCCCCAAGAAATGCTGTGAATCACAACTCCTCCTGGGAGGTTTAAGTGCTTGTAGACTCCAAGCAGCTCTCAGTGTTTGAGCTTGTATCTCTGGGTCACAGCCAATCTAAGCACGTTGCACGCTCTAGGACACTACGAGGGAGCTGGCTGGGAGCCACCTGTGGTAGGGAACTGCTTCTCCCACTGTTTCGCATGGTTTTTGGCATGTGAAATTTTTTAGTGGAGTTCTAGATGGAAATACGAATAGATGAGATGTGAATAATGTGAGAAAAGTGTCCGACTATGGCATTGCCAACAAACCCATGTACTCCAACACAGAAATTGTCGAGGTATATGTGTGCGTACACACAAAATTCCTGTATCCAGTCTTGTAATTGTGGTGATTCAACTCTGTGCATTGCGGAGACATCTGAATATGAGCAACAAATGTTAGTATGTGTGGTTTTTCTTTTCCAAAGGGCAGAGCAGAAGGACTAAGGACTAAGCATAGCTGTTAAGGTCCCTCCTAGGCCTTGTCCCAACTACAGAGCCAGATAAAAGCAGAACATTCACCTGAGCCCTGGAGCTTGAAGACGTTCTGGGATCTTGGAGTTCAGGTGGAGCTTTAAGTGTCCCAGATTTATGCTCTGATCTACCATTTTTCTGCTATTCCATGCAGAGTGGAATAAGCCTGTACAGAGCCCATAGAGTCTCCTTTGAACCCTCTACATCAATAGCGACATTTTGTGTAACTGTGTCATACGCCTTTGGAATTTTGTCATTGAGTGTAATTTTCCTTCTTTGTTTTCTGTTTTAAACTGCTGTATAGTGCTTCTGTGTATGACTAAAACTGTTTATTGCACCCTAGAAGTACATTTCAGTTGGGAGGGAGTTTATTACAGTTCCTGGCAACTTCTTAGCCATTCTGGACTGACTTAGCAGTGAGCTATTCAAGATGATGGTTTTCAAGGCCTCGAGTCCTCAGTCTACCAGAAAAAAGACAATGAAATGTAAAGATTGTAGAGGACTAAAAGGGTCTTGTTTCCTTTGGCTGCCGAGTGCTTTCTATTGATGTCAGCAGTATTCTTTGTTAAACGTATCCTTTCTTAATTTTGTTTTATTATCAGTCCCCTCTGCTCTCTTTTCCACAAGAGGCAGGCACACAGAACTGCACAGATTTTAGTTCTTTGTTGGATTGCTTTTGCCACATGGCTGAGGGGCTCGTGGCCTCCATTTGGCATATTTTAAGACTAACAATACCTTAGGCCAGAGGGACCAGATGGATGTAGCTCATTGCCCTTCTTTCTTTTGAGACAGGTTTTTGTCTGTAAAATACAAGAAGCAAAAGCACATTGCTTGGTGCCTCCTTGTGTTTTTGTCAAGGGACACGAAGATTGTTGTTTTTGCAGTCATTTGAAGGTGAACTGCACTTTGCACAAAGCCCTCGAGCTTTTCATTGATGCCTTCTCCAAATGACTTCTCCTACTCATGACAAATAACAATGGGGATGGATCCAGATGTGAGCCTGATAAAATATTTGAGCTCACATGGCAATCTGTTGGCAAGCTCCCTTGGAGCACTCAGAGAGCACTGTGCTAGCATGCCTCCTGGTGTCAGCAGTGCAAAAGCAATTTAAGAGAAAGAGTCCCACATTCTTCATAGTATCTGTAGGCTTGGGCTGCTTTCTGCTCAGTGGAAAAAGGAGGACATGAAATAGTAACCAAAGACTGAATTTGTATTGCATGACTAGGTTTTTGTCCAAGAACTTTTCAGAAAAGTTTAGTGGAATATTCATAGTTAAAGAGGGGAATGGGAAATACAATGAATTCAGAGTTAGCACAGAATCACAGAGTGGATGAGGTTGGAAGGGACCTCTGGAGGTCATCTGGTCCAACCCCTCTGCTCAAGCAAGGCCACCTAGTGCTGGTTGCCCAGGGCTGCGTCCGGGCAGCTTTGGAGTATCTTCAAGGATGGAGACTCCAGAACCTCCCTGGGCAACCTGTGCCAGTGCTTGGTCAACCTTATAGCACAACCCAGTGGTGAAGAGGAAAATTCAGTGATTAGTTTGTTAAAAACTGTTGAATGGCACCTTTAACAATTGTACAGTCCTGCTAATGCAAAAGTTTGGAAGTACAGATAGCCTCTCAGAATATCTTCTACCAATTCTTTAGTTTCTTCCTATGTGTTATAACAACACTTACAAAAAATAAAAAATAAGATCTTCTGGGAAGTTAAGTCACATAGTTAAGACAAATAGATTAGCATTAGTTTTTAAAAAACATATTTCTTCTGTGTCTATAGCTCTAAGTGTTCTATAATGATGCATTCACAAAAAGCTCAAAATAAATTAAGTAGTGTTTTGGGGTTTTTTTTAAAGACTTCCAGTGTTGCCAGTTCTATGTTAAAAATAATCTGTGGATATGGAGCTTTGTCTGTCTTTTTGAGGGTTAAATCAAATGTTATTATCTATTTTTTCAGCCACTGAGACTGATTTTATCCCTGTTAGGTTTTCTACAGTTCTGGTAAGGCTGCCATAAGCACCAAGTATTCCTGTTGCCCTCAGTGGTGCTCGTAGACACCTCGATACTGCTTTGGAGAACAGAGCCTGAACTTCGAACTGCTTCACTTTTGCTATTAACGTTATTTAAGGTAAACTAAGGTTTTCCCCTCTGCTGGGAGTATAATATTGGGTAGAAAATCTGATCTTTTAATGACTTTTCAGCTGTACCTGCAGACTGCAAAGCTGATAATTAACTCTGTGCAAGCTTGCAGGGGTAAGAGGGTAATCACAGGGACTGTGTCCTTTGCAATCTGCATACTGTTCCTTGTTTTGCAAACATTGAAGCGCGCTGTCCTAATGTATAAATGCACTCTACTAACCTAAAAAAAAATGGATTTGTCAACATTACAACAATATTTTGTACACATTTCATGCAAAGTTACCCGCCTGTTCTGCGGAAGGGGAAACAGCAATTGCAGATACCCACATAGCAACGTATGATGAGATGCTGGTGGGGTTTCCCTCTGGCTGCTGGTAAGTGCTTATTGTACAGAGCCCTTGTGTCTCACTCAGATGCGACTGTCACGCCAGTTTGTTACACCACAAGCAGGAGACATGAGAAGATCAGAACCTTCAATCTGCTTTAACTAGTTAGGGGCCTTAGCTGTTTTAAAATTATTTTTTTCCAGCTGTTTTACTTGTTCCAAATACTATGTTAGGGTGTTGTAGCAGTATCAGGCAACTTGCAGTTCTGTGTATTATTTACTACTGCAACTACTACTGCAACTGACATACCATCAAAACAATCAAAACGCTAACAATTCTAAATGTAATTGAAATGCTGACACAGATTTTTGGAGTCTGGCAACTGTTTCACTGGAAAGTTTTTAATGTGAAAAGAGATGAAACTGGCCTTTGGTTTGTGCTGTGATTGATGCAACTGATTTTTGTAGAGACTTCAGCTCTCTGATTACATAAAGGAGTATAACTGCTTTTGACATTTGTTCTGAACAAAGGACAGTTCTACTTTGCGCTGCAGTTTTATTCAATTTATAACAGAATCATACTGAACTCAAAGACTCCTTCATTTTTAGTGGCTTGTGCATTATTTGTTTTGAAAAGTTCTTGTATTTTTTGATCTGTCTTTCCAAGGACAGGAAAGGTCTTTCTATTTCGCAAACTGATGCAGCATCCTTATCCTCTGGCTGCAAACCAATTGCATTAAAAATATATATACCACAAAATAAATTTTGTGGTATTTTATGTATCTTCCACTTCCCTTACCAATAGAAATAATGATGTCTTCTTTCAACCTCTAGATTTGGAGGCACATATCTTATTTTAAAGACATTCTGTGGGTAACTTTTTTCTAGCAACCTTTTCAAAAGTGCTCATATGAAAAATTAAAATGAGAGATTTCACCTTTTTTTAATTCCGTATTTAGCTAGTCATAGGAAATGCTTTCAAATTAACAGTCCTAATAGTACTCTATTTCCAGCCCCAGGTATTTTGTTGTTCTCAGAAGTGTTACTCTAGTTTAAAACCAGAGTAAGTCAATATTGAATCAGCTTAAAAAATCCTGTTTTAAATTTATTCAGTTTTTTAATTATCTCCATGTACATGTCTCTGAATGAATTTTGAGAGCTGGTGTTTCTTTTAAAATGGACAGTGAAAATAGATGGGTCATCTTTTCATTTGTTTCTGGCAAATTTGTCCAACACAGCAATGCAATAGCAAGTTTTGTCATGCTGAAGTCCTGTGAAAAACGTCACAGAAATGCTGTATTAGACTTATGTTTCCAAGAAACTTTTTGGAAAATAAAAATATAAATGTATTAGGTCAAATATAATCTGACAATTTTTAACCAAATCCAACAATTTAATAATAGAATGAATCACACTAAATATTCCATATTCCTACCTACAGAAGAGAAATGAGATGTGCTGGCATATACAGCCTATGTCCCAACTGAAATATCTACCCATAGTCAGTAAAGCATTTAAGTCATATTGATTCTGGAGGTGCTTGAGTACATGCCTGAAGTTGAGTGCTCTGATGAGTAAATATGGATTTAAGCGTGCTCTTAAATATTCTGCTGACCACAGACCTGAACCTGTAATGCAATAGTGATCTATTGAATAGGTCTGTAGAGAAACCACTGAAATCAGCGAGTCTCCGCAGGGCCATAAAGGTCTGTCTACGTGGAGGTTTTTTGCAGGATTAGACCAATACCGGAAGTAACAAGTATTCCTCTTCAAAACCCCTCAATTAAATGCAAAGATGTCTTAATATTCATAGTTGGAAATGTGCTTAAAGTTTCCTGTAGTAATAAATAACTCTACTTGGAGAAATTCTGCAACAGAATTCCTTAGAAATATACACATATGCTAGTATTTTCCAACTCTTAAATTTGTTGGTGTAGGGTAGGTTACCAGTCGCAGCTGTGGCATACGCTGATTCGGCAGCGATCTTTTTTTGGGTTTAGTATTCAGCTTTTATTTTTGCATTCAACAGTTGTTAAAAGAGGGAACATGTGATATAAATACATCTACTTTTTAAACTATAGTTATTGGTAGATTATGATTTTTTAACCTTCCTTTCCAACTTTCCTTGGTGTTGATTTCTTTTACTTCATTCCAAGCACTTTACCAGCAGCTGTGTAGTCTGAATGTCACTTGCTATTCATTAGTCCTAGATTGCTTCTGGTTTCTCAGACTGATCCACACCTTTCTAAAATCAATGCAAAAACTTGTGTGGACTTTGAATCCAGTCCCATATCTTCATATTCTTTAGCATTTGCTCCTGATTACATGCTACTGTCCAGTTGAGATTTTCTCAAATATGGGTTGTTGCTAGTCAATTTTAAAAATTCATGACTTGTATGAATTAGGGAAGAACATCTGTCCAAGAGAGATATCTAATTTTCTCTCTGTGAGAAAAGTCTAGAAAATAGCTATTTAAGCCACATATTTCATAGATTCCAGCATTTCTATGATTAATGTGTTAAAACAGCTAATAGAAAGACTAAGTTCTTTGTGGGGCAGGCAGACCGGGCATAATAACTCTCCTTAAATTGCAGAACTTCACCCAGACACATTATTTATTTTTTGGTATATAGTATTTTCAAACCTTGTGCAAGGTATATTTTGTAGGTACTCTAGAGCTTCATTGTTGCTCACTGTTGTATATTCCTCATGCGTTATAGTGTTTGCCAGCATATACAATGAAAGTATTCCAAGGGAGAAGCAATCTCCTTACAACTGTAGGACCATCTCAGTCTTCAACATGTCCAAATTCAACCAGAAGCAGATGCTGCAGGCTTCTCTCATGCACAAAAAGTAATTTCCATTTTTTCATGTAACAAAAGTTCGCAAGGGTAAGTCCTCATTGGAAATCACTCTGTAATGGTTCCTGGGACTTCATTTTCAATTTATTCTTTCCCCAGATAAAGAAAGGAATAACTAGCAATAAATATCTTTCTGTACTGGTATTATCCAGAAATAATTTTCATCGGCTAGAGAATTCCGTACACTTATCCCATTTGATAAATTGATTCTGGCTCACAGAGACCACTGCAGAGACTATAACAGTGCTACATGTTTTAGCCATTTGATTGCTGAGTGGCGAGGGCAGTTCACAGAGGAAAGAGTTCATATACCGGCGATCATCCTGAAAGCTAATTTTGTGGGATGGCTATTGCATTGGATGATCTCTGATTTACGCATTGTAATTTAGTGTTGCGAGAACTCATGCTGCCTCAATAACCTTGAAATCCAGATCCTTTGCCAGATACCAGTACTGCCCAGTCAATTGAGTCTCACCCCGGTGTTTTCAAAGCAGTGCCCAAGGTATTAGCTCTTTGACTCCTGCTGATTTTAATGGAAGTACAATAGCTTAATTTCTCTTTACTTTCCATGTGTCATTTTGAAAATCCATCCCTACAGACTGAATGATAAACGTAGGAGGAACCCTATTGCTAGACAATAGGCTATTTAAATTACTGGATTTTGTTACTCTTGTTAGCAAGAGTAATGGCCATTACCATAAGAAAAAGAAAAGGTCAATGTAAGGAAAAAAAAATCATAAGCTCTGTTCTGAGTGGTACGTAAGCATTTCAGCCTGATAATCATATCCTTCCCTGACTTTTATCCGCTTCAAATGTTTCCTAAAATTAAAAAAAAAAAAATGCATATTGTCACTGTTAGGTATTAAACGTACTGTCAGATAGTGTCAATATTTTTGCTTACGAAAAAGTTAAAGAAATTCTGAAGCTGATTACCATGCCTGGAAGCTGACATAGTCACCATTTAGCATACAGAAAGTGCTTGGATTTTTTTAACGTTGGTTGATAACAAACAGAAAAAAGCAATAAATTCTGTGTTTTTTTAATGATTTCACTTACACATCTCACCTGAGAATCAATTTCTTTATCATAGCCATAAGCAGTATGTCAAAGGTCTTTATTTATCAGCTGTAATTTCCTGTTGGATCCCTTCCTTAAATAACCCTGTACTGATGAAAGCAGCTGGAATTTGATTTTATTCTCACAATATTACTATGAGTCGAGACTAGCAGCTTTAAATTTGTGTTGAGGAAGTAGAAGTACATAGCAACAAAGTCATGCAAACAGCCTGTAGCAGTCAATACAGAGAAATGGAAAAATATTTCTGGACATTGCTACTTATTAATTATTTGGTATGAGTTTGCAAAATTATCATGCAAATTTATCAGCCTAAGCATAGTATCTATTTTGCAGTCATTTACTAAAGCAAACATTTTATTCATTCATAAAAAAAAAAATTACTCATTAAGGACAAGCAAAGCAGCAAAATATGGTGATAAGGATCAGCAGACACTGTATAGAAAAATCTGAAAGCAAACTTCCTAATCTCATGGACTGTTCCAATGCATACGTCCTATTAAAAAGAATCTGCTCTTTACCATCCGTGGTAGTCAGATTTGATCTGAACGAGATAGGCCCCTATCGCATTATCAACTCTAAGTTGATAAAAAAGACTGTAACCTACATAAAGGACTGAAATGGTGTTTCTTTTTTCTCCCTTACTGCACTTTGAAGAAAATGGTTGTTTAATTTTTCAATGAGAATCAAAATTCAACCATGAAAAGGAAGTCAAAAGAAGAAAACATAAAACCCGACACTACTCTTTTCCTAATTGCTATACCCTAAGCAATACTTCATTTCCTCTGTATTTCTCACATGGGTGATTAGAAACAACATTTTCCTAAACTGTGTAGATTTTCAGGAAAAAAAAATATTATGCTTCCTTGAGAATTTTTATGTCTAACTCAGAACATGAAACTAAATCTCCTGAGCTTAAGACCTGCATTTTACTTTTGCATAGCACTGTTTTCCCATTTCATTTCACTTATATTTTCCACGCTTACTCTTTCTTGTCATCCATGGCAGTCAGCACTGAACTTCTTTTCCACGCTGTAGTGTCGAGAGTTTTGAAGGCGTTGCATGGTATGGGCAAAGAAATAAAAAGGATTATTAGAGCTGAGAACAGTAGATGCCCTTAGATAACAAGGAGCAATAAACATTCACCTCATAATGGCAGATAAGGGATTTCATTTCAGTGACGTGAAGCATAGAGGGCATTACTAGGCACCAAGAGAACGTGCATTTCGGTAGGACCTGTCTTCCCATAGGGAACATATGACTGTAGACAGGCGGTGTATTCAAGCCTGGAAAGAAGCCTTAGGAGGCAACATATGACAACATGTTGCATAAGACCAAATTAATGCACTTACACATCAGAATACTTAGTTAATAATGCTAGCATGGAGCAATCTGTCTGCTCAGTGAATAATAAAAACAAAGCAAAACCAAACCCAACACCTGTTCCTTGCTGGCCAGTGGGCAGATGCTATCCATCAAGGTAGAGATTAACTACCACCTACACCTTCCCCCAAACATATCAGTACCTATCAGCACTTCTGGAAGCATTTCATTCATGAAAAAACTTAAGAAAAGAGATTATTGTTTTATCCTGATAGACATTTTCATAATACATGGGCTTTCCATTTTAATTTTCTGAACTGTCAAAACTCATGTTGTTCCCCAAATGATTTTATTTACAGATCAAATGGATTCCCCATGGAATATGGGACAAAATCTACATATTCAATGTCATATACTTATTTATGCTGGCCTGCATATACTTGGCCTGATTTCTTGTTATGAGGATCCTTACTTATTGGTGTAAAAATAATGAAAGCACAAAAAGGATCTGGAACGTAACTGTGCAGGAATAGAAAAATGCATGAATCATCAAAGCTGGGTTCAAATCCTTAATTTATTTCTTGCCTGATACGGTTTCACAAGAGGAGATAACATACAGCTTATTATAGTCTATTACAAGGGGTTGCTGGGAAATACTTTCTTAAAAAGAATGGAAATAACTGAAAGAAGAGGACATCCATGATGCGCACATGCACACACACACAGATGCACACACAGAGAACTACTTTAAAAGTTTATTCCTCAAGTTATGAAGTAAATCACTTGGAAGTTAAGAATGCAATGAAGCACTATTTAATTACTTGACCAAAAGGTTCTTTCTCCATAAGACACTGCCTTATTCAGTACATGCTCCAGACCTCCTCTAGGTACGGGCAAGGCTGTGACAGAAGGCAACTGCTGTTTGGAATAACTCTGCCTCAGGGAATACTGAAATATCACGGAGGTAATAAACAAAACAGAGGACAATAGGACAAGGAGGGAGAGTCTGTTGCTTAAGACAGTTCAATGCCACCATTTATGATAAAGTTTTTTAAAAAATCCCTATCTCTGCCACAACATCACACTTCCATCACATTTCTGTGTGATGCTGACCGAGTCATTTAGAATAAGATTTTAGCAGGTGGCCAGGCTTTGAAGCCTTGGAATGTGATTTGCAAAAGTGCTGAATGCATTCAATTGTCATAAAAATCAATGGAAAAAGCATACAGAACAGATTTAAAAAAAAAAAACAACTAGGTTGTCTGAAGGATTGGGTCCTAGGTGTCCCTATTGGACACCTAAATTAGTCTGTACTTATTGTCTTACTCTCTCTTATGTCTCAGTTCAGCCTGGTCTGACCTCAGAGCTGACCCTGCTTTGAGCAGGGGGTTGGACAAGAGCCCTCCCCTGGCCCCTGTCCACTAAGAGAGACTTCATGAGCATCGACTACAGGTGGATTTTCAGACACTTGTCTAATAAAAATGTTGTACCCCCTCACAAATTTTGAGGTGTCTGACCTCAGAGCTGACCCTGCTTTGAGCAGGGGGTTGGACAAGAGCCCTCCCCTGGCCCCTGTCCACTAAGAGAGAGACTTCATGAGCATCGACTACGGGTGGATTTTCAGACATTTGTATAACAAAAATGTTGTACCCCCTCACAAATTTCGAGGTGGAGTTTGCAAGAGCTTTTCAGAAGAAGGTAGTCAGAGAATTTTTGCAAAGGCGAAACTGTCTTTTTCTGCAGTCATTATAGTAGAAATTACAAACTTGTTTTGGATGACATTTAAAAAATATAAATAAAAAAGAGAGCCTAAGGTAAACAGCAGGCAAAGAGAATTTCCATCCACACAGCTATTTGTCCAAGTTACAAATGACTGTAAACAAAATCTTACGCTAGGAAGTAACAGGCAATTTTAGTAATAAGCAGAGTGATCAGCCCAAGTTTTAGTAAATGTTTGGGATGTGCTAGCTGGGCAAAAGGATTTGCTGGGAGCTGTTACCAGTGGGATTAAAAAGTGTGAGATAATTCAAGAAATCTCTATTCTTCAATAGTGGCCAGTTTAGTAGGGTTTTGTCATGTTAAGTCTGGATGGGTTGGTTGGTTTATTCACTAATTTTTATTCAATTTCCTTATCTGAAGAATTTGCCAGATTTTTCATTTAAGGCTGCTCAAAATGAGACCTTGTTGACTGGGGAAGATTACCGGTGACTGATTCAGAGAGAAAATTAACTTGGCCTTTAGGAGAGAAGTGTCAGAAATGAGAGCCTGAATAAAAACCAAAGGGTTAAGTAAAGCTTGGTTCCTAATACTGACACACATGTGATCTGGTGAAACTGTTAGGAGGTGCAGACAGGAAGCCCTTTGAAGTGTGTAATCACAAGAACTTTGCTGTGATTACAGCTTGATAAATTCAGCAAATGTTGTTGTACTTTTATATTCCACTCGTTAGCTATCTTCATACATGCCGGCTACTGCATATCTATACACACACACCACATTGCATGAAATCCCCAGGCACACATACCCAGGCAAGCATACTGAACAGGGAAGACTTTTTTTCATAAACCCTTATTGAAATGACCATCAAAGACAAAAAAGAGCACCAAATGACCTGAAGCATAAAAGATGTGGGATTTTTTTTATGTAAATTGAAAATACATTGTTATGGTACGAAAATACTCCTGGTTAACAGGGGAGGTCCCGGACGACTGGAGGCTTGCCAATGTGACGCCCAACTAGAAGAAGGGCCGGAGGGAGGATCCGGGGAACTACAGGCCTGTCAGCCTGACCTCGGTGCTGGGGAAGATTATGGAGCGGTTCATCTTGAGGGCGCTCACAAGGCATGAGCGGGACAACCAGGGGATCCGGCCTAGCCAGCACGGGTTCATGAGAGGCAGGTCCTGCTTGACCAACCTGATCTCCTTCTATGACCAGGTGACCCGCCTAGTGGATGAGGGAAAGGCTGTGGATGTGGTCTACCTGGACTTCAGCAAGGCCTTTGACACCATCTCCCACAGCATTCTCCTACAGAAGCTGGCGGCTCACGGCTTAGACAGGTATACTCTG
>NW_008795671.1:149679-154857 GCF_000699145.1 Aptenodytes forsteri | reverse complement strand
TGAGTCCCCATCCCTGGAATTATTTAGAAGATGTGTAGATGCGGTGCTTAGGGACATGGTTTAGTGGGCATGGTGGTGTTTGGTTGATGGTTGGACTCGATGATCTTAGAGGTCTTTTCCAACCTTAATGATTCTATGATTCTATGAAAAGGACAAGATTGTTTTTGTTTGGGTTCTTCTTTCCCTCAGTACTTAATGTGATGGAAAATTACTTATTTTCCACTGCTTTCAGGTGACTTTTTTTGATATGGCTGTAGACCATTATTTTTATAATCCAGTGTTATTGTGGTTTATTTGCATCCTTTGTGTTTCATGGCCTTGAAATATGTTGGACGCATGTCAAGTTCTGAGATGATCCCTGCTCTACTTTGCAGCTTGCCAAGAAGGTTGTATTTTCGTATGTCCTTCTTTGCTTCTCTATGATGCTATCAGATTCAGCTATGCAGCATTACAAATAACATTAATGTCACAATTTCTCCAGCTCCGTCACATCAAGGTTTTATTATGATGGATTTGGATGGCGAGCTTTCATTGTGTTAAGCTATGGGTGTCCCATAGTTTTATAACATTAAAACAGAAATAACGTTACTCATCTTTAAATATATGTGAGGCTTTTCCTCTAGCATTTCCCTCTATGCATGATGTCCTCTTCATATGTTACTAGACTAATCATATTTTTCTAACCTTGGATCTACCAGTTCTGTTTTACTATTCTCTATGATATGAAAAGTTGCAAAGCTGGATCCCTGGTGGTTAAAAATAACACTGTGAGTCAGTTAACACCTCCGTTTTTTTAAAGGTCTGACCCAGGCAATTTTGTCTTTACGGGATCTTTGTGACCATGTTGTTTACGAAACCCTGTTTATACAAAGTGACAGTGTCTGAAAATCTTAGTGGCACTTGACTGTCTTAACACATTAGCACCGTTTTAAAATCTTTACCTTGTTTTCATATGAAAACTTGCATTGACCTTAAAAGCTTACTAATACTAGAAACAGGCCTCTAGTAGTTGTGCTACAAATAGCTGACTGGATTTCATCACCTTAGACCTGCGGATGCTTGCTCTATGTTGTTTTTTGCAGAGGTGACTGTTTCTCAGCTGTGCTGTGTTAGCATCTTAGATCAGGAGAGTTGTTTTTTCTGAAAAAGCAATTTAGAAGACGTATTTGCTATTGATTTTTGAGTAGAGACAGGTATAATAGTTCAGCTTAAATATCTGTTACACATCTTTGTCCTTCTCAAGTTGGAAATGGTTAATAAGTTTAATTGATGCATTATTTGCATGTCTCTGCAATTCTGCTTATAACCTGAACATGTCAGAAAAGAGCACTCATTTTGCTCTATTTGCAATCAAACTTATAGGAATCGGTTCAGTTTCCCGTAATAAGATTTTGAGACCCAAATTACAAGGTTTGCATTATTTTGGTGGACTTTAATCCAAGGAAATACTTGTATAACTGAACCTTCAAATTCTGCTGTTGTTATTTTTCCCAGTGGTTGTTTTTTATCATATAGCTACTAGACATTTTAGTGAACTGCTATGTATATCAGCTATGTTCTGCTTGGTCCTTGGGGCTGTCAGACAGGGCTTTATCCTTGACTATAAATTAGTGCAGTCTTGAAACTCATAGCGATTCCCTTCATCACTCAGCAAGTGGTTACTACAGCTTTTCGAAAAGGGTCCAGTGTGAGAGTGTATCCTGGAATAAATGAAGGGAGGGAGGGAGTAGAAGGAACACTAAAGCTGTCTCTAGCAAGATCCACACATTTGCTTTCTGGGAATTTAGTTCCATTTAAAGATGAATACATGAATAATCATATGGTGCCCCACCATCTTGAAAAAAATTGTGTGGGTGCTCTATGTGTTTTAAATTCATTTAGCTAAACATATATAACTGGTAACATGCACACATTCAGTACTTACTCCAGACTGTTTTAATGTTTCTGTCAGGAAGCTCTTCTTCTCAAGCATGCTTTCTATTCAATTTCACATTTCAGTGGCTAGATTAACTACATATGCAGTACTTCATAACCTAATGTAATACTTCCTAGGACTGGGCAGGGCACAGTAGATCATTACACATTGTAATTTTCTCTCCTCTCAGAGGATGTGTTTTATCTTCCTTCCCCTAGAATTCCTGCTGAGAAGACATAATGTAACTGTGGCTTAAATGCCTTAATTCCAGATTTAGTCATCAGTTGGTTGTAATCTGTGGTCTTCTTCAGGTTAAAAGTGCGAGGCTCTGCTTCCTTAACACAATAATTAGGAATTTGGTGAGTCTTTCTGAACTCCTGCCAGCCTCCAGAAGACAATTTTGGTTTTCTGATAAGAACATAGACACCTCTGAGACAGTGAAGTCAGCACTGTCCCTTGAAAAGCAGCAGAAGTGGATTAGGCAAGCTCTTTCAGGTACAAACTTCACAGGCTTTGGAAGATCCAGCTGAAGGAGGGAACGGGGCTGAGTATTAGCTGACTAGGTTGGCTCAAACTCCTGCCAGCCTCCAGAAGACAATTTTGGTTTTCTGATAAGAACATAGACACCTCTGAGACAGTGAAGTCAGCACTGTCCCTTGAAAAGCAGCAGAAGTGGATTAGGCAAGCTCTTTCAGGTACAAACTTCACAGGCTTTGGAAGATCCAGCTGAAGGAGGGAACGGGGCTGAGTATTAGCTGACTAGGTTGGCTCACTCTAGAGGAAAAAAAAAAAACAGGAGTAGAAGAAATATGCACATCTATGAAAGGTCTGGAATTACAGCTATGGAATTCATGAAATGAAATTCATTTGGTTTTAATCCACTACCAGGCTTGTCTTTTTTCATATGCTCCCTTTCATATGCTGCTACAACCTTTACTGGATCTTTTTAAGTGGCCCAAACTATCTTTGAATTCTATTTCATAAGGGAACAAAAATGCTGGAAGAGAGTTACTTTCTCTTAATTTACTGTATATGTCATCTGTCTTTAAATATAGCATCACATTATAGATATTCTACCTGTTGCTGCTGTCCTTTCACATCTAGAGCTTATTAAATGGATTATGACTTATTCTGTGACTTTCCTCAGTCATGTATTTTAAGATCCTTAGTCTGGTACGTACTCACTCATAGCTACATGCTGTCTTTCTAATCTTCAGCTTCCTATGCTAAGATTTTAGTAATTCATCCTACAGGTCACATTCAGAAAAGTGGGACACTTGTTCCTGTAAGGTTATTCTGCTATTTTCAACCTTCATGAGATGATATTTTTATCACTGATCTTTTATGAAGACTGGGTGGTTTTTTGACATTTACTCATCCTGACACTGCCTAATAAAGCTTTTTCTCCCTCTCTCCCTTTTTTCATGCCTGGCTGCTATTTTTCATGATGCCACAAGTAACACTGGCCTGGATAATTCTCTTGGCTGTTTAAGATTACACACACATATTGTGAGGTCTTGCTGGTTTTATCATCTCAGTTTTTCTCTTTTCTATTTCAAGAACTGATGTAGTTCTTCAGGATGGGGATAGACATTTTCTCAACAGAGTATGATTGTGTCTCTGCTCTTCTACACATACTTGCATTAACACAGTATCCCCTAGATAACCTAAGCATATATTCTGCACGAAGGAAGTGTCATGCTTATGGGAAAGAACGGAGTTTTAAATGCCTGATCAGGCCCAAAGAGCACACTAGCAGTAGCCATCATAATCCGGCCCTGTGTCTGTTTAGTGTCTTTGAATACCAGCTTGCTGCATTGTGCTACCCCTTGGCTCTGGGCTGTCCTGAGCAGAGACAGACTAGGCAGCAGGTTAATGCCGAGTGCAGCTGAATGTTAGGGACTAATGCTATCCTGGTATATTGTTTTGTCTTCATCTCAAGGAGCTTTGGAAAGTCTAAATTTAAAACAAACCCAATTTTGTAGGTAGGTATAATGATACAATATCTTTTACTACATTGTTCTGTAACTCCATTAGTTTCAGCTGCTCCTGAGTGACTCTAGTCTCAGTGAGGTGAGGATTCACTTTACATGTTGGATACAGAGTTAAAATGGTTGCACAGATTTGCACAGATGGGAATTTTTCATCTCCCAGCATTTTTGAATGAGACCCAACTGTATAATTACTGCAGAATTGTTTTAATCCAAGCAGTTTCACATTTCCACAGCTGCCTGATCCCTGCCAATAATGTCACATCAGTGTAGCTTGGTTGAGGTACCCAGTGAAGCTTTGCCGTACACTGGTGCTGGGGAGACTACCAATGTGGCTGCAGTTGTTCTCGCTGCTGGGGAACAAGGCATCTACTTGCACCCAAGGTCCAAGTGGCTCTGCAGCTATAGCTGTATGCAAAATTGTAGGTTTATATTACTTATTTGGCCCATGCTGGCAAGCATCTTCACTGTTGGTGTTTGGGTGAGCTATATTCATAAGACAGAAGCCAAGTACGCTACTTAGCAGGCAAGGAGTGACTAATCACTGGAAAGCAGCAAGAAACAGGTTCTTAAACCATCTCTCCCATTTTCAATGTTGTGTGAACACAGCTCATCTGCTTCATCCCAAAGAAAAGTCATATGGGAGTGTTTAAACTTTCTCTTTGTGCTGGACCAGAGAAGAACAGAAACACTTACAGGGTCAAATCAGGCTCAACTGGCAGTTGACAACTAAAAACCAGCTGATAATTGATGAAACTTGTTTTCGTCACCTCTCCATTATCAGAGTTACTCTTCCTGTGAAATTTCACTATCCACAGTATAAAAAGAGGGGGATCCAGATTTGCTCTCTTCTAACTCTAACGTGCTTTCTGCTCAAGAACTCACTGTTTCGATTTAATGGTCTCAGGCCATACATTTTGTTATTTTACTCTCAAAGGGCCAGTACATAAATTCCACATTTCCTTTTTTTTTAGAAACAGAAACTGATCTCACCCTAAATTTTCTTTTACAGGGGTCATAAGAAAAATGTTAAAATATTGTCCCGGTTTTGGCTGGGATAGAGTTAATTTTCTTCCTAGTAGCTGGCATAGTGCTGTGTTTTGGATTTAGCATGAGAATAATGTGATAACACACTGATGTTTTAGTTGTTGCTAAGCAGTGTTTATAATAAATCAAGGACTTTTCAGCTTCCCATACTCTGCCAGTGAGGAGGTGCACAAGAACCTGGGAGGGAGTATAGCCAGGGCAGCTGACCCAAACTGGCCAAAGGGA
>NW_008795671.1:127466-149656 GCF_000699145.1 Aptenodytes forsteri | reverse complement strand
AGCCAGGACAGCTGACCCAAACTGGCCAAAGGGATATTCCATACCATATGATGTCATGCTCAGTATATAAGCTGGGGGGAGTTGGTCAGGGGGCTGCAACCACTGCTCGGGAACTGGCTGGGCATCAGTCGGCGGGTGGTGAGCAATTGCATCGTGCATCTCTTGCTTTGCATATTCTTCTATTATTATTATCATCATCATTATTATTATTCCTATTTTACTTTATTTTATTTCAATTATTAAACTGTTCTTATCTCAACCCATGAGTTTTCTCACTTTAACTTTTCCGATTCTCTCCCCCATCCCACTGGGGTGGGGGGAGTGAGCGCGCGGCTGTGTGGGGCTCAGTTGCCAGCTGAGGGTAAACCACAACAACTATTTTAGTAGTGCTCTACATATTCTTGTTGGTCTTAGAGCACATCAGACTTTGACCCATTTCCCACCACTCTGCAGTCCTCTAGCAGCTGTGTACAATCCTGCTTCCAGTTTGGTTTCAGGGAAAAGCAGTTTCTGTCTCCTCTCTCCCCCACCCTTTTTTTTTTCTTTCAGAAAAACATTGTAATGGCTTCAAGCTTCCCATAAAAGTATGTTCCCAAGTTTGTGTAAGATGAACAAAGCATGGTTTCCTGAGTCACTGCCCATTTGCATCTACCAAATGCCGTTATACATAATCTGTACCTCCAGGCTTCCAAAACTTTAATACCCTAGAACTCCTGTCATTCTATGACTGTATCATTTTACATTCAGAATCAGTTTTGTCTTCCATTGTATTTTTGACTAACCTAGGAAGTCTGATCTTGATTTTTGTGTTTAACAAAATTTCAGCTAGTGATAGACCGTTCCAGAGATGGTGCTCACACATTCATCAGCAGTAAGCATACATTTCTTCTAGAGTTGCTTGTGATTAACCTTTTATCTGTCTTAATGCCATTTTCCACCACACCATTTAGTTTAGGATGTCTGGAACTTGATATGTTTCATGTTGAAATCCATAATCCTCTGCAACAGTTCTGCCTATCAGGTGGTATACCATGATCAGACGTAACAATTTCTAGGACATGTCTGGCAAACACAGATTTAATTCTTCCCATGAAAACATTTTCCTACAAATTTCTCCATGTAGCCTTATGGTAACACAAATAATAAACCAACAGTATAATTTCTGAGACGGACTTTTGTTACTATTCCCATGTGCAATAATACTCCATTATTTTTGAGAATTCATCTTGAGAGTTTCCTGGTTTATTCTATATTTTCAAATATTGTAATTGCAACTGAAAAAAACCCACCTTATTTTGCAGTTATATTTAACCGGTGCCACCTTTGCTGTGGGCACAAATGTTATGTGACTAATTCCTGCTATTGCCAATTTTCTGTAAGTGAACATGTAAAGCTTCTTTCACCTGCCCTCTTCCTCTCCGCTAATGCACAGGGACATACTGATTTGGTAAGTGCCTGGTATTCAGCCTATTCTGTAAGCATCCCATCCTTCAGCTATTTTCCAAATCATCTGAAAATGCCTAGGTCTGTGACTGGTATCAAAATACGTGAAGATAGGAACTTTATTAGCCCTGTAAGCTTTGAAAGTCTCTGTCCAAGCTTGAGTACCATTGTGTGCTCTTTATAAGTGCTTGACAGCGCTACTAATAAAGTCTGTCAAGTTTGGCATTAATTTTCCCACAGATTTTACCATCCCTCCCACTTTGCACACTCCTTTGTCTTTTGATCTTTGAAGTCTGGAATAGCTTGGAGTTGACTGCCTTCTTTGTACCATCTTCTTTAGCCCTTCTTTCACACATTTTCTGGAGCCTGAAGCTTCACATTTGTTGTATAATTTGGGTCCTATTTCATAGTCCTGCCAAATGCACTTTTTAGTCTTTTGTGATGTTCTGCTGCTGTTTTCTCACAAGTCAGAACATCATCAATATACATTTCAATAGATTCAGTTCCTTCAAGTGATATGTAGCACTTAATGAAAATTCTCAGGAGCATATTTTAAGCCAAAGGAAGCCTGTGAAAGTACTACATCCTGCATAGGGCATTGAAAGTGGCTTGCCTTGAACTCCTCTTATCTGGGGAGATTTGTAAGAGCAAGGCAGATACATTTAAATTAGTTAAAAGATTAACATAGAATCATAGAATCATAGAATCACTGAGGTTGGAAAAGACCTCTAAGATCATCGAGTCCAACCGTCAACCCAACACCACCACCCACTAAACCATGTCCCTAAGCGCCTCATCTACACGTCTTTTAAATACTTCCAGGGATGGGGACTCAACCACTTCCCTGGGCAGCCTGTTCCAATGTTTAACCACTCTTTCAGTAAAGAAATTTTTCCTCACGTCCAATCTAAACCTCCCCTGGCGCAACCTGAGGCCATTTCCTCTCGTCCTATCGCTTGTTACTTGGGAGAAGAGACCGACACCCACCTCACTACAACCTCCTTTCAGGTAGTTGTAGAGAGTGATGAGGTCTCCCCTCAGCCTCCTTTTCTCCAGGCTAAACATGTGTCACTTCATGGAAAAAAGGTTTTTTTTAACAATCTGTTTAATTCTCTTAGATCTAAACACAAACAGTAACGGAGATTTCCTTTCAATGTTAGCAGTACATATTCAGTGGCCTTTTCTAATCTTTCTTGTCACTTGTTAACTGAATGGTAGAATTTCTCTTGGAGTTTCTGTCCCTATTTCTGGCTTAGAGATTTCTAAATGAACAGGATTTATGGCCAGTGTACACATACCATTAAGGACAGCTGGTCTTCTACATTACCCTTTCTGGGCTTTTTCACGACATACAGCCTCTGCATCTCATGCTGACTGCAGCATGTTTTAAATTAAAAATTGAGTTTGGGCCAAAGTATTTGTTGCCACTGATTTTAAGAATTGAATCCGTTTCATTTTTACTTTCAATTCAAGACCACGCAGTCCCTTACTTTAGCTTCCCAATATAAGCTCCCAATTCTACTGGACTTTCCAATATGTATTTTGGTTTCTGATTCAGTTGTTTGGAGTCCCCCTCATATTCTGCTGTTACAAACTGGCCCACAGGTGCTGTCCCATTACAAAGTCCCTACAAGCACCTTCAGGGTCACTTTGGGAGCAAGTGCAAATTTGAGAAGGAGCAGGACTGGGAATGTCACAGGAAAGCCTTGGGACCACACACTTAAGAACAACCCAGACAAAAGCCATACCAGATAACCAGCATATGTGCCAGAAGACACACTGACAAGACACTGTAGACCAAGCCTATAATATATTGGAGTGCCACTGATTTAGCCTCCTGCTACATACACATCTCCCTAGCAGCCAACCTCATCAGAGCTGGAGATGCTACTGGTCAGTCAAAGGATACTGATGCAACTAGTGCCCTGTGCTTGCATATCCTAATAACATCTCAGTAGCTACCACACATGGCTGCTACTTACTTGGGTCTGACATGCCTTGCCAGCCTCACAACAGAGGCCAGAACAGCCAAATGTACTCTTTTTTTGTTGTTGTTTATAAAGGAATTGTGCTGTCCACAACCAGCCGTGCACAAGGGCACAAACTCTTACCTAGAGATAAGGTAAACAGGAACGGACTTTATTTGGGTAATATCTTTGCCCAAGACTATCTCCCCTGCCACTACCCATTGACTTTCTCTCCCTTTCTCTTCATCTCTGAATTTCACTGCCTAAATGCTGCAGAGAGGCCAGGTAATCTACAGCCCCACAAAACCCCACAGCTTGCTTTCTGTCTCTCTCAGGAAAGAGAAATGGGCTGTGAGAGGGTCTGGGCTTCCTCCTGAGCACAGAACTATCCTAATGGATTTTTTTCAGCTCTGTGACCAAAGCTCTGAAGAGGAAATATTCAAAGAAGTCAGTCACTTCATTTTTTGAGGCTATTTAACACTAACAAAGAGCTGGATTCACAAAACCCAAGCGTTGAAGGCAGTGATCTCCCAGTTCCCATGTGCAGTACCTCTTCAACCAGGGATGCCGAAGTGCCAAGATAAGAAAGTTCAGTCCAGATCTTTTTCATCTTCCCCTACCCCTTTCCCCATGAACCCAGACCTCTCTGCATGGATAGTAAGAGTTTAATGTACATTTTGAGTTGGCAGGGATGAGAACTGAGCAAGGTTAAAGTCTGCAGCTTCGTCTGGGGCATGTTGTGTGTTGGAGATACACTGCCAGAAGTAATGTCCTGTAGTTCCTCTTTCCATATTCCATGCAAGAGCAAATCCATTTGAACATAGGGGAGGCACAGCAGCACGTGTGCTGGCACTCGTCGAAGCTTGGTGACTTTTCCTGCCAAGTTCAAGGCAGGTACTGGGTGAGCTAACGGGAGCAGAGCTGAGCTGAGCGGTGAGATCTCTGTGTAGCTGGGGAACGTAGGGGCTGTTCTGAAAGAAATGACTACAGTAAGTAGGCAACCAGTTTTCAATTCTTTTTATTAAGTACAGGTGCATAGAAATATATATTCAAACACATGCAAAAACATATACAGAAATAGCAATACAAAAATTGTTAGATCCTCTCAAGGCCAAGGTGGTATTTACAAAATTATTTACTTAAAGAATGCAATGCTCCTACAATTGTTGTATGCTCAGGATTCCCATCCCCTCAGGTACTAAGTAATATACATATGCCTGAAGATTAAATCAAATATGTATTAGAAGCGCTGCTTCTGATTTGCATTATTTCAAATTAAATACTGAAATTCCAAAGAGAGGCTTTTCCTCCTAGGAACTTGCAGTATAAATTACAAGAGCAATTATTTCAAAATGTATATAAGAAATGCATATTAATAAGGTGCTGTGCATAATGAGGAATATGATTTGTTCAGCCTGGCTATTTGAGCATTCTTGTTTTCTGCCAAGTGGAAGGATATGACAGTAAGCCAAACAAGAACAATGTGCAAAGAAAGGAAATTACAACACATACAGAAGGAGATAGCTGGTGTGTTAGGAGAAATCGGAGAGGCTTATACAATTACAATGAGAAAAAAAATAGCAGGAAGGATGTAAACTCATGAATAAAGATAGAAAATAATGAGTTTAAAATGACTAAACTAGCTGCTGTTTAAATCCGTCTCAAGAGAAATGGAGATGAGGCACATAGGCACCTAAAAAGTATTGAAGGACATTGCAAATATAGCTGCTGATGTAAGAGAAAGAAATCAAATGTAGAAATGAACAAATAGACAAATAATGTCAAGGATGTAAACTGTTAGGCAGCAAAAAAAAAGATTCAAATTTATGTTTTGCATGTGAATAAATTACAATATAAAAATATACTGAGGGAGATCATTAAGGGGAGTATAAGATTCTGAGAAGTCCATGTAAAGAGCAGGAGGATGAGAAGAATTCTGGGTGTATTTCTATGTAAATGTGAGGTTTGAAATTAACAACAACTTTCCATCATGCAGCAGTGAGCGAGTCCCAGTGTTCTGAAGAGTAAAAACAATCACTAATAGTATTTCCATCTCCTTTTATTTTCCTCCATAATTTTTAGATGTCAGATCTCAGATGCACTCTTGATTCCAGACTTTTTTTTGAATGAATAAAAAGAAAATCTTATTTTTCTTTTCAACTTGGGAAAATAAATAAGGTTACTCTTTATCCCAGACATCCTTGGCCTATTGGAAGCTGTCTTTCTGTAATGCCAGGACACCAGTGGCTGTTTCAGATGCATGCCCCAAAGGAGTTTCCATTAAAAAGTTGAATAGTTAGGGCTTTAGTAACACACTAAGGAGAAGCTGGTGTCCTGTCTTTCTGGTCTGCAAAACTGTGATGAGTCTGTAGGACCAGTCTAAGAACTTAAGGTACTTTGTACTATGAAGATACAAAGCTAAGATGGATTTCAAATGACTTTATATTGTCAGTGCAGTACAGAGCAGCAGGTATATCTTGTGTGAATATTTCTGCTTTTTGTGTATAGATTTTCTGGGAAATTAACTTGAGCAAACTGTGGAATGAAATACTAGGATTTCTCCTAGCCCTAGCATTATGTCTGCACTTAGCTTACTAAGTATGCTTCTCTGTCCTTGGTGGGAGAAGCAGAGCAGCCTTTTTGGTGATTTATAGATTATTTTGTATTTCTATTCAGTTCTTGTTCCTGAAGTCATGCAACCATATAAGAATCTTCATTTTCATTTAACATAAAATAATTGTTTATCTCTTACGATTTCAAAGAAAGCTTCAAAGAATGAAATATGTAAGCCATGAAGACTCTAAAAAGTCTCTGAAAATATTGTATATTGTAATATCTCTTAATTTGTAAACGTCTTGCAATTTTATTGTCTGTGCTTATCAAATATTTGGGTTATTGGTAATGTAAAAATCACAGGGACAGTCTACTTGAATACGACGTGAAGAGCCAACAATAAACACTTCAACACTTCTAAGGATGAAGCAGTGTGTCTTTCAGTACTATGCATTAGCATAGGCACAGAAGTTACTATGTATGTATGATAGGTAGCTTTCCTCACCTCAGTGAGGAAAGGAGTAATTTTTCTTGATTTTGTTTTTACTTTTAATAAATGATGAAATAGTAAGGTCTTTGCAAAGCAGCTAATGACCTATGTGGACTAATATTGGTTGGTTTATAATGGTGACATGGTGGGTGGTAAAGGTGGTGTCGGAGAGGAGAAAGGAGCAGCAGTATCTCTTTCCATTATTGTTGCATGGGCTCATTGGCTTTAAATGAGCTTACATTTCAATACAACAAAAAAACAGGCCTGGTTAATTAGACTCTGGTATTTCATAAAAAAAAGAAAAGAGAAAAACGAATCTGTCCCTATTGAGCTTCATTACTTTTATTTTTATTTTCTTTTAAGAAAAAAATATTTCTACAGAGAAGGCTGTCAAATTAACACTGGTATGTGCTTCTCTAAGGAGTTCCTGAATATATCATTTTAAAAGGTTATCTTATTAAACCAATTCCCATCAGACACTTTCCTGTCAAACCATCCCTGCAAAATAATCCTTGCTATTTCTGGCCATTGATTAGACAGGCACATAACAAAGGCATGCCTCTCCTCTCTTTGGATATTAGAAAACATAGTCCTAAGCTGGAATTCATTAATGCCTGTGGATTTTGAGTCCTAAGGTAGAGACTTCCTCACCAAGGCAATAAAAACTGAGCTAGCAAATATTACTTTCATTGTCTTCTAATTACGTTACTTTTTTTCCCCAAAAACCTTTTCTTACCTTCCTGTTTTCTTGGCTGGCAGAATTACATGGCACACATATATAATATCTATACATGACTATAATATGACAGAAGGCTGTCTTTTTTGGGAGTGATATTTTAGTTCCATCACGATGACATACTTCCACTTTCCCTTCTATCCTCTGTGCAAAAATAGAGTTTTATAGTCAACTGAGTTCCTGGTGAAAGTGTTATGATCTAGCAGTTACATTTTAGACAGTTCAAGCATCTCCTTGACCAGTACTGGACCAAGTTCTAATTTTGTTAAACAGATGTATTTACTTTTTTTTTAATTATTATTCAGAACGCAAACATGCATTTATTATAAGACCAATAGTAGCAATAGGGAAATGTAAAATTAATATCTTTGCTGGAGTTCACGTTTCTTGTAGCACAGTTAAACTTGATGTTAATGCAGCAAAGGAAATAAATAACATTGTTGTAGTGATCTCATTCTTTGTACTGGGCCAGTCTTCCAGGGACAGTTCTGTTCTTCCTCTGCCAAAACTATGTAGTTGCCATTAAGACAATGCCAGTCTTTCACAGCTAATTCTTTTTAACTGATGCGGCATCCTTCTATTTTATTGTATTTCTGTAGGGATTAAAATGTAGTTTCCAGTATGCAATTGTTGGCTGTGCATATGGCGATACTGTCTGTCACACAAAAAGTAGTAGCTAATAAAAAATATCCTTTTCTTCATGTAGTTGGTGAGGAGTTTTATGCTTCTCTGTCATTTAAATCATGGCAATAGCTAGAGGCTTTCATCAAATGAAGTCCCATTAGCCAGACACTGTGAAAGGGTGGAGGTCATGCAGGGTAGAAAGGAAGAATAACTGGGGAGATAACAGACAAGCAGATGGGAAAGAGAAAAGCGTGGAGTGACAAGGGATTGCTTGGCCATAGCAGAAGTCAGTGTACAGGAGACAGTAAGTGGCCCTATAGCACAGCGTGGGAGACTTAGTGGGCAAGTGTCACAGGGTGAAAACTGATTGGCAAATAGGGTTCATCCCTGTTCATGTGGATTCCCCTTTGGCTTATATCTGTGGTTAGTACATAGATGATACATAGGTTTCATGTCTGCACAGCTCTCCCATCTCCTCCTCTTCCCCTGGTAACAACTGCAGAGTGAAGTTCACTGCACAAATTTTAAAAATATATGACTATTTCTAATTAATTAGTAAACAAAGTCTGATTTTAAATAAGGGTTAATTTGCTGAAGAGCTATATTTTTACTCCATTTTGAGTAAAAACATAATGCTGCTGGTTTTTTCCCTGTTCTTTCCATCAGCATTGTTTCCTAAATGTTGTCAAATGGGGCATTGGGTTAAATATTTTTCCTTTCTTACAACTGGAAACAGGATTAATACCTATTGGATAGATTATGAACGATTTATATTTCAAACAGCATTGACTGTCCTGTAGTAATTTACTACTTTCCCTCTCTTCTCCCCCTTCTCCATTAGTTACAATGTCACTCGGAAAATTATGGTATCGCCAATGTATTTATATATCTGTATTTATATATTTATATACTCTTCTTACTTAAAAACTCTCAAAGTATCTTCACATCCACATTCTTTCTCAACAGTTGTGTGCTCTGCCTGCCATGGACCTTCCGAAAAGGTGATGACCCATGATGAAAGTGACCTTGATATTATCCTCATAGTCCTTCCTTTCGCTAACTGACCAATATTTACTAATGCTGAGCAACCTCATTTATCTTCTGTTGTATCCCTCAGATAAGTGTTACCAGACCACAGTTAGAGGATTCAGAATCAATCCCATGGTATTGACTAAGGATAAGTCATTTGGTCCATGTAGAATAGCTGGTCCCTCAAGGCTCAGGCTACTGTAAGACTGTCCTCCGTGTCCAGTCCTTTTGTGGGTACCTTAAACCTACCCATACTTTAGTTCTCAGTGGGGTGGGAAATAAGGAGTTTTAATGCACCAGGAATCAAGTAAAGAGGAAGGTAGAAGACTAAGCACAGGTGGCCATCAGTACAAGGTAAAAGGCACCCTGGAAAACTCAAACAATTTTCTTAAGACAGCAGGAAGCAGCTGAAAGCGCTGTGCCTGTTTGGCTTTTAATCACATCCCAGGTTTCTCCTGAGGTAGTACCAACTGTGCAATCTTCCTTTACTTACAGCTCACAGGTCATAATACACAAAATCTATAGAGCTCTTTTTCTGGCTCTGTCATCTCCATCAATTTTTCTTCCTTCATCTCTTCTATCTTTTTGTGAGCAACAGTCCTTGTATCCAAACTATTCAAAGATTCAGACTGCTGTTCTTACATTTGCCCCACAACAGTATTTTTATTGAAAAAGCTATTTTCCTTTATTTTTCCACTGTTCTGTTTTGTTTGTTTGTTTTTTAAATATGCATGTGACTTACCTTGGGGCCTGTAGGTTTTGTTGGTTTTTCAATGGATGAATACAAGAAAGAATTTTTTTATTTTCCGTTCTTCTCCAGAAATAACTGGTTTTTTCTGGTTCTCATGTATAAACATGGATTTAAAAATTTGCTTTCAGATTTTGTTAATAGAGGTAGACTAGATTTAGTTTCTTTGAGATGGATTCTTAACCTTTCACATATCATTCAGCCATAAAGTAAAAGGAAACAACAACACTGGGGACTTGTCATCTTCTCCATGGCTTTGAATTTCCTTTTTCTTTCTGATCATCGGGAAATGGCAATTGGTCCAGTTTGTTGTCATGAGGGTCATTCTCTCTTCTGTCTGCACATGTGTTGCATGTCTGCGGTGACTATAGCAATTTTATTTGCGGAACAGAAACATTAAGAAAACAATGTTCCCTGTTTCAATTTAAGAGATTGTAAAAAATCACTAAAAAAAGCTGAAAAAATAAGGGACACTTCTGCTGTGGCATCAGTCAGCGCTTCAATTAATGCCATCAGATGCTCTCCCCAGTGACCTCAACTATTGCCTGAACCTGGCCACGACCTCTGGGTCTCCCCGGCTCGCCTGGCTCGGGCACAGTCAGACTGAGCCCTGGCTGGCAAGGCTCTGTCCTGCCCTGCCCTGGGGTCCCCCTCGGCTCTTGGCTCCGCAGCTCTCAGGGAGCAGCTGGCCCATGCAGTACCCTGACAGTGGGCTTTAGTTGGTGCTATCTGGATTTTACTCTTCCGCCTTTCCTTGACCATAAACACAGCAATTTCACTCAAGTGAAGTTTCTGCACAGTGCCTTTCAGATTTTCTTTGCGTATCTCCCGCTACTGCATGAAGCAAAGTGACAATTATCTATTTTATGTGCGTCCATACCCATTCCTCTTCTCTGGCTGGATTCATGAATGGAAAGGGAAAAATATTTCTCTCTCACTGTGTCATGTAAGAGGAAAGGCTGCTTACACACTCTTTCCTGATTGTGCCCTTGTGCAAAAGCTGGACAAAATCAGGTTCTGTTTTAAAAAAGCTTACTTCAGTTTTCCATTAGTAAGTTGTGACATCATCACTAATTAATAAAATGTGGTCCTAGGAACACTTTGATTGTTCTGGGGTCAACAGATTAATAAAATATAAAAGAAGTTTTGGCTTCCTAAATAAAAGCATAAAGCTTAAGTTATAGTAGCAGATTTGTTTTCTCCCTAGTTACATGACTCGTACTTTCTCTAATGACCCAAAGACAATGACAGGAATGAGCCAAATTACTTGAAGGGAGATTGCATGGACCATATACCTTGCTGAGCTGTAAGATCTCCAGGGGTCCCTTCCAACCTAAATTATTCAAGCATAGCCTCTATGTCAGAAGCAAACCCCCCATCTTTTCTTGGGAAAGATGAGAATTAAGAGGAGTTTCCATCAGGAAAACGTCTGATATCAGAAAAGATATCCATATCTATTGCCTGGAAGAAGTTTTCCAATTCAAGTACAACTTGGAATCTAGAAGGAAAACAGCTGCTCCCTCAATCTCCAGTACAGTATTAACAAAGAATAATTCTTTGTTTCATCCATTTTGAAATTAATCTGATTATATTGTGCCTTAATTTGGTGATTTGGTAATTTAGACACTTTGAAGAATGGAGGCCTTCTCAGTTGTGACTTTGCTACATTTTTGTATTCTTATTTAGTCTAATGAAATGTCAGTAGTTTATTCAATGGTACATTCACTTAGTTATAGGTTGGCTTGACCATATAAAAAGTATATGGAACTATTTTACTCCTGCAATTTTAAGCATGTTTCAAGTACTTGTAAGAGTACATGTAGTCTGAGCAAGATTTTGGCAAATCACTCTAGTCTTTTTCTAAATGTACATCTGTTCACTTCACAATTTTAGTAATGTTTATAACAGATTAGTGAGTTTTACCCTGTTTTTCATAATATCTTCAATATACCTTTCTGATTAGCATAAGTTACAAAGAAAGCTATCGCTTTTAGAAAATCTTTACTTATGTTGTTCTCTCAAACACTTAGATAAGTCTGCATATTAATCAATTTTTAAATAGAAAAAAAAAGATTCAATAGGTGCTATTTCTAATTCCCAGATAGTCAGGCTGGTAGGCAGGTATTGTTGTATGTAAACTCTGTGTTTAAGTATGCATCTCGCTATGGCTATTCCATGCCTCGGATGCCACAAAATGAGGTTACTGTGAGATGCAGCATAATACCATTCAGCTGCTGCACGCTAGCAGGAGCTTGTGTGGACCTTTTCCTTACATCAGTGGGTGTCTGCCATCCCAGCTCTCTCAGTGATGCCAGCATGATACCTAGAAGGAGTAACACTTGAACAATCTGAATAATAAACTTACAGTCTAGTCTTTAATAAGTAGCATTTAAACAAGATGACGCATTTCAGTGGTTCCTCTGAGCAAGATACCTCATAATTTCCAGTTATGTTCTGGGCATATTTTGATTTAATATGGATTGGATACCAGACACCTAAATGCCTAAAAGGCTGCCACTGTCCTACTGTAGCTCTTCTTGATAAGGCAGATGCTTTTAAGGTGTAGAGGTTAGCTGGTGATATTGAACTAAGTTTGATTTAGACAGGCAGATGATTGTACTTAGATTTCTTATTTCATATCTGTGTAGCTACATGAATAAACATTTATGACTTTAAGACAGCAATAAGTGCAGAAGAGTAAATCAATAATACTTTTATATATTTTTAAAGCCCTCTATAACAGTTGCTTTGGGTCAAGTATAATAGTATTACCTGAACAAAGTGGATTATTAAAAACATATTCAAGGCATTACACTATTTTAATGTTCAGCAACTGTTTGTGAAAAGATTGCTTAATTTTCAGGTGAATTCATGATTCAAATTATTCATTGGTTTCTTGGTTTGCAAGTGGTTCATGAGCTGTTCATTGGAGATACAATGCAATGCTGTGTTCGCAGGTTACTGAAGTCTAATGTTTTTACTTTATTTATTCTATGAAAGCCTTAAAGTATTACTTGATTCTCTCACTGGAAAGGTTAGGCAACTCAATAGCATAGTATGAATTGGATATTTTCCATATCAATATATAATTTCAAATGAACAACTTCTGAATAGTCGAGTGGAAAATATCGTATTCATAAACATTCATAGTAATCTGAATGTTCAAGTATCCACAGAAAGTGAAAAAGAAAGAATGGCAGATATGGCCAAATTGAAAATAGCTTTGGTAGAAACAGAAACAGTGTTTATGGATATATTCTTCTAATGCATGTTAACTTTGACTAATAACTTCACAAGGTTTGTGATTTTATCATGGGTTTCATCATATTTCACCTTTTGTTTTCCATTTTATTCGATCTGATGTTTTGAAGCCCGTGTTAGTATGCTTTGGTATGGAATGGATAGCATGCTCTTATCTATGGCTACCAGTTCCTCTGCAGGCATGGTTTCACTGAAGGGCTGTCAAAGCAATGAGCAGTTCCTACATAAATATGTGTGTAAAGGTTCGGTTTTCAAGCATGAGTGTGGAAATAGCCTTGTACAGGTATGGAAATAGGATATATGCAAACCAGTGATAGCAACCTGATGCAAGATGTAGGATGTGCTCTTTAGATCTGCATATTTGAAATCTGATTTCCATTGAAAAAAGGCCTATACACTCTGTGTATATTTCTCTTAAGCATTATCGTATGAGATGGTTACAGTAAGGGATGGCTTGAGGGAATCACATAAGAATATAAAACACTGAAAGAAAATTCTGGACTATCCTGTGAAAGTCAACATCTTGGAGAAATCTAAAGGCTGGACTTCAAGGTGTTTTTAAGCTCGGCACAGTTTGTATGAAAATGGAGATGGAAATGTGATTCTAAGATGTTTCTCTATTTCCCTGTTCCTCAGCACCTCAACAAACAAAGCAAGGAGAGAAGAAAGTAAATGTGCTTCTCCTTTTTCTGCTTGTGGTTAAGGGAGATATCTGTGAATTAATCTTTTAGGAAGCGCAACAAATTCACATCCAAGCATCCAGCAAGCTCTGCTGGAGTGGCATGGAGCAGAGAGGGCCCTGTCTTTACCTGTTCTCTTTCCTGTGTGTATACCTGTACCTTTCCGTGTATTTGTAGCCTGTTTCCCCTCTGTATGGTATCTCTCTTTCCAGTCCTTCAGATCTGGTCCCGAGACTTGAGTAGTTTGTAGTTGGCTGGAGCAGAGGTAGGAAGCACTCTGTTCCCCTTTATGCCTTTGCATGGTTGCACAGGAAAGACCTCAGTCTCTAAGACTTTCAGACAGGGTGGAAGTCTTAACAAGAGTATTTCTTTCTCACTATCCTCCCTGCAAAGGGACTACAGTTGAGCTCTCCGTGGCAGGAACTACCTCTTACTATCTGTATTCATTCTTCAGTGGAGTCTTCTTGCACATAATTTGGAGCACAGCAGCAGCAAGGGGATAAAAAGAAATCCCCAGGAACTGGTACAGAGAAGCAAAGAGAAACCTCTCTATTTTCAGATTTGGGTGTATTAATAAGACGTTAAAAATCTTGGATTTGGCTGCACATATTGGAGCACCTTATATGAGGCACAATGCTAAGATTAAGGCTTCCGATTTGTGTGTTTGTTTAAAATTGGATACTCTCCTCCCTACACACATGCTTTCATTTGGAAAAGATATTGCACTTTCATGATGCCTCATGTTGTAAACTTCAAATATGCAGAGCAAGGATTCAATCCTCTTGACAGTCTGGGGTGAAAGCATGTGTACACCTTTTGAAAAAATCAGCTATTGCCTTAGAGAATATATGCATGGCTGCTGATTTTCCAAGATATGCACCGTTGTGCACCCTTGAGAATGGTAAAACCTTTCCTGCGTGAAAGCAGCAACTACATTTACAAAAAGCTGCACATGCCAACCGTGTCGAGAATCTTCACAATAAAGACTCCCCAAGATAATGCCTGCATGATAGGCAGTTAAATTACATTATGTAAATTGCATGCAAATATATGCACCGCATATGATAATTAAAACCTTCCTAAATACATATTTGCAAAATACAATCCATCACGGTCCACAAGGTTATAATCTACATTTTTTAAATGAACAGTGCAAAAACTCTGAAAATTCCCACAAAAGTAAATGATAATAATTTGAAACATAATGACCTATCATTTATCAACTTAAGTTCTTTACAGACTGTCACTCATTCAAAAAAAATCCACTGATTCACTAAATAAAAATTGGAAGCCCTTACCAACAATTTGTGCTTGCATAAAATATAAGACCTAATGTGCTACTGCGACTGTGCGGCTTCAGTAATCGTGGATGGGAAGTGAAAAATTGCGTATGCAATGTTATGAAACAGAACCTGGCAAGAACAGAAAATTTACTAAGAAATATGACAAAGCGCTTGCAGAAAGTGGCCTTGGGAATTATTTTTAAACTTCAACTTTCAATTCCTCTCAGAAAATAGCACCTCCTGTAGGACATTAGGATTCAAACCCTGATGGGTACATGTAGCTGTCTCAAAGGGAGCAGGGTTAACTGATAAATCATACCGGTCTCTTTCTGAGTCACGCTGGTGGTCTCTAGAGATGACCAGCCCAAGTCCTGACCAGGTTTGACACGCTCTTCGATCTATAGTCCGTGGCAGGATTACAACCCACAGTGGCATAGTAGCGCTGTGTGAGTTATGAGTCTAAAATCAGTAACTGCACAGTCTGGCACCAAATGCTCCTCTTGTACCTTCTCTTGTGTGTGTGGGAGATTGTCAAGGCAGCAATCTTCTCTATCCCTCTCATTTTCCATTGCCCTCCCAGAAAGAGTTTCAGTGGTTTTCTCCTGCTTCCAGTTTGCAGAGCTGATATTCCCATGATGCCTTCAGCTGATGTGAGTCAGGACTGACCTATGAAGGTCAACAACTAGGAGAAATCTAAAGGCTGGAATTCAAGGTACATTTGAGCCCAGCACAGTTTGTGGGGAAAGGGAACAGGTACAAATCTCACAGTACCTTGTGATGCCTGCTGCAAAAGACAGGCAGCCTGGGAAGGTGATGACTCCTGCCTACCTCCGTCTATGCCTGCAGGAGCAAAACTACTGGCCTAGAAACCCCCTTTTTTTCTTTCAGCTGACAAGATTTAGTGAATTTGATTCTTCTGGTTTTAAGGAGGTCAGTCAGTGCTCAGCAAGCCTCAGGTTATAGCATGACAGTATACAGCCTTTCAGCCTGGTCTTGCCAGCAGTGAGATAGAGGCTTATCTGTAGCCATGGGACTAATCTCCTAAGATTGCCAGGACTTGTCACACATGTAAAAGTAAAACTATGCTTTTTAAGAATTCATGGTTTGGCAACTGAGGAAAGCTCTCCCACCTTTCAATGCAAGTATGTAGTACTGATGAATTAGCAGAATGAATGAATGCAAAAATGGCCTTTTTTTCTCATGTTTGAAATAATGCTCATTAACAATAACGATCAGCACCTTTCAGCTGACATTGGTGACCACTGGGGTTGACTGATAACGCATAAGCCTAAGGAGGAAAGTCACTTTGCCAGTTGCTGACTTGTGAATATTGGACAGTTTCAATTTTCTTTACATGGCATTTTCTGTTTGAGGCATGTGTTACGCAGACACTGAATATCTTTGGTAGGGTTCCTCATTGCCAGAGAATAGGTCCATCCTTCACAATAAGCTAATTGTGTTTTTCCTTTCCAGTACATCAGGCTGGTGAAATAAAGAATTTTTTTAAAAGTCTACTCCCAGAAGAGGGGAGCTAAGCAGCCAGCTACAGTACTGTTCGTGAATTACTCTGGGCCTGATTCTGCCACCTCTGTTCATATCAAGTAGCAACACAGATTTTTTTGGTGGAGCTGCCTATGAAATTATTCCACCTGCCACACTGGTACTTTCTGGGTTGGCCTTATGCTGACCTCTGAGTTTCCGTCTGTTCTGCCGGAGGAGCAGGCAGGAGGCCGTCACAGTCGTACAACTCCTGCACGCAGGCAGGAGAATCCGTGCTGGATTTTCCAGTGGGGCGCTGTCAGAAGACTTTTATAAAAAGAGAAGATTGAATTTGCAGGCTTCCAGGTCTGACCAGCTCTGGAAATCCAGAGCACTGGCATTTATCAGAACCAAATAACAAATTATTAAAATCCCACTTATCACTATTTAGGGGTTTGTAGCATTTTGAAATGCCTCTAAATAAGCAGTGTCTGAACCTCTAAATAAGCAGTATCTCACCACCACACAGAAAGACGGTTTTGCAAAAAGCACTTTCCAAGTAAAATGTCCATCCTTTTATTTATATAATCCAGCATATAATAATTGTCCTTAAAAATAAAGATATTGACATATATAACAAAATGGCATGGCACTTTATTGAATGTTGAATTCTTTGAGTGGTGCTATCCTCATATTTAAATCTATTAGAAGTTTAACATAACAGCAAGCCAGGTGGCAGCCTTGAGAGCAATGGTAAGAAGGCATTCATAAATGGGGATGTATATCGACGTGACAAGTAAAGTACATTGACATGGGCTTTAGTTTTGTGGAAAGGAGAGAAAGGCAAGAATATAGACTCTGATCCTTTTGTGTGACAGTTATGGCCACCTGGGGCCCTGCTGCCCTACCTGAGTGGAGTATCTGCAGGGAACCTCTCTGAAGGCTGAAAGTTTGAAACTAATGTTTCCAATTTACATAGGTATAGCTACATGTAACATTGTTTTCAAAGTGGATAAAAATATCCACTAGCACAGGCACAGAACCTGTCAAAAAAATAAAAAAGGAAATAATTTTAATATGATTAATTTATTTGGTTTTATAATGACAAGAATATCTGCCGTAGGCAGAAGGATTATTGCAGAAATAATTCATTTAGCATTTATAAAGGGCTTTTTGCTCTACTTTTTTTTAATATATTTTATGACTTGGCCAATACAGCATAAAAAAACCCCTTCTCATGAATGCAAACTTAAGAAAACATTACCCTAGCTAATGCAAAGGGAGTTGACAAAGCTGCCAGTGATGCAGCCCTCCAGAAAGAGGAGTCTAAATCAGTTGCCCTCTACAGCTTTGGTCCATCAGATCAAGCCTTATAAGGGTGCAAGGATCAAATTGCCAGTCAGTGTCCACGACTGACAAACGTGTTTCATTTTGCTCACCTGTGAAAGGATGTTACCTCCTACAATAATCACAGGGCAAGTAGTCTTCATAAACAACAGCATGTTTTCTTTCTGTGTGTTTGCTTATTTGGAAAAAGCATCTGGAATAGTAATGCTCTGAGTGCTGTGCAGGGAAGCAGAGCAGAGCTGCTGCTGCATAGCTTAAGAGTTAAGTCCTGAGGAGATGAAAATAGAAAGCCTGATTGCTGGTTGTCTCATCAGCCCTTGTGAAAAGCAGCTGACAGTGTTCATGTTTGGAAGAGGAGAGCAAATTGGAAATCCATTACATTTCTCCTGATATTTCAGTCAGAGGAATATATGTGTCTGCGGTTCAGAAAATACAGAGAGGCTAAGATGCTGAAGCCACAATTCAGAAATGTCCATTGTCACACACTAGCAGAAGAGTAAACTGGGTAAGAGAAAAATAGCTTTGTTTCTTTAAACTCAGTCTGTGATAATGGCAACTAGGACTTCTGAAGCTAGATGGGGTAGCTCTGGGATTTTTCCCTTTCTGCTTGATTTTTCTTTGTGACTGAATGCTGAAATTTGGATTTGGCATCATGAATGTCAGCCACCAGACTGGGACTTGGACCGAGAGTAGCTTGGAGAATATCAGTGACCATTGTGATTGTGATAAACACCACAAAACCATAACAAAAGCAGTTGGTTCTTTCTCTCCTAAGAGCGAACAGAGTGGTTGCTGGTTTGACACCCACACGCTTGTCCCTCCCTCCCTGTTTCTGTCTTCACACCTTAAACCCCCTCACAGAGCTTCAGATCAACTGTTGCACAAGATACCCGGCACATTTCAAAGCCAGAAAATCACACGAAAACTACAATGGACACTCATCAGGGAAGGCAGTTTGGGTGATAGATATTGGGCCACCTCCTGAAATCTGCAGTAAAGGCACGCAGAAGGATGGTTTTGCAAAAAGTACTCCGTGCGGTGCTACTTGCTACTCAGCAGGATAAAAGAAGGAAAGTAGGTGGAAAGTACTCGATTCTGACAACAAAAGAATAGTATGCGCTGCCTTTTTTTAGTGAGATTTCGTTTTCCCGTTGAATCAGCTATTGGTCTTGTGATTCTGTCACTGACATTCACACTGTCATCTGGACTTTAGTATGGTGCTGTTGCCCAGCATTAGAAATGTCAATTTTTTTTAACATTGTCTTCTGGAATACTATCCATTTAGTCATACGGCACTAAGGATGCACAGTTCCCAGACAATCCTTTTTTTTTTTCTTTCTTTCTTTTTTATATACACAGTAAAAAGAAACATAGGCAGAGATTATAACAAGATCTTTGGTCTCTGATAATCCTCCCACAGCTGCTGGTAGGGCTGCATGGCCCCCTTCTGGCACCTTTCAGCACAGCCAGCCTGCAGCCGCCAGGACGGCAGGGGTTCCCTAAGGGACCAGAGGACTCCTTTTTGCTTCCTTGACTTTACTGAAAGTAGAGCAAAGCTCCCATATGAACTTCAACACGTATGAACTTTTTTCTCGGAGTCCAGTGCCTTTTCTTCACATTTCGCTGCACACAAAACTTATTAGACAGATTTAACAATTTGAGGAAATTGAGGAGAGAACAAAAAACATTTGGGGCCGGAAAGAGACAAAGAAACCTTAGGAGACAATCTGTGTTCCAATTTAGGGGGACTTTTCCATCAGCTGCCCTCAGAGAACTTGAAATACACTTTCTCTTGCCTTTGCAGAATTGCTCTGCTTTGCCTTCAGAGTGAATGTGGCAATTTTCCAAGCCAAACTTACAGGGGAGAGGAAATAAATCACTCTAATTTTTGGCTGGTAGGAATCCAAGCAGTAGAGAAACTACCTCCTTTCTAGAAAGTCTTGCAAAAAAATGGCCCGATTTACTTAATCTTTTCGACTCACTAATGTTTCTGCTTGAGTCTACAGTTTGCAAACCGTAAACATTGTGACAAAGAATGAAGTAATCATGCAATTAGGACTCAATTACTTATGCTGTAAAAGTGACCTCTTGCTTCTTTTTCCCCCACGTAAAAAGAAATAAATATTGTGTCTTTTTTTTCCCCTCTGGCGCTAGTTTATGGCTTGAATTATGTGAAATCCAGAAAGTTTGTTCTCCTGGTTTTACCTTTGTAGGGTTATCTAGTCTGTAGCCTGTTGTGAGGCAGTCAGGGTGCACGGTACGTTTTGCTAGTTGCCCTCAGCACATGGACAAGTGAGGAGCGGGGGGAGGCAGAGAGGATGAGCTGTGCCACGTGGTTATCATTCGGGCTACATTGGTACAAGGGCAGGACCTGAGTAAACCCCATCGCTGGCTGTGGGAAGAAGTGACCCAGCAGATGCTGCCGAGTTCAGCCTGGCAGAGAGAGTCACTTTGGGATACCGCATCATGCCCAGCGCCGTTCCACAGCGGGACTCTTCAGCCATCGCTGTCTCCCTCCTGTGACCTCCTCCCTGAGCCTCCCCCTGCTCTCTGGTCTCATATCACACGTGAGATCCAACATGCATACATATGTATCTCATGCTGCTTGGCTTTATGAAGCTATTGGTCAGAGGTTTGTAAGCTCAGAAATTTTGGGCAGTTCTACTGCAAAGCTTTGGCAAAGGGGGAAACAAAGAAGAAATCCTGGCTCAAAGGTGCCATGTAGTGCCATCTTAAAGTATAGCTTTGTGGGTTCCTGGGCCCAGGTTGAAAGGAACCTGTTGATCACTCAGTCAGTGGGCTGCCATATGTGCCACGTCTTAAATAACTTCCTGTAATAGAGGCTTGGGTCATGTGTCCCATATGGAAAGCATTCAGTACATGGGCTTTCCTGTATTTCCATGGAGACCTGCCATTTTTTTCCAAGTGCCTGCAGCACGGATGCAGCAGTTAACGTGAATGTCAGCTAAACCATGCAGCTGTTCAGTCTGGTGGCTGGGGACCAAAGACTCACATGTGCCCAATGCATAGTCACTTTACACCTGTTTGACTAGGACTGTGACAGAGTTTGCTGCTTCAAATCTTGTCTATTTTCCATTGTGTAGTCCCAGGCACATCTATGCTGAGTGTCACATAAATGCCCTCAGCTGCATGGTCTGCACCCCGACGCTCTTCTCAAGATTGTGTGTAAGAGACTCCTAACAAGGACCTTCTTTCAGTCTGTCTGGAGTTCAGGATGCAAGCCTCTGTTGGGTGAAACAGAGACTTCTTTCTTAGTGCTCAATCACATTTTTCCTCTTGAGCTCTTTGCCGCTGGAAGTGCTTCATCTGTCTGCTTTTCACAGCAGCAGCGCTGCTGATTTGATTCTGAGCAGATAGAGCTAGATCTGAGGTGCCAGAATAACCTATTTCTCTCATGACATGCCCAGCAATGGTCAACTTATATTTGCACTTAAATTAGACCGTAATAGCACTGTTCTTAGGGGACCCTAATAAGAACTGGAGAATGACACTAAATCAATGGACTTCTTATTAAAAGAACTAAACTAAAACTCAGATGCTAAGCCCAATGGACTTTGTTCAAACCTGTTAAAATAGACTTTCCATGAAATAATGTTGTCAAGAAAGAGTTTTATCTTCAGGTTTTTAAAAGTATCTCTTATATGAATAAACAGAGAAGTTTATAGAAGAAATAGAAAGCCATTGTTAAAAAAAAAAAAGAAGAAGAAGGAGAAAAAGAAAGCATGTTATCACAAATCCCATGCAGTGCGAGAACAGCATGTGGTTTTCTTTTTAGTTTGGTCAACTTTATCAAGTATTCTTATTCCATTCTCTTCCAACACAATGCATTTCTCACTTTATGTTTGATTTGAATTACTCTTCTAGCTGTAAGATCCATGCATGCTGAGATCTCTTCTTCAAAACACTCAGGATCCTGTCTCAGTTTCCTTTCCATCAGTATTAATCCTTTCAGTTTCCACCCCTTACAGGACAGCCTAAATAAGGCAGAATCTCTTCAGTCATAAAGACATGACACCAGAAGCTATGTCCAAAAACCTTTTCCAGAGGGACAAGGATAAATCCTCATCATTCCAGATGAGTTAATGAGGACTCTGCATGAAATCAGTCAGACTGCTCATTACAAGTCTCCAGCACTGTACTTTCTTCTTTCCCTCTCTGCCTGAATTTTAGACGTACCTTTAGGTTCTCCCTTAATCACTTGCTTCCGAGGGTGCTGGCCTGCCTTTGGCTGGTTGCTTTTTCAAAACAAGCTTCCTGTCTGTCGTGGTTTAACCCGGCAGGCAGCTAAACACTATACAGCCCAGTTCGCTCACTCCCACCCAAGTTCGCTCACTCCCACCCACCTCCCCCACAGTGGGATGGGGGAGAGAATCAGGGAAAAAAAAAGTAAGATTTGTGGGTTGAGATAAAGACAGTTTAATAGGACAGAAAAGGAAGGGGGAAAAAAAAATAGAATATACAAAGCAAGTGATGCACAATGCAATTGCTCACCACCTGCTGACTGATGCCCAGCCAGTGCCCCAGCAGTG
>NW_008795671.1:119536-120232 GCF_000699145.1 Aptenodytes forsteri | reverse complement strand
TTGGTTGGGCACCTCCAGCCTTCTCAGTCAGTAGAGCATGGGAAGCTGAAAAGTGACTAGTGTAAGCACTGCTGAGCAACAACTAAAACATCGGTGTGTTATCAACATTGTTCTCATCCTAAATCCAAGCCACAGCACTGTACCAGCTACTAGGAAGAAAATTAACTCTATCCCAGCTGAAACCAGGACACTATCTTTGTGTAATAAGTGGCTTTTTGGCTCTTTTCAGTGACGGTTGGGCAGACAGAGATGAAGTCATCGAAGGTTACGAACCTGAAGCAAACGGAGGCATCACTATCAAACTGCAGTCTCCAGAGATCTTGTCGTTTGATGACTACTATCTGAAGTTGCGTCTGGACACCAACACCCGCAACCCCTGGTTTCCTGAGTTCTGGCAGCACAGATTTCAGTGCCGCATCCCGGGGCACCCGCTAGAGAATCCCAACTTCCAGAAGAACTGCACTGGTAACCTGTCAACTATTTTCCTGTTTGAATCTCTGCTCTGGCAAATATTTGTCTTTGGGCTTTTTGGGTTTTTTTTGTTTTTTGCTTTTTTGGGTTTTTTTGAAATAATCATAGAATCATAGAATAGTTTGGGTTGGAAGGGACCTCTAAAGGTCATCTAGTCCAACCCCCCTGCCCTGGGCAGGGACATCTTCAACTAGATCAGCTTGCTCAGAGCCCCGGCCAACCTAA
>NW_008795671.1:103781-116742 GCF_000699145.1 Aptenodytes forsteri | reverse complement strand
TCCTTTGTGCTGCTCTTCAGGTGCTCTCCTGCTGACCTGTGTTCCTTCTCCAGGCTCTGGGCATCTCTTGCTGGCCTTAGCATCAAACTGGTAGGAGTGGGATGGATTGAGGTTCCCCTCCCCCGGCATCTCTAGTTTAAAGCCCTCTTCACCAGCTTGGCAAGCCTATGACCGAAGATGCTCTTCCCCTTCTCTGACAGATGGACCCCGGCAGCCCCCACAAGACCAGGTTTCTCAAAGTGAGTCCCATGGTCTAAAGTCATAAGTGTGAGAAAGTGCCAACCCCAAATTGTACAGCTATAAATCCCAACTCTAGCAGGAGCATATCTGGCACTGGTTGCACAGCCTCCTCTCAATTTAGTTCTGCTCTGTTATATAGCAACTTGTTCCCTTTTCATGTTTTAGGGCTATGCTGAGGCTGACAAGAGTGTCCACGTTTGCATTATGGCTTGTAAAAAATAAGTAACCATTAAATTTTAACAAAAATTGAAACAAATTTAAACTTCTTTCCTCAAAGCCAGCTTTTCTGATCAGCTGAATAATCAGGAAATTCAAAGAAAATATTATGGCTGAAAACAAATTTTAAGGAAAATTGATGAGTCTTAAAATTGGCCAGTCATCTGCTTCACCCTTTCTTTTCTTCACCCATTGAAACACTTATAGGTGGTTTCCACTATGTAGCACTCATATAAAAACACGCTGTCCTACAGATAGAAGTAACTCTCACCTCATAGGAAGAGAAGTGTATCTGTGCATAGACAGGTTTTCTCTTCCATGACAGAATCTGTGAAAATAAACTAAAAAGTTTCAGTAAGATTAAATTTATTAGTAAATTGAGTGAGAGGTGATCACTTTTCTGTAAAATACTTGCTGAACTTTTGCAAATATTTTGGTGGTAAATATTGTAAATATTTCATTTCTAGTCAGAAAAGTATATTCTGATAGTAAGGAACTTACTCAATTAGAAACAAAACTAATGAAGCCTGGCTTCCCATGGATTTGTGTCCAATTCTTTACGTCTCTACCCCCTCTATCCTGTAGCAGTAATTTCAGTTGGTCTTCATGTGTTCCCTGAGCTGAATTCCCATAGTGTTTCTACTTCTTCCCTTCTCCATCAGTAACACTTCTTAACAACACCTTCCACATTACCTTTTGTTTCCTCCCAGTTCCTTATTAGCAGCTGAGACATATCACCAAATACTGTCACTGACTCAAAACTGTCCTGATGTGCTGACTGGCAGACAGGCTGGCCCATCTGGGTGTTGAGGGGCTAATGGCAAGCCAGACGGGCTAAATAAATGTGGAAGTTATACTGATATTTTTTCCTTAAAGGAGTCATTAACTTTGGACTCTCAAAATGTTGATTTATGGTATATACATTTAAGTTGTTCTGAGGCTGCTTCAGCTCAGACAAAGGAGTTAATATAGGCCAATAAGGGCAGAAATTACTGAGGGGAGGTTGAATGACGGATGCACAGTGCAAATGCATAGCCTTCTTTAAGAAAAGAAGCTTAAAATTGCATTGATTTGGTCATTCCATTCACATAAATAAATTTCATTCTGATACTCTATAAAAAGGTCTTGTTTCTGAGGAAGTCTCAGCAGATGTTGTAAACACGGGTAGTTTGTTACCCAGCCTCTGTTTGATTATGAAACTAAAAACTTTAGTCTGAACCAGCATAGTCATTCTTCATCGGCTGCATCAAAGGCAAATACCAGGTGGCGAGTTCAAAACGGCCAAGAAGAGGTACTTCTGCACAGAATGTGTAAATGAGTTTTCAGACAGTGGTTGCTGCAGACTCTAAAATTGTACTTGAGCCAAAAAGCAGTTAAACAAATTCATGGAAGAAAACCACTAAGGGCTGTTTTATGGGAAAAAAACCCCAACATCCCAAACTGGCTCAGGACATCCCAGGGTTGAAGCCACTGGACATTGGAGAGGGTGCTGCAGAGGTACCGTTACACGCCTGCCCTTGTGTCCTGTGCTTCTCAGGGTGTCAGGTATCAGAGACAGGAACCACTACATTCTGATAATACTAGTGAAACACAACAGCATTTGTCTACATTGGCAGACTCTGGTAGTTAATAGTCACAATTCAGGCACTCAAACATCTTTCCCCCCTCTAAAAAGCTGTAAGTTTTTGCATGAAGCCTCAAAATGTGTGATACTTTTTAAACTTTGCTGAAAAGCAGTCAGCTCTTAAATTTGGTGGCGAACCACTGATAACCCTCAGGCTTATCACACACAACTAAGAAGTTCATAAATGTCTCAAATCACCAAAGGGAAGTACCACAAGGTATCTATTCCCAGTAATGGCATACCTACAGAATCAAGAGACCTACATGTCCCCAGTGAGTCTGGGGATGATAAAATATCATATTTGTTTTTTCTTTAACTGCATAGAGCTGACTGGTGACTGTCTGGCACCACCAGAGCTTTCTGCATACATAGCTTTATCTGACCTTTCTGCAGGGTTAAGAATGTCACTTCAGATACTAACAGCTTCAAAGCTTGCTGGTGGAGCCTTTCTCTCCAAGGAGGTCTAGTATGACACTGCCAAGAAACTGCCTTCTTTACCTCTCACAGGTTTGGAGACAGCCCTTTTCACAAACTCTCTGTAAAAAAAGGACTCTGAATTGCCTCTTCCCTCCTTCACAAAGTATCTCCCTGCATAAATTTGACAGAGAGAATCCATGCTGCTCAATAAATAATAAGCACTAATATTTGAAATCCATTAAAAGTGCCAATAGACGAAGTTCTGACTTCTTTGTGGTACTACAGATTTAACTACTGCTGCTACTACTGCATCTCCCCCGGAAAATTATCAGTATTCAATACTGGTACCAAGCACCTTAACTCCATTATATCTAAGAGCTTTCATTCTTACCTCACAGTATTCCATCAATATTCCTTTAACAAGGTACATAGTGCAAAATGGAAAAAGCTGAGTCCCCTGTGGTCCCAGGAGTCCATGCACATTATTAGCATGCGTTGTGACTCTCTCTGGGTCCTGATCAGTTCTGTATTCCAGAAGTGCACTGATAGTCCTTACTGAGAACAAAGCACACCCATACTTTTTCATAGACAGAAATTGATTCAAAGGCAGTAGATTGCTCAAGTTCATCTTCCATGTATGGAGAGTTAACATCTCAAGAAACTATCTAATGAAAAAGAAAACCAAGGACAAAAATACTTGTGATATTTAGGGGAGCATAGTGTATTTGCATTTAACCAGCAGTGGGTTGCCTAGGAGCAGCCAGAAAGAAAAAAAGAAAAGGCAGTGTTGTTCTCCAACTACCTTATTAAAAAAGATTCAGAATACTTGTTCTATCCATTTTGAAAAGGAGATTAATTACAAAGGTTGTATTTGAGAATCTTCAGTTACTGCCTGCCCAGTATAATTTGCTCATATACAACCTAATCACTTTACTGAATGATTTATTCAGAATTGCCACTGGAATGTTAAGTTCAATTTTTAGCATTCGTGGATAGGCAAGGACTTCTCCTCAAGCAATTACAGTTGCTGAATTTGCAATTTCTCACACCCTGTTACTGTTGAGTCAGCACTAGCTTGGTATTGCAGGCTCTCTACGAAGCAAGGGAAAGCCAGTTCCTAGAAATCCTCCTTCTCTGATGATAGGAATTACTGCCTGAATTTCTTCATTCAGTCCCTGAGAAGATTGATGTTGTTCTTCAGGAATTCTCATGTTACACTGAGCTCTGAATGTACGTGTGTATTTTGGGGGAAAAAGGTCTATCTGGTCTAAGCACTACTGGAAGGAAGGTCTATCTGGTCTAAGCACTACTGGAAGTGTCCAGCAAGTCCAAGTGTGTTCTACTCTGTGAAGTCTGTGGGATGCCTAACAATGGGCCACATTTTCAGAACAGCTTATCTGGATGTACTAGGACTGTATGGTAGTAGCACAAGTTCTTAGGAAGAGAAGACAATCATTCAGAGTTTTGCAGTGACTGCTCTTTTGGATCATCCCTTCTTGCAAAAATTAAACAACTTACTTTTCCCACTTGGGTGGCAGCCAAATGAGTGGGAGCTATTCTTGACTCATTCTTTGCTAATGTTGTAGCCAAATGCCTCTCATAAGGGAATGCCTCTCTCCCTCTCCTTCTCTCTCTCTCTCCCTCTTTTTTTCTCAGGAACAAATCTTTTTGTTCTCCTTTGCTTCCATGCATGGCCTTTGCTTTTCTTTATTAAACTGCCTTTATCTTGACCCATGAGTTTTTAATTTTATTTTCTCTCCCCTGTCCTGCTGAGGAGGGGGAGTGAGAGGGTGGCTTGGTGGGCACCTGCCAGCCAGCCAAGGTCAACCCACCACAGTAGAAAAGAGATATTTGTATATGACCACTCTCCTGTAGTTTCCTTGATATCTAATGGGTCAAAACCACTTCCAGTACAGAGTTGTTCTTCTTAAACTGTCCATGCCACTAAGGTACTTTCAATGTTTTCCATGTAGTAGCTACATTCTTTAGGAAACAAAGCATGTCCTGCAACTCTGCATGGACCCCTGACACATTGCGAGGTTCAGAACTTCACACCATTCTTCATGCCCTTCAGATGAAAAGTCAGAACAGGGCAGACCATTTTAACACTAACAGAAAAAAGCTGTTTCTGAATTTGAGATACTAAGAAGCTACCTAACTCAGGATGGACCTGACACTAAGTTCCCTTAGCACACAACCACAGGCACTGCCCCAAGCAACAGTCACAACTTGTCTCAGTTCATCAGACAACTCAGCCTTTTCCACGTTTTGGAGATTGTACGGAGATTGTACGCTGACAGCAAGATTAGGTGATAGACTGTATATGTCAGGCAACAGAGTTCAGATACCCTTCCAACAGTTCTGTAGGATGTTTTCTCCTCCCTGATCTGATAGAAATAGCCCAAATAGAAGTGTTTTTCTCCCCACAAAACTACAGTGACAAATATTTCCCTGTTGGACTTGGTGAGCCCACATAGGCCAGAATTAAATGCAAGTCACACTCAGGCAGAAATGGTGTAGAACTCAGCACAGTCCAAACACTTGTACGGAGGTCTAACAGCTCTTTTACAGAATGCTTTATTCACCTTCCGGCAGATAATACAACGGCTGTAGTTTATGTAAACCGGGTGGGATGACTACTCCTCTGCACCACAAGAAACAGTTATGAAATTGGTTATGGAACTGATGCAAACATCAGATTATGCTCACAGCAGTTCATCTGCTGGGACAACAAAATACATTGGCAGGCAATCAGCACAGACATTTTTCAACAGAGCGAAGTGGAACAAAGTGGGCAATTCATGATTCATTCATCGATTCAATTGATCTTTGAGGAGAAGGATTATTTGTCAGTGAACGTATTTGTGGCGGACAAGAACAAGAAATGTAGATTTTTTTTTGTTCCAAAGGAGGTCACAGTTCAAGTTCCCTGTAGGATGCTTACTCATACCTTGGTCATGCCATAAGGATTGCTTTATCTGTTAATTCCTGTCTCGATCCAAGACAACTACAGTCAGTCAGTCTGAGTGCAGCCAGAGTCACAGAATCACAGAATCACTTAGTCTGGAAGGTAGCTCAGGAAGACTGTAGTCCAACCCCCTGCTCGAAACAGGGTAAGCTATGAGTTCAGACCAGGTTGCTCAGGGCTTTACTCACTGGGGCCTTGAAAACCTCCAAGGATGAAGGTGGCACAACGTCTCTGGGCAACATGTTCCACTGCTTGAACGTGAAAAAGTTTTGCCTCATATCCAGTCTGAACCTCTCTTGTTTAAAGTTATGTCTATCGTCTCTTATCTTCCCACCATGATTCACCATGGAGAACCTACCTCTCCCTTGTAGATAACCACCCCGTAGGTATGAGGGGCTGTTGTGAGGTTCCCCTGCAGCCATCTCTTCTCCAGGCTGAACAAGCCCAAGTCCTTCAGCCTGTCCTCAAAGGGCAAGGACTGCAGCTCCAGATCATCTTGATGGCCCTCTGCTGAATGTGCTCCAGGTTATCAGTGTCTTTCTGTATTGGGGGTCCACAAACTGTATGCAGTATTCTAGATGCACCCTGGTGAGTGCACAGTAAAGGGTAGTGGTAGTGGGGAGGTAATCACATGCCGCAGTCACTGGCTGTGCTATCAGCACAACCCAGGATGCTGCTTGCCTTCATTCCTGCTAAGGATCTGTATGGCCACCATATTCTTGTGTCAAATTTGGTTCTAAGAAGTTGTATCTTTTCCCATCTTCTTTCTGCATCAGCAGACTCGCTCAGAAAGAGGACATAAGCTTTCATCACACCTAGGTAGTTCTGGATGTCCACCACAAATTTTCACAGAATGTCAAATCATGGGCAGAACGTAATAATGATAGCAGAAAAGAGCTTGTGAGGAAGACTAAATATTCCAGAAAAAGCATTTATGCTTTGGTATGAATAATGCAGAGTCATACTTCTCGAGACAAAAATTGCAGGCAATATAGATTATTTTGTCACTGTAAAGACCTTGAATCTTTCACTTTGCTTGCTATAGCCATAATATGAAAGAGATGTGGAGCATGGTGCAGAGGTGTTTTAGATATCAGAGACCCACACAGCAACACACACAAAGAGCAGTGCAGCATTACATGAACATACTAGTTCAAGTACAGGAGTAGTATAGTTATGTTTGTGGGACATTACACCCAAGATACTAAATCCAATCATTTCAACAAGTGCTTCTGGAGCCAGCTTGACTTGTTTGCCTCTAGTTACGATTTCTCTGAAAAGCATCCCTAAGTGTTTGCCACCATTATCACCTACTCATTAAAAAGTAACTGGTTTTATCTCATCCAGACATAGACAGAGTCCTTATACTTTTAGTGAGGTTGTTTTTTTTCTGACATAGGATAATAACGTCTTTTTAGAAGATCTACAGAGCTTCTACTCATGCCTGTTGTGATGTTTGTTTTCCTGTATTTGTCCGTGAAGTTCTCCTTGATTGCACTTATTGCACCAGATAGGAAGACAGAAGACTGATGGTTGACCTATTCCCATCCTCAGACAGTTTTGTACTTGGCTAATGCATCTTTCAGGCTACATCCAGTCCACCAGTAATGTAGTTCAGAGCTTCTCTTAATCAAGGATTTTTTTCTCAAGACCCATCTTAGTTTTGATGAATTTATATGAGATAACATGGGGCCCTCATTTTCTCATATCAGTGGCCAAAGCACTCCAGGATGTGTACTTGGTTTTTTCTACACTTCGCTGAAAGGGTGAATGCATTTCCAGTGAGAGTTGATCTGAGTGGTTTTTAAAGTTTCAGGTTATGTTGTGAGTTGGACAAATTAGATCCAGCAGACATTATTAGGGCTCATTCTGCTGTGTCAGAGGTGCTCATAGGTGTGTCTCTGAGAACACTCCCTTAATCTCAACATCTGCAAGGCTCCCCCATAGAGCACCTGTCCCATAAGACTTTGCATCAGCAGAAGCACCTACAGTAGGAGCTACTTTCACTACAACAGCCTGGGTGCACACTCTGCCAGGCCACGCACTGCTTGTAAATAATCTGTGCAGTATGTAGGAGACACATTCATATGATTTTGAAGAAGAAATCAAGCTATTGACATGCCATGACTTCTTCAAGATGTATTGTACCTTATGTATCCTGTGACTCGCCCTCCCTCACCCCTGCTTTGGATTCCCATTATATATTTAGGTCCCATTATATACTTAGGTAGAGAAGGAGCTGAGTCCTGTGTCACTCACTTTGTCCTCAGTATGAGGCAGGAGATCCTAGGATTCGTCCCACAGTAGTGATCAAAACTGATCTCAATTTCATGGGCACCTAGGATGAAGCCCATTAGGGACAACTTGTCTGAAAGAACTCCAATTGCTACACTTTTTAGTCAAGGCTTTTTTACAGCAGATAAGACAGGAGAGCTGTAGTCTCATTTTATTTCCCAGACAAGGTTACAGACAGTTTTTAAGGATTAAAGAAGAGGAAGATTAATAATGTGCTTATCTGTGATAAATCATATGAATTATTCGGAGAAGATATCTATGGCCAGGTTTTTGTTCATTTGCTTCTAGCTTCTTATTTCTGTGTTTGGAAGAAAGCAGCTACATTTATCTAATATTTTATATTTCCAAAAATACTTTTAAACCAGGCTGTCAATCAAAATACAATAACAATAAATATTTTTCTTCTTTTGGGATCCATGAAAAAATGAAATGATCATCAAATAAAGGAATGAAGCAGTATATATATACCTTTGTAAACAGCATAGAAGACAGTTTACAGAACATATACATATTACAGCAGGATATGACAAAAGTTTTCTGAATCTAATATTTACATCTACATTTTCCATTGTGGGTTTTAACAGTCAAAGTTTTCACTTCTGGGATTGAAACAGTCCTTGGGTAGGCTTGTGACATTCAGCCTTCTCCATTACATGACTAAACCGATGGTGCTGCAAAGGAACAGGGCACATGAATCATGCTCCCTTGTGCCTCCTCGGGGCTCCTGTCTCCTGTGCCTGGAGAGTGATGGGAGCACTCCCGACTGCTCAGGCTGTCACAGGTGCTTTGAACCTCTATCAAGAGTGTGGTGAAGACAAAAGCACACAACTAAATTTAGTTGACTCATTCCTAGAAATCAATTGTTTGTGCAGGTCATGCATCAGAACAATTAGCCTAGATATCAGCACCTAACCAAATCAGTAAGTAAACCAGATGAAATGACACGGGCAACCGATCTGAAAACAAGGCCAACTGCCTTCTGTCAGCCCTCCTGGTCTTTCATTAGATCATATCTTCCCTTTCCTCATTTACCTGTAGGTGGAATGTTTTAAAACTCAGCTTGCAATTTTATGGGTTGTCATTACTGGCAGCATTACCCCATAAATACAGGTGCAAAGGAGGTACAGTAGAGGCTAACATGTGTAGGCGCAAACCCACACACTCACACGTCTAGCTGCAGCCCAGAGATACCCTTTGTGCACAAGGATATTTTCTGAAAAATAGCCAACAGAGTTCTTAAAATAAATGGGTTCCGCTTAACAGATCTTGGCCAAGCAGTGGTGTAAAGAACAATAAATTATGAGCCTGAATAGTAAAACCTGAACCATACAAACCACAAACATTCCTGCTTAGAATAAGCTGTATTGTTAGCCATAGGGAGAATAATCTGATGGAAGGTGTGTGCTCCAAAGACTAGCGCTGCCAAAATAAAATTCTGTTTTCCCACTCATACCGGGAGGTCTGGGGGAGCGCTGAAGTCTGCTAGTGTGGAGAGAACTAGGGAAAAATAATGAAAGCAGCTACTGCAGCTAGGCTGGGCTGCTGGCTGAGCCAGGGGGGGCCACTGCAGCACAGCAAGGTGCGAGACAAGATGATTTCCAAAGCTTTCCTTCAGCTCAGATTTTTGAGATTCATATAACAGAAGGCAGCTTTGGAGGAACCTGCAAGTTTGAACCTTTAATTTAGCTCTGGATTCAGGCTCAGCTCTATAGGGATGGAAAATCAGGGCTGCTCTCTTCAAAGCATAGCACTCTACACATCATGCTATGCAGTGTACTGTCTACTTTCTGCAAAGGACAGTTTGCTCTGCCTGTTTTTCCAGGTTTATTTTGTTTAAAAATTCATATCACAAGGGCCCATTTTCTTGCGAGATCTCAACTACTTCAGTAATTTGGGTTTGGCTGGGTTGGATAGCCCTTTTTTCTGCATTGTCACATTTAGCTACACACAGGAAAAAAGGAGGTGTGCTAAAATGAATGCTTTTAAAATTCTTTCAGATCTGAAAGAATCCTGCTTCTGTTTTTCTGTTGAATTTAATGTGTGAATAAAATTAGGGGCACTTATTTTATCTTCTGATTTGCTTAGCTCTAGTTTGCTGCTAATCAGCGATGCATTGTCCTCATGCAGACGTCATTCAGAAGTTTCTAATCTTAGCTTAGCTTTAAAATGAATCTTTTCTGTGATACTGTACTTGAACACAGCTCTGGGCATATGTCCAGTTAAGGGGAAAATAAAGCGGATCTTTGTGTTCTGTGTATTTGCGATTAATGTATTGCGTATTGCAAGGGTTACAAGGGAATATTTGGATCCTCCTAACAACCATTTGAAAACTACACTTAATTTAAACCAAAAACTGTGAGTGTGCTCTGTTAAATTATAACATGGTCCAACTAGGTGCTAGTTAGGGTGGCAGAGGCCACTTTGCTTCTCAGCTCCAGAGCAGCTGCAGCAGCTGCCTTTGATCCCGGGAAGCAAGGGGAGTCTCTGACTGCAACTGCGTGGCTGCAGGGCTGCTGTGTAGGCTGGGCATGCCATGATTACTCATGTTGCGTGTGTGAAATCCACCCCATCAGCATGCAACCATGTGGTTCCAGGAAGCTAGCCCTTCAGACAGAAGGTTTCTTGTGTGAGGATATGGTCTATTTAAAAAAACCCCAAACAACGCAAAACCAACAGTAAACTTGGCAAAGGAGAAATTTGGAGGGAGCTATATTTCTGCAGAAGTGAGATACATTGGTGTGTTCATATTGATTTATACTGGGGCGGCTAATGCTGGTGTTCTTAATACTACCTTAACATTAAGAACAGAAGTGAGGAAGAAGTGGCTTGTTCTTTTAGAATAATAATAAAAGAAAAAGAAAACCAATAGTACTGGCTGATGGGCGGTACACTGTCATGCAAGAATTCTGAAACCCATCTTAAATGAATAGTGTTTTAAAGTGTGATAAATACTAGATATCTTTGCTGACTGTTCTTCAGACTCATACAGAACCACTGCAATTTAAAATAGGAAAAGACCAATTAGGCCAGCTAGTCTGTGCCTGCCAGCCACGGGCTGGTATCCTACCGTGAGGGGAGTACTTGGTCTGGTGTTAACATGAGATATTGACTCATACCTTTGAAGTCCTCGGGATCTCATGCCCATACACTGACAACCATGAGCTAGTACGTAGATGTCTACAGGTCTAGATCAATGGATGGAGTAGAGTTTATGTGATTTGTTCCATTTGCTGTCTCCATGCCAGATCGGAGCACAGATCTCCAGAGAGGATAGGTTAAAGCATATGTGTATTTTATTATTTTCATCATAGTTTTCCACTCTGATCTAAAGACCCTGAGAAATAGTTTTGGGTGTTGTACTGGTGCCGAATATTTAACATATACTGAGACTAGATTTCTGTTAACTTCTTTGCCCCATTCAGTGGTAATACATTCTATGGTTAATATGAAGGTTGCTTATTTTCAACTCTGAACCAGCATTTTCTGATGAAGATGCCTAAAATTAGGCTCCCGAAGTGCATGCTCTGAGACCTAGATAAATTGGCCTGATTTTTAAGGGTACTGATCTCCCGTAATTCCCATGGAAGTCAACAGCAGCTAGAGAAGTTCAGGTATTAATCAAGTCAATTAATTAGGTACCTGAATATGCAATCAGGTTCCTAATTTAAGTATCTAAGGTGGTTAATGTTCTGAAAGCTGCAGCACAATTACTGAGTTCTGTCTCTTTCTTTCAGATAAAGTCTCAGGCTTCATATGAAAAGCATGACACTTGAAATTTAATCAGTCCTATTTCCTGTGCTTTTCATTTTTCCATTATTGTGTGTTATAATAAGATATCTGTAAGGGTATCTGACTCAACTTTTTTTTTTATTGAGCGAAAAGCATGATTAAAGCTAGCCAAATAACATGAAAATCTGCAAATATTTATTTAAATTTGTAAATGAATTCAATTTTAAGTGTGTTCATTCCTGTCTCATGTAAGAGTATCAGCAGCTCATTATCTGCTAGACTTGTTCCAAATAACAGATCTGTTAAGAATAGTAGTTCTAAATATGTCTTTAATAGAGTGAGCAAATAAGGCAGCAAGGTTACATAGTTACCTGAGGGAGAGGGGAAGACTGAAGGTTGGGTTTTCTTTCTTTTTAATCGTTTCTCCACAGGAGTTCAGGTCATGTAGAAAATGGGCTCTGTGGAATCCTGTCCTTAGAGAGACTGGGTCAGGAACCAGGATGGCACTGGAGGAAGGCTGCAAAGAAAGCAAGAGAAGCAGGCACATCCAAGGTCTCTGTGATAACAGCCGATCACATTAAAACGGTGCCTGAGGCTTTGGGAGCATGGGCACTTGTGGGACCCTGCAGAGCCTGAGAGAGAGGCTCAGAGGTAGTTTATTGTTGGACTGGGAGTGGCAGAAGAAGCTATAGGACACACAGTAAGAGTAACAAATTGAATTCCCTATTGCCATATTCCCAAGAAAGGGAACAGAAGAAAAGAAGAGAAAATAATTTAAAAAAAGGAAGAATCAAAGTCAAAGAATAAATTGGGACTGGGGGATCGTGATGCCAGATCAGAGTATGGCCTCTGACCAGGATCAGACAGGGCAAAAGCCCCCCTTTCCATTCACCCTGTTTGTGAATCTTCCATTGAAATAACTGTGCTGTTGCCTATGTCCTTTAAATGCAAAGGCTGAGCTTGGCTGTTCAAATGCTTTTGTCAGCATTAAATTTTAGTCAGCTAATGAAATAATAAGAAATAATACGATAAAATTTCAAATGCTATATCTTGATTTGAAATCAGTGCCTTTGCTGATTACATGTACAAACCATTCAATCAAGGAACAAAAAAAAAATCAGCTGGCATATTTTATTCCTGTTTGTAAGATGAAACATTCATTTCTAATTAAAATAGGAGCTGAGAAATAATGTCTTGCTGCAGAAGTTAAATAATAATTTCAAATAAATAATAGAACATGTTGTGGTCATTTTGCAGGCAGTTTGTACACAGTCCAGCTTTTAAGAAAAACAAATTAATCATCATAATTATTTGTCAAGCTCTCATAATACAATCATAGAATCATAGAATCATTAAGGTTGGAAAAGACCTCTAACATCATCAAGTCCAACCGTCAACCCAACACCACCAGGCCCACTAAACCATGTCCCTAAGCACCGCATCTACATGTCTTTTAAATACTTCCAGGGATG
>NW_008795671.1:75299-102761 GCF_000699145.1 Aptenodytes forsteri | reverse complement strand
CAGTTGGCCTCGGCCCATCGATCCAGCCTGTCCAGGTCCCTCTGCAGAGCCTTTCTACCCTCATAATTACTCTCTGTCTCTAAGAAAGGTAATGGAATCACTTCAGATTACCTTCTATGTTGCCTGTTTCTAGAGTGAACATGTCATTTAATGTTATATCCTACCTATCTGAATTTAGTAGATTTTTTTTTAAGCTTAAACTGCTTCCGACTTGATGGATTCCCCAAGTTCAGAATCACAAGCAGAGTTTCATTGATTTCTAGTTTTAAGCCTTGAATATTACGTTTGGGTATTTGACCGTAGGTACTAATAAGCCACTGTCATTCCATGCCAGATTCCTGGTCAGTTCCATGAGTCTTCCAGCAGGTGATCACAGTATTTTATTTGGGGATTAATTTCCATAAGCTAGAAGGGCCAAATATTGGGGGTTTTATGATCATCAAGTAGGTTAAATATCTTTACAGCTTGTTTGCTTCATGATGGAGTTAATTCCAAACATCTTCCTTAGAACGTGCATAATAATGAACGTTCATAATTTTATGTTCAATATGGCAGTTGTAAGTATGTATAGTCCCAGTTTGGCTCATGAATGCAGCCATTAAAAGAATGGCATATAAATACAAAGTCATGTTTCTTTTCAAACTATTTGCATTGATACTGAACCGTGTTTGCCTCTGAGTCCAAGGTGCAGAAATTGATTTATCTCAAATAGGGACAGTTATTTTCCTCTGTTGTTTTCCAGTCTATTAATTACAAAGGACAGGAATTAAGATAATAGCCAAAATGAGGTAATCGATAACCTTAAAACTTAACCTTCTTGTCAATTTTTGGTTATGTTGCTTCACTGTTGGACATTCTGTGAATTGTATTTCTCAAGCTGATCGCATTGCAAGAACACATATAAATATCACAGGTGTGGATCTTTCTTTTTGTTTTGAAGGGGCTGTTTTTTTTACCCTGCACTGAGCTATACTCTGTGTATCCTTCAGTTTCTATTTCATTAAAAAACAGTCTTCACTGCAGCGCTATTTCATCATGATCATTCCACTAAAAGCTAGGAACAAAGAGAAGCAATGCTAAAATTTCCTGCCAAGCCTTTAACAGCTTATAGCAGTGGATATGTACAGAAGAGGTTTCAAATACCAGCTTGCAGGCTTGTTTAGAGGAGAAAGAATCTCAGCAAATCATCCTTATAGGGCCATAAACCCTAGGTTTTTTCTTAAGTAAAATTCCTTATGAAGAATTTTAGCCCAGTGGGAAGAAACACAGAGGCTTCAGGCCATACTGTCATCCCCTACAGAAGCTTTATTTGGCTGGTGAACTACTGTCAAGCCATCTGCTATAAGTGGATCTCTCCAGACCTGTATTTAACAGCATGTGCCATATACATTAACTGGTAGAGGAAGTTCTCTGCTTGTTACCCAGTTGCTTGCTTTTTCCTGTTGCTATAAGCACTTTCTGTGGACATGTATTCTTGTAACTTTTCAACTCTCTGATCAGTTTCTTTCAGCTCTCACTGATAGGACATGGGGACAATCTGTGTAGATTGCAAACCTGTGATGGTACAGAGCTACAGCTTGCCAGGGGCAGCCTAGTGAAGGAAGAGACAGCCCTCTCCTGGGGTGGCTGGCATGCAGACAGCTGTGCTGTTAGCATGGCCCTTAGGTGGTGCATTATATTTCCCTTTGAGTCCTTTCTTCCACTGGTAGGCAACACAAGAGACAGAGCAGGCGATGCAGTTTTATGGAGAAGGGGAAAAGGAACTTTTTCTCCACCAGAGGCCTGTTTTGCACTCCCCTGCCTCCCACTCCAGTGACGCAGTGCTGGCATAGCCATGCTGCCAGCTGCTGCGAAGGCCTCCAGCCTCCCTGTAGCCTCTTCCAAAGGCAGAGAGGGGCTGCAGCATTGCACATCAGCTGGGAGCGTTTTGTGAATACATAGTATCTCACCCAGACGTGCGCTGCCTGCTCACCCCAGCACTGTCAGGTACAGACATCAGGCGTGCCCACTCCTTCCCATTTGCTTGAAGCTGCAGCCAGCCTTTGGGAAATGACGGTCTTCTCATCCCCTGCTTAGCTCCTTTGGGTCACTAGAAAGGAGACATAAGAGGAAAGCTCTCTCTGCTCTCTTGGACACAGGCACATTTGAACACAGCTTTGTCATCTCCCACAGCGTGAGCATGAGTTATGTGCATTGTCACTTGGTGTTTACATCTCAGATCTGATTTTCCTGGAGTCATATAGCTGTGTGACAATCTGAACGTCCATGGGGAGAGGCAGAAAGAGCAGGGAGGGGAAGTGAGCTTCAGGCTCTTGTGTCTGCTAAGCAAAGTTTGTAGACTGGGAAAGATGGGAGCAGTTAGAAAAAGATCAGTTTCCTTTTGTTTTGCTCCCAGCTTGCATGGTGTATGGGCTGGACCTGCAAGTTCAGACTTGGCGCAGGGCTGGCAGCACTGCTCAGTCCCCTTTCTCCTGCCCAGCGCCTAGCGACTCTGAGACTCTCCCTGCATCTGATTAGAGTGAGTCAGCAGCTTGTGCAGTCATTTCTCCTCATAGTATTTCAGCTTCGCTGTGGGACTGTTGTATTTGTGTATGCCAGCCTCATTCCAGAATCTTTGACACTAAGCTCTTAAAGCACTAATGTGCTTATATAACGTGACATGGAGAACCAAGAAAGTACATTTAGTTAAAATCTTTCCCCCCTGCTTCTGACACACTGGGAGAGACAAAAGGAAGATGCTTCTTTTTGAACACTGAAGAACAATGTGGCATCCTCACAAAAACAGACAAGGAAACTGAAGACACTGGTGGTGTATAGTATATCTAGAAAGGGGGCTGATCTTCTAGAGTTTAGGTGTTAGACATCTGAAATGAAGGAGAACCTGTGCCTTGATGGCTGAATTAATGTTTTGGTTTCCTTCAGCCATTGAGTTGACATCTGTGAAAGATATGTTGGTAAAAGTAAGTAAAAAAAAAAACCCCAAACCCTTTTAAATTCAATATCAACTTTATTCCAGGAGAAGAAGGTTCATTAGTTACTTGATCAACTTTGCTAGTAAAAATAGATAACCCATTGCATACAAATATTACTGCAATCAGCATCCTGTTAATGCCTTAGATAGAGAATTCTAGTGCAAATTTTTGAGGAGCTTCTGCTGAATGCCCAGCTTTTGAATGGCTTTCACTTCTCTCTGTAGTTTTATACAAGAATAGAAGTACACTAATCCCAGTTAAAAAGCAACATTCGGCAGATGTAACAAAGCAGTAGTATCTGGGAGACCCATAGATTTCCCCATGCTCAGAAAGAAAATAGCAGGGTGTCTCAACTGGTAACTGTAATTGTATCCTAGCTTTTCAGGGAAAAATACATCAAATATAATTGCGTGAATTGAATCTCTTTGCTTGGGGAAATAAAAACCATTTGAAGAATGGAAGCGAAACCTTTCTGATTTAATGATATCCTGAAAATGAAGTCTGCAACCCTGTGAACTCCATTTATTGCTTCATGAGTACTGTAAGATGTCAAATGTTTATCAGCGTGTTTTGAAATCTGGTGTAGAACCCGCATATTGTAAGATATTCCCTCCTTTTAGCTGCCCCAGTGAAAGCTCTGCTTCCTCTCTTCTTGCCAAAGGGCAGAGCAACTTGCAATTCTATAGAGAGTGCTGCATTATTTTCTACAGACTGGTGACATGATGCTCAGGAGGCAGTTAAGGAAAGATCCCTTTTCTTAAATAATACATCCTTCCTCACCTTTACCTGACAAGTAGTGGAGCTTCATCCGGTCAAACAAATAGTTCACATACAATGGGAATTGAGTTACCTGTTTTATCTTGTGTCTTTTTGATAGCTCTTCTACTATCCTCCCTATATGTCCTCTCTCTCCTCTCTTTCACTGTATTTAGCTGCCTCTTGAACTTGCCTCCCTGCTGCAAAGATGCAGACATCAGAGTAGGAGATGAAGGGGTAACCATTACACATATGGTCCGCTTTTGTTTGAAAACAGCATAATAACTGGTTTCCCGGGAGCAGAAGCCATACAAGAAGCAATAATTTACCATGATGGCATTATTTGTTGTAGGTTGAATGAAGCATTTATTATGGTGTGTGACAAATTTTTCAGCCTATCATTCTGTCTCATGAAAATTACAAATCATTTTTTAATTGAGAATGAAACAAAGCCTCTTTTTTTCTGACCCTCTTTTGACTTGGTAAAACACACAAAAAAATATCATTTTCCCACAAATTGTTTGCGGACACATTAGCTTGCACATAGAGACAGCAAGGTCAGCAAGACAGCCCACGACAAGTGAAGCCTGCAGCCCTGATCCACAATTGCTTGTTCTGGTCACCAGGTAGCATTTCCTGGCCTCTCCCTCATAGGCAGTCAGCTACAGCTGGAATTGCCTGGAAAACAGGTAGCTACTTCTGAAAACACAACTTCAGAAATTCTTGTAGCTGTATATTTGACTGTGGGCTGAAAGAGATGGGTGTTTGGATGTTTTCATATAGAATAACTGACTTTTACTAATCTGACTTGTTGCCTGTGACTTACATTTGGATATAATGAGCACAGCGGCATGAATAAAAGTCCTCTTTATACCATCAAGAGGTGAGGATTTCATTCAGCTATACAATATTAATGAACCGAATGCACCAGTTATTAAGAAAGTGATATGAAGAGAAAAAGACAGTTAGTACACAGGTTTTGAACACACCATCATTATAGTAATTGCATTTAGAGACATTATAACGTGTGTTATTCATTTTACTGTGCCTTAAAGTGAAATTTGTTAAATAATTTTGTTATCTTTGTTGTTAGATAATGCAAGACGTTATAAATAGAATCTAAGAGGGAGCGAAGTAGCAATATTTGTAAAATATCTCAACCAATAACAGCAAATGAGCTTAAAAAAATGAAACCCTTTGCAAAAATTATTTCATAGAATCTTAGTTTGGCATGGTTATTCAGAGAATTAGCCATTACTAAATAAAATGAAAAAAAAAAATTATTTCAAGGAATCAGTGACAAAACAGAAATGTAGAATTGATTGCATTTTCTCTCCAATGTGTCCAAAGATATAATAATTAGATAGTTAAGCATCCAAATAAAAGTGCTCTAATTTTTCTAAGAAGCCAAATATCCTAAAATTCCACTAAAATCACAGTAAGCTAAGTCTGTTCATCACCTTTCATGTGTCATTTAGTTGCCAAAATAATCTTTAGCTCTTACCGTTAGGGACCCAGATTTGAAATGACTGATCAGTTCAGCATGTTGGCCTTCTGCCCTGCTCCTTGCAAGATCCTATGACACAAATTTGTCGTGGTCAAAGTTTGTCAGGTCTTCTCTAACATGAGACACTGCAAGATACGTGACTTCTGTTGTTTTCCAAGGACATACTATGTCAGTAGCTCATCTCTGCACAAGCTCGTACAGAGCCAGATGGGCACGTTTGCTCAGATTCATTGGGGGTTCTTTTGTTTTGTTGGGTTTTTTTTAATTCAGTTCAGTTGGAAGGGATCTACAACGATCATCTAGTCCAACTGCCTGACCACTTCAGGGCTGACAAAAAGTTAAAGCATGTTATTAAGGGCATTGTCCAAATGCCTCTTAAACACTGACAGGCCTGGGGCATCGACCACCTCTCTAGGAAGCCTGTTCCAGTGTTGGACCACCCTGTGGTTAAGGCGGTGTATGTTGGGACTGAAGAAGCATAAGAAATCTGCCTCCATGATTTCTCCAATGCATATGGACATTTGCTGCAAGCCTGGGTACTGCTCTACCAGTTCATGGTGTAACCCCTGCTCTGCCACCTGGCATTTTGTGGGGGACCCCTCTTTACTTTTTGGCACGGCTTTGTGCCAAGTTCTTACACACGCAGCCCAAGTATGGGAAATTTCTTTTATTTCATCTCCCCAGTGAAATTTAGCCCCGATTGTGCCTCCAGAATATTTTTTCTGCTTAAATGAGCACTTGTATTGAATGTAACCCAACACCATGTTGTAACTCGCAACAAAGCTAAAATCTCATATGGCCTACCCATGAAGCATATCAGTGCCGGGAAGGATCGCTACAAATAAAGAAGGCAGTATATACAATTTCTAAGACCTTCAGACCTCTGTCAGGACCACCAGAAAAGATGATAGCTCTCATAATAGTTGCTAACTGGACCAAGACAACAAAATCTCTTTTTATGTGACCTTGAGTATTCAGCAGATGACAGTTAGTAACAAACCATAAAACTATCAGCCTATTCCAGCTGAAACATTATAGTTTATAACAATTTTATTCAACAGATTTTTGCTTTTTATTCTAATCAAGAGTCATCTGTGAACAGACTGTGTTCTTTGTCAAATGTGTGTGTTTGTTCAAAATTTACCAACTGGCTAGGTATTGATCAGATTCCCCAACCAAAATGCTTTTACATTTCTTTCCATCCCAAATTCCTTCCTGCCCTAGCCTTTCTGAGGACTGCAAATGAGTAATCCTTTGTGCTTAATTTGTTATTGAATATTAACATAGACTTTTCCTGTCTTTATACATGAAAGTTAACTCATTTCTAGCCATAATTCTGGTAGCGTAGTTTTTCTTAATTTCTGTTTGTCAAGTGGGATTTGCATGAGTACCCGCTCTGCTCTCGAGAACACTGTTAGCCTGACACCGACTTCACAGCAAAGGCACTAGACTAAGTTCGTGGTTGTTTTACATTCAGGTCCTTCTAAGTACCTAGCTGAAGCTAATATTAGTTAGATTTGGGGCACATTATGGTAAAAGGAAAGACTCACAGTGTCTCATGAAATTTTCGTCTGTCCTGTCTTCCTTCCCCCTCTACTTAGGTATTACTTTTAGCAATGTTGGGAGCATTTTTCAGTTGTGTGCAGCCAGAGTGTGGTGTTTGGGGTTTTTTTTTTGGTTTTTTGTTTTGTTTTGTTTTAGTTGTATATGTGTGTATATACCCTCCTCCTTTTTCAGCTTTAAGATTGACTGACAGAAACAAAGACTAAAACCAAAACTGTAATAAGAAAAAATGACCCAAACTATTGAGGAACTGTTAAAATGAAATTATTAAAGGAAGATTTGCATTGCATCCAATACAAAAATAAGTAAGTATGAAATTTAGGACAGCTGAATTCTTCAAGGTCATTAAAAAAAGTAATGGCCTAATTTGAGTGACTTCAATTAATCCAGTACTCACATGCCTTACAATTTTTCTTTGCTTAGTGAAAGCTAAGAACCCTAAAATAAAAAAAAAAAAAGCTAACAAAGTACTTTTCTATTTTTAGTGTTAATAAACCCTAGTGTTCAAATTAGTCTTTGTAGATCAATGGTATTTTTTCCGGGTAAAAGAGGAAGGAAAAATAAAAGTTTCACAGTCCAGAGTTCTGCTTTGCCCTTTGTAACATTTCAAAGACCCACTGAGGAAAAATACAACTTTACAGAGAAGCCACATAACAAACATAATATAGTTCTTGCATTTATTGAAAAGCTGTTCTATGAAAACTTAATTGAACATTGATTGCCTCTGTTTTGTCTCTGGCTGAACATAATTACATTATTTCCTTTGTTTTAAAAAACCCACACATTTCTTACTGATTGTCATAAGTGAATTTTTACAAGCTCAAATGCGTACGTATATTGATAACTTGTAATGATGAAAATGAAATAAAATTGATTTTAGCTGCAGGAAGTTAAGTTTAGGTAAAGCATGACTCTCACACTGGATTTACTGGAAAATATCTTATTTACACATAGGGATGTTTATATTACTGATCTGTAGACAATTCATGACCATATGATGCTTCACATGTTGCTTTCCACTACAGTACAATTATTTCTATGGGTGACGTTAAGCAGTCACCTCTGCAGTGTGGGACTATATGCTTGGAGCCTCAACATAAGCTAGAAGTTTACTCCTAAAGCAAATCCTCCCACCATCAAATATTTATTCTTTTTGGAGGTATGCATATTATATTGAAATATGATAAACCAAATGCATGCTTTGCTGAGTTAATACATACTTGAGGGAAATGGCCTCTTCTTAAAACATTGGCAAGTTCTGTTACATTTAGTTTTCTACCTCCGGCAGCCACATGAATGCTTGCCTCAGGAAACGCATATGGATGCTATCATTATCTGCTGCAAGTGTCACTGATGGTTACGTTCCTTTTTTTTTTTAACTAATTGAGAAATTAAGGAGGTATCTGAGATAAACTCTCAGGTAGAAAACAGTCGATAGTGAGTGCTGTGCCCTGTCAGTCATTTTGTGATCTCTTACGCGACTTGCTGCCTCGAAGCTTCACAAGAACGAAAGGACTGCTGTGCCGAGCTCAGGGGCTTTCTGCCTCTCTTTCACATAGGGATGGAGAACACATTCATTTTCTGTTTACAAGAAAGCAGAATCAGTAATAAATTCACAGTGTGTTAATCCTAAGGGACTAATCAACAGATACAACACACCTAGAGATAGCATATACAGACCGCACATGAACATACACAGGCAACAGATGCCTAGACCATGCCGTACATACTATATGCAGTACATAAGTGAGGGTACATGTAGTGGCGTACTCTTTGCTTCCATGGGTAAATATTCTGTCAGCTTATATATAAGGTTTCTATTCTTTCTGTGTTTCTGAACATGGATCTGAATGGCGTTGGTTTCATGCAATTTGAATGGGAGCTATGAACCTTCTTCTGCAAAGAAAGTGGCAGATATGTTGCCTCTGGGAAATATTTCTCCAGCTGCTCCTTGCTTGGTGGTGCTGGTGGTGAATGTATGGCAGTGAGAGGAACACATGAACTCATTCAGTCAGATTATGCTGTTTTCACAAGGCTTTTTTAATTCACCATCACAACTGTTTGCTACGTTCATCTGGAAAACAGTTCCTGAAGCAAGACTTCCCTGCCCAGTTGCAATGAATGTCCTGTGCAAGGAAGACCCAGAGAAAGAAACCTAGACATACCTGCCTTTGGGCTCTCTGCTAGCCTAATGAATCCCCAGTTGACATTTCTGAGTTGTAGGGCAAATGAGCTGAGAAGACCTACTAAATCAGAGCCTTTTCCAAGGATAAATGTAAGGATGGTCTTCATGATTTGATTTGAAAGCCATTTCATATCTACATTAGGGGAAGGAACTCTTTTTTAACTTGAAAGTTTCAGTGAGCTTGTAGAGTTTCCTCTTTTCTTCATATTAAAATGACAACTATCTTCTCCAACCTGGATTTGAGAAGTGTCAGTTAACACCTAGTCTCTCACACATCCTACTTCCCTAGCGTAGACAAGGTGTTACTTAGACAAAGTAACAAAGACTGGATTGCAAATGCCTGTTAAACACCGAGTGACGTGGGAGGTCTACAGATAAAAGCATCTTGCAGTTTGGAGCATATTGCGAAAAAATGACTCAGGGGAAAGGAATCAAAACAGGGAGGTTTCTTACTTCCAGCTCCCTCAGCACCCCTGCAGCAAAGGTCCACCGTGACTCAGGGTCGGCGCTGACAGCATTCAGCAGCTCGTGACCAGAAGCGGGGGAATGGCCCAGGACCCAGTGGGGTCTGATGTGAAATGCAACCACAAATGGTACCCTCTGGCAGTGCCTGCACATCAGCAGATCAGAGCTAAAACCTGCGTGTGGGGAAAACCTTCACTGCCACGTTGTTTCCGCTCAATGGACCGCTAGAGGCTTAATGTCTGCTCATACAGGATCTTCTAAGCTGCAGTTACATAAAAAGTCCTTTAGTGTTATGAATTTCGTTTGACTTTCTGTAGCAATCCCAAAATGATTAGTTCTGATAACTTGAGAAGTGATGCTGATTTAGGTTGTTTGCTTATTAACACTGAAAGGGACATTGCTATCTTGGCCCTCAAAAGGGCCAACTAAATTTAAATGAAATTTAAAAAAAAAAATCTTCAAGTGTGACAGAAAGACAAATTTACAAGCAAATTGCTTTAAAAAATTGTTGTAGCTGACATGCATCATTCTGATGCTGGGCTGTTTAACCCTTCTTAGCATAAATAATATTGGGGAATGACAAGCGAAAAATCCAAAAAGAACAAATTAAAGCTGACAGTTTGATTAAACTGGTGTTTTCTCATGAGGCATTTGACTTTCAATGAATTAAAGATTTCTGAAAAAGAAGTGGTTTGGTCTTTTTTTTAATTTAATTAAAATCCCTGGCTGGCACCTCATTTATGCTTCTAAAGCTTTATAACAGAAATAAGAAAACTTTTTATCTCTCACTGCTTTTTCATATGTTCATGTTATTTCATCTTTGTTTATAACAACACTTTTTTCTTACTATTTTAGGCAATGAAAGCCTAGAAGAAAACTATGTGCAGGACAGTAAAATGGGATTTGTCATCAATGCTATATATGCTATGGCTCATGGGCTCCAAAATATGCATCATTCCCTTTGCCCTGGACATGTTGGGCTGTGTGATGCTATGAAGCCAATTGATGGCAGCAAGCTCTTGGAGTTCCTCCTCAAATCCTCATTCATTGGTGTTTCTGGAGAAGAAGTTTGGTTTGATGAAAAGGGAGATGCCCCTGGAAGGTAAAGAGATGTTTCATCTCAGCTAATTAAACCAGACGTTGGGAAGGGGGAATGTTGCTGGGTTTGGTGATGGAGGTTTTTGTGGCTGTTTTGCTGAAGCGTACAGCATGCATACTGTGAGACACAAATGGACTTACCTGGATTAGTCTTACCGATAGCCAGGAATAACACTGGTAACACATGATATATTGATAGCTACAGCTCAAATTGAGACAGGAACTACAGTACAGCCTGTAACATTTCTACTGTTTCACAAGAGGACAAACCTTCTATCTCACAGACTTTTGGTGTCTGAGCTACCACTGGGGCTCAGCACCAAGGCTTTAATAGGTATAAAGCCTAATACAAGTGCTTGGAAATTAATGAAGCATTTGCTTGCTAAGGTTTTGAAGGTAGGGCTGTAGAGCACGTACTTTTCCAATTGGATCTCTGCTGCTCCAAGTGCTGCCGGGACATAGCACTGTATCCTTGCCAAAGACTATTTAGTTCTGCTTGGTGAGCTCCTGTATGCGCTTCTTAACTTTTTTCACTCTAAATAAGCTCGGCTATCCCAGAGTTTAAAGATAGGTCCAAGTAGAGCACGACAAATAATTTTTTTTTTTTTTGCCAGAAGGCACTGTGTTTCACTCGTTTGGGGTCTGCTAAATTCCAGCTGTGGCAGCTGCTACTGTCTACCCCTCCCTAGCAGACACAGTACGTACCCGAGCAATGGGTGAGACAGCAACTTTGTGGACTTGGATGTCACCTTTTTTTCCCTTACAGGAGCCAGCTGACAGAAATCTTTTCCTCTTCATTTAGTTCTGTGGGTTTATTTTTTGAGTTTGAGGGGTTTTTTTATAAATAATTTTAATTCAGCTGCCGAAGTACACAATCCATTATTAACTGAAACCTACTCAGGGGTTACTGCATTGAAGCTAGTTTTCCTACTGAGTTATTAAAGTGTTATAAAAGACTCTCTCACTCCATCTTTGGGCTCATTGCATAAATGCATCTGAGTGCCAACACTGCACAAAGAGGGAGTGCTCTGGAATAAACAAGTTTGCAGTCTGGCATATGCTTTCAAAGAGTATTTCTAAGACACAGTGGCCTTAAAGAAACTCTTATTTCTATTACTAGCCTTTATTAGCAAAACTGACCAACTTTTTTAGCATTTGCTGTTTGCATTGCTTGTTATATTTAAACAGTATATACATCTAAACTGCTCATTACATTTAAATAGTAAGAAAAAGCTGGTCAGTTTGGTCTTCTCGTTGAGCTCTGTATACTTTAGATTTTTTTAGTCAAAGACATAGACAAGCTAGGTCAGACTTTGAAAGTAGAGGCAAGCAATTCTCTTACAGTCAAACACATACTGATTGACACAAATGCATAAATCAAATCTTTGTACACGTCATTTAGATAATACAGAGAAATTACTGCTTAGTGTAGCTTTGAGTTTATTTCACACTATTTATCTCTGTAAAAGCATTACTCCAGCTTTGCATATGCTGCATTGTCTGCATGTTAGTTATGTGGTTCGATGTTTAGGTGTAATTTTCCAATTTTAGCCCAAATCTTATTTATTGTCTTGTCACCTGAGAGCATTTCCGCAACTCTCATCAGTACCAAGCATAGAATTAGAATGAACAGTTCCTGAATTCAAAATACAGGAGAGTTTATATCAGGATATTTCTCTGAGTAGGTCACGATGATAGAATTTATTCCATCCATCATTTTGGTCTATAGCAAGGTTCATTTCTCTTGATTCCCTGGCCTATTTAGAATTTGATGGGTTATTTTAGGTAGGGTATTTTTTTGTTGTTCCTCATTTATATTTTCACAGCTGGAGTTAGCAAGTTTGGGCAAGAAAGTTCAATTAACCTTTTTGTTATGCTGTAATCCTTGTATCAGTCTGTGGCATTTATGACATGGGCAATACCATATCAGAAAATGGTGATGTGTATCTGAAATGTGATCTGTACAGTCTGTCAGATCTTTGTATGCCAGCAGTAGTTTATGCCCATGCAGAATTGCATGTAGCTCCAGATTAGCCCTAGTGTTTCCACAGCTCTTTGTGGATGAGTGAACGTACCATACCATTCTATCAGTACCCAAAATAGCTTTTGTACCTCAGCAAAATGAAAAGATAAACACCACATACAACACCTAAATACAGCAAAGAGAGCCAGATCTGAAATTTCCTAGTGTTTTAGCTTTTCTATGCCAGTGCAAGAACGTCACACAAATATGTAATGATATTGATATTATGTTACTATATCATGTGAACAAATCAACTTCACAAGATGGAATAAATCAATATTCCTTCTTAGAAGGCAGCAACCTTCCTCATACTTTATTTTCAAAATCTGTGAGGTTCTTTGAGCAATTGACTCTCACAAACTCCTAGTTAATATCATCATGGGTAGAGCAGGTAGAGATGCCTGTAGTTATGTTTGCCTGACACTCACATAATTTCCTGTTTTGAACCCCTTACAGCTTCGTCAAACCTTAACCATTTGTTAGATATAACTCTTTTTCTATCTCAGGCTCAATTCATGGTTTCAAGCTTTTACCAAAAGGAGATTAGAAAACATGAAGCACTTTTTCAAAGGTTTATTTCTTCTGTGCAGAACCTTTTCTTTGCAGAGCTTTTACGCAGAAATGTGAAGCAGAGTTTTATCAAAAGGGCACAAACGCAGTCCCTTAACTGACTGCACTGCCTCTGGGAAAAATGACATGGATGTAGCTCTGGAAAATCAGCAACTTTATGTGCTCGCTATACTGGTACACGCTGGTAAAATTGCTGAACTTTTTACTTTCATTGAGTACCTCCCATTTCCTTTCTCAATAGTAATCATATCACTCAAATTCCCAGAAATGGCTGGAGAAGATGTGAGGGATGCAGTAGTCAACACCACATCCTTCTCTGGGCCTACGCAAGGAGCAGGGGACAGATCCATTTTGAGCTCTTGTCTATTCTAGAGTAACTGCCTACTTCTAGCTTATGGCAGATATGAAAAAAATTACCTCTCTAGGACAAACAATTTGCATAGGCCTCTAACCATAAAACACTATGAGACAACTGTCAGGAGAACTTCAGCCCCTACCCTGGACCTCTGATGTGTGGAGAAATGCTAAGGTTCACAAGCTAACAGAAACATTGTTGTTCGTTTTACCCTAAGTAGACTTGGACGTAGACCCATATAACTCTATCTAGTTCCAAATTTCCAGTAGCTGTTCTGGCTTCAGATATGGCAACTCTATCAACTCAAATGCTTTGAGTAAATTATCAAATGCATAATGCAAATAATTCGAACTTATATAGTACATAAAGGAATGTGTCTCAAAACATAGGTGGTTGTTTTGGAGTTTGGCTCCGTGGGTGGTTGTTTTGGCCAGTTACTCCCCAGCATTGTTCACCATTGCTGTTTTCCATTCTGCCTTCCAGGATAGCAAACCTTACTGCCAGTCTGGTATTATGGAGAAAGGTAACTTCAGCCATCTCAGAGTAACCAGAGTAAGAGTGTGCCTGTGACCAGCTGGCTCATGGTCTGGCTCACCTCACAAGTAACTTGTTCATGTGACACCACCTATTTGGTCACATCATTTCCCAGTATACCAGAGAGCTTGCCCTTATATTAAAAGAAAGATGCATTTTCTTATGTACGGAATGTTTTCATGGCTTCTGTAAATGCTGCCGTATGTGTGTGAAATCCAGCTGCCTCCATAGTCCTCGCTCTCTTGGAGCTTCACAACTCTTGTCAAACCCACTTCTTTTGGAATAATAATTTTTATCTTGGACACAGCCCAAAACTGTTAAAGCTGTACATATGTGAGTGAGGGGATGGGGGGAGGTATTCCAGCACTGAACTCATTCTTACTCAAAGCAGAAATTTTTCATTAAGGAAAAGAAGAAAAGGGTAAAGAACTTATGCATGACTCCATATACCATGTGTGTTTGTTAGACCACATTTCTCCACTTAAAATTCAAGTTGCATATCAAAGCTGCAAACATTGTACTACAACTTGTCATATGCAAGACTGTGTAAGACCTTTTAGTCTGCATACTTTATTCCTTGACAGATAATTGATAGAAAAGGGAACAGTATTATAAGAAAACATAAGAATGGCTTTCAACCTAAAATCATATCCCTGAAATTGCCAATTCTTGATTGACATTGCATTAATGCCACTCTGTGCCTTGTAATATATTTTTGCAAAAATGAAAACAATCTGTGCAGGTTCAGAAATTCCATTAAGGGAATGTGGTTTTAGTAATCTTTTATTCCCCTTCCTGAATTCATTTTCCAGCCCAGAGTAACTGATTTTGTATCAGTCTAATACAAGGTCACACTAAAATCCAAGTAGGTTCTTCTTGCTAGGAAGAGACATGTACATTCCTGCTCAATTTTACTCCTGTCTGTTGAGTCTACATTATAAAGTGCCCGGCTCTTATTGCTTCTTGCTATCCTGATTCTTCACAATCCTGAAAACAGCATTCCTTTTTTTATGTTCTTCTTTTGCAAGAACTGCGATATGCAAAGGAATTGTTTCCTAGTGAATTTGAAATTTACCCCTTTTCTAAGCAGTTCCTCAATTAGTAGCCAATTGCCAACCAATGGAGCTGCCTCCTGCTTGGAGCTCCATTGAACTCAGTGGCCAGAGTCCCTTTTCCCATGTAATTCAGTGGAGCTCTGCAGTGGCACTGATATTTTCTAAGCATGCATATTTGCAAGACAGGTCTAAATACAGCTGTAAATATGCAGGTCTTTAAATCATCTTTAACTAGAGAGATCCCAAAGGCTCAATTAAGAAAAACAGACATCTAGAGAGTAATTCTAGCACCTCTTTCCTCTGTAAAGTGCAGAGAGAGCTGAAATTTTGCATGTTTGAACCTCAGAAGGGAAAAGAAAGAAATGGATATGTCTCTCTCTTTGCCCACAACCAAGCATCCCAGTGCCGATTTCTGGTTCTCAGCCCTCTTTCTCTTGTCCTTTTTTAAACAAAGCCCTCCCCCTTCTCATCTTAGGAGGCCAGGCTGTAGGTCCAGCCTCTTTTGTGGTTCTTCCTCTCTGTGCACTCTCCAATATTCATTCTCCCATTCTTGCTTATTTCCTGCTAAGAAATGACCACAGTTAATCACTGCTTTGCACAAGCCACGTTCTGTGGGTTAAAGAAGGAACAGAATAATTAGCAGTAAAGGATGTGCACACATCAGGTCCAACACATGGAAGGCCATGATGGAGGCAGGGAAGCTGAATGTTTATTGTAGCAGTGTTTTATGCTTCCTTTACATTAGCCTTAGGAAGTCGTCTCCTACTTGCCTAGGGCGAGGAAGTAAATTTTGTGCCCGAGCTGCTAACTTTTCCCGACAGTCTCACTGGGCTGGGCAACATAAATAGTTGAACTAGTGCTTACAGTTAACTTATGGCATACCAGTTCAGTTAGCTTGAGCATTTCTACTGATTACTTTAGAGCTCCCAGCGGGGGCTATACTGCAACCAACCTGTATGTAGGCACTAAGCGAATGTTAAAGACATCTTGAAAAATGGCTGAAAAACACACCATCCAGACAGTGCCTACATGTGCATCTTTAGCAGAGCTTGCTGTCTTTGATGTGCAGTTCTTCCTGGACACACAACTTTTTACCCACAGTTTTATGTAAGCAGGGCAGGCAGTCGGTAACTGTGTGGCAATCAGAGCTGTCATTTCCCATGATTCTGCTGCAAATCCTACAGTATTTGGTGTTTCCGTGAAACTCTAGTCCCTGGTGTTAAGGGATGACATGAATATTTACGGAGGCAGAAGGAGAAGGGCAAGGTAAATTTTTATCCTTTGTGTTGCAGGACAGTGACTCGCTTTCTCTTTTTTCTCTTGCAGGTATGACATCATGAACCTGCAGTACATAGAGCCCAACCGCTATGACTACGTCCTCATTGGGACCTGGCACGAAGGTGTGCTCAACATCGACGACTACAGGATTCAGATGAATAAGAGTGGAATGGTCCGATCGGTGTGCAGTGAGCCTTGCTTGAAGGGCCAGATTAAGGTATGCCTCAGGCACTTTCTGCTATAGAAATGTGAATAACCAGTCAGTGTTTTTTTCCCTAAACCCAAGCAAGCTTCTTTCAAGCCAAGGGATAGGACTTCCTTTTCTTCAGGAAAGCCAAAAATATAGAAAGACTCATAGATTAACATCTTACTCTTACAATCCCATATACAGGCCCATGTTTTCTAAAATTGCCCTTTGTAGTGATGCAGAATCTTCTAGTGTGACAGGATTTGAATTTCACCTTATGTGAGAAAGAACAAGATTTTCACTTAATCATTGCCTACAACATTCAGTGGCTGTGATTCACATGACCCATGGGAATCCAGTATTTTGTTCCAGCAACAACACCTGCAAGAAAAAGGGGGAAAAAAAAAGCCTATTTGTATCTCATGTTCACAACAGGAGGTATGGAAACACAAATGAAATCTCTCTGTGTTTACCAAACAGTAGCACTTTTATCAGGCTACAAATAATTTGCCACCTGCCATGTCTGGATGACATAAAGACATGCTCCACCACTATCAAAATGCTATGGATGCAGTAAGTTTAAAATGGCAAGAAGCCCATTGAGGAAAACCACCTTAGAGCAGACCTTCCTTTCTAATTTCATTTAATAAGAACATTTGCAGCTTTTTAATTCTATATTGCTACTCTAAGCAATAAGTGATTGATGATTTGGCAAAGGCATAGTGACATACTCCAACAATCTTGGAGGGGAAACATTATCGGTATTTACTACCCTCCAAAACATCTTTTCCCTGTTTTTGAGATTGTGCAGTTTGTGTATGTGTGTATATGTAAACACCATGCATACAAAATGCCAGCTTCGGCTCCCATTGAAGTCTATTGGACTCTCTCCACAGACTGCAGGAGGAAATGTTAACAAAAAAACTCACAAAGCCAGCATTCAATAAAACAAACATTTTGTATTTCACTACTGCACTTATCTCTGCATATAGATGGATAGGAAGATTCCGGAGAGACGGCTGGATTCCTTCTTTCTGGCAAACAGAGCCAGAGTCTTTGTTGGAGCCCCATGAGCTGGAGATATCCTTAATCTTTCTTTCAGCCTCAGCATAATGAAACTAGGAGTCAAGACGAGGAAACCATCTTCTCAACATTGGATGATTATACTTAGCAGCCTTCACAGCAGACATAGTTACAGCTTTCAGGGACATTTGTCTCCAAAAGAGCTGTTCCGAAGCATGTTCTTGGTCACTCTGTATTGGTTTTACTTTCTACTAGGACCATTGCATCCTTTTAGCAGTATATTTTTTAATTTGCTCTTATTTGAATTTCTATTTACACTAGTGTAATGAGCCCCAAAGAGACTTCCATGTAAATTGGAATTCATGTGTGTGCATGTGCTTGTATGTGTATATATATATATGTATATGCATGAATCACTCTTTGTTCTAACTTTTGTTTACTGCTTTTTACTATGCAATAGATATTAAGCATGGGCTGAGCTACTTGTCCTGACCTGAACCATCTCTCAGATTAAGCCTCTTCTCAAGTTTGATTGAAAATATAACACTCACCGTGCCTCTGTGCCCAAGGGAAAATGGTTTTGTACTTTTAACTCAGAACTGCTCCCCCCAAAACAAAATAGAATTGTCCCCAGAGATTATCCTTGAACTCCTAAGCACAAATTTTAATACACAGGGGTAGATACAGAATCAGGATTCATGTTTTCTAGTTGTTTGAAATGTGCCGTACACAGGAATCGTGTCATATTTTAAACAGCGCAGGCGGTATCTGTTTGCTGGGGGGTGCTTCTGTGTTGTCTTATAGAGGATCATAGCTGAGGATGTATTTTGCATTACAGGTGATCAGGAAAGGAGAAGTGAGTTGCTGCTGGATTTGCACTGCTTGCAAGGAGAATGAGTTTGTTCAGGATGAATTCACATGTAAAGCCTGTGAGCTTGGCTGGTGGCCAAATGCTGACCTGACAGGTAGGGACGTGTCCCTCCAAATGCATTCCCATTTTACAGGGCACAAAGGAGAACGGTGTGTGGTGGAGAGTAAGGTGGCAGCATGCAGAGATATTAAAGGTACATACTTAAACACACATCCCAATGCAGTTTAGGGCAAGTGAAAAGTGCTGTATCTTTTGGCTCAGTTCAACAGCAGTGACAACAAAGACGGAAAAATTTCTACCAAGAAGAAATGACATAGTCTGTCTGTTCCTCCCCTTCAGTTAGCATAAGCGTTGATAAATCTGTTAAGACTACTAATGAACTTAGCAGCATTTGCTGCAGTTTTAGCAGTGATTATCACAAGAGCTCAGTGCATCCTTGTCAGATTAACTTGATACTCTTTCTGATCGTTCTACCATGCAATTAGTAGTACTTTAGCTGGGATTTCAGGCCATTCAGTAACTGACTACCAGACTTTCATTTGGTATAAGGATCATTCTCACTGCACCCGCCAGCAAGAGGAACGTCAACAAAATCCTAAGAAAGGCTGGCAGAAGAAATGGAAACAACTAGAATTGGTGTCCCCTGTGTATATGCTTTGGATGAGTTGTATGCTATGGCATCTTTCTGTTATTTTGTACCTATCAAGGTCAACCTCCACACCTGCTCTGGGCTTTGCAGTAACTATTACCCCAAGAAAAGAGACTTCATGCACTGAGAAGCACCACCTTGACCTTGGGGTTTGCTTTGTATCACTGTAAAAGACAACTGGCACCTCTGCCCCATGCTGCATCTGCAAATCTTGGCTGCCAGTATTCAGCAGGGCATCATTCTTAGTCAGAGAAACAATATGACTACCTAGCTGAAGATCAAATGTGCAACTTATCACATCTTTGTCCTTTAATATGACTGGCTGGCAACTAGATGCTGCAGCATTTAACACAGATAAAGTACTCAAACCTTGATTAAATACTTCCAAGAGATACTGTTAAGCTAGTCACTGAAGCCAAGTGAGCTTTCAGAGGATTTATTTTGAGAGGGAAAGCTGGCCACTTCTCCAGCTAAAAATATATGATTAATCACAATAAACTGGGAAACTTGACCCATTGTCTATCTTGGTTTTCTGTGGAAAATAAGCTATGGTCATGTCCCAGATATGTGTGTATATACCTCTCACACACACACACACACCCCCTCTGTTGTGCAACTGAACCTACTTCAAACAGATTTGTCAGGGTACAGAAATCTCAGTGATCATTCGGTTCCTTCAAGTTTCATGTAAGTGGATTGTAGGAAGAGGAGTTCTTGAAAAATACCTTCTGTAAGGGCCCCAATTGTGGAAAAACATCTTGTATTACTAGACACCAGAAAATCCACAGCACCCTTCATAAATGTCCTGGCCATTGGAAAAGTTCATATCCAAATCCCACCTCCTAAGACACCAGCATCTGCTAATTTTAAAGCAGATATCCACAGACAACCGGGTTCTGTTAGTCTTGGAGGGTCGCAGAATTGTTTGTATCTACTATTCAGGGAAGAAAACTGGGGCTTCTTTTTAATCAATAAGGCAGAACAAGAACATAGTGAGAGATCAATGTGCGCTTGAGCAAATATGGTTCAGTGCTACCAGCTGCCAAAAATAGCTCAAAAGGGGGCATGTCAAAATGACAGGCACTGCTGACAGGAGTTGAGGAAAGCAACAGTGCTGGAAAAAATCTCAGGGGCATGTTGCAATCTATTAACTTTTAATGAAATCAGTAGATGACCTGCTGATTTGTGTTTCTTCTCAGCAAGGTGACTGGACTGCTGCTGTTCTAAAATCACAGTAGCATCAGCCAAATGACAGCATAGTCATCGACTGATTTCCTAGAGAACATCAAAATGGCAGTCTGCGCCTGCACAGCTTCTTCTTCTGTCTTATTGAGGAAAAAACTTCTTTTGTTAACCCCTGCAATTCATTTACTTGTATTGCAGTACAAAGTACAAAGTTGTGAAGAGAAGCTGATGCCATCCTAACCTTTAGAAAAGGCAGATTGAGCTAGATAAACTCTGGCTCTTGAACTTTGTGGGAGTCACCATTGGTACCATTTAATTTGGAATTCTCTTTTCTTGCCAAGATTTCTCTCATCAAATGTGTTTTTATAGCTTGCTTTTGTGTGTTGTATTCATGCCCTGCCAGTCACCATAGCATCTAGACACAGACGTTAACATCTAACATCTCACATTTCAGATTGTTTTTCCCTTTGCCTTAAATCTTAAATGCTAAACATGTATGCAGTTTTAGTCCCATTTTCCATCGCAGATGGAGGCTCTAAAATCCTTAGTCCCTTTAAGAAAGGTGAAGCACATACTAACCCATTTCCTAAGACATGCTTTTCAAGGTGCTCATCCTCTCCATTTGAAAACAGTCTCTGTTGCTCAGCAATCCTTTCCTGACATTTGAATTTTATTTTTAAATGTACAAATTTTTTTTTAGATTGCTTCCCCTAAATATGTGTTCAGTGAGGTGGAGTCAGCAGGCACAAAGGATTTCTCACCACAGATGATAAAAACCTGACCTGACAAATAGTCACTAAAACCAGTATCTTAAGGCCTTGTGCCAAGAAGAAGAGATATCTTTTATAGTATCAAAATCCAATATAAGAAGAATGAATGTCAAGCTAGTAAACCCAGTTTACATAAATCATCTTAAATAACAATAAAACAGAAGAAGAGATATCTTTTATAGTATCAAAATCCAATATAAGAAGAATGAATGTCAAGCTAGTAAACCCAGTTTACATAAATCATCTTAAATAAGCAATAAAACAAGATAGGACAGGAAGTTTTACAGAGTTATTATGAAATGAATCATAAAGGTTTGGGGCCATCAGTTACCCGGGATGTGTTAATGACCTCAGAAAACCTCCTGGATTGTCTTATTGGCCTTGCATTATGAATATAATTAAAAAAAAAAAAATTAAAAACTCGATTAGCCTTCTGCTCTAGAAAATGATTCATGGTTAAAGTGCAAGGAAAAGAGTAGATGGAAGCTACCGAACAGCTTTTTACTAGAAACTTTTAACTGTGAAGCTTTTGCCACTAATTCTCTGACTTTTTGAGGTTTGTGTTAGTTGTTGTGGGGTTTTGGGGGGATTTTTGTGTTGGTTTTTTTTTTTTAAACCTGTAAGTACACCATTTCCTGGGTATCCTCCCCCAGTCTCAACAAGATTCCCCAGCCCACTTTTTCCTAACTGGGAAATGACCCACCTTCACAGGCGCTGACAACCAACAACTGTTTGCTGATACAAGCAGTGCAGGCAGCTTTTTGCAATGTTTGTAGCATATGTGGCTCTTGGGGCTTGCTGGTGCACAGGAATTACACTGATTTAATGAAGCAGATTCCTAAGACCTTACACAGGATAAGCTTAAAGCAATCGATAGGCTTAACTACCATGCTGAATCAGGGCTAAGGCTCTGAAAATATCACTTAAGATGGAATAATATGAGTATGGCTTGATGTTGCTAAGCTTAAAGCCCACATTGAAACTTAACTCTTCCAGCAACCACAGACTGGCTTCTTGATTAAGAAGAGCTTTGCATGTATTAATCAACGAGCAGGAGCTTCTGATTCTTAGTCTTTTATTAAATCAAAGAAGGAGCCAACTTTCACTCAGGGCTGCGGCGGCCAATGGCCAGAGGTTCCCACTTCTAATAAAAAGCTTTTCCTTCACGTTTCACCATAAAAATACTGGTTGGAAGAACAGGTTTCCTCACCTATCTGAGTCTTGAACAGACCACTTTGAGCAAAACAGAATTCCTTTCCTTTCTCAAATAAGACCTCCAGTTGCACATATTATCATTTCTACTGTTTTTGATGTTACAGGTACCTGTAACATCATTACCTGTAGTTAAGTAGACAGCATTACCTGTAGTTAAGTCAGCACGATACTCTTAGAGACAAAGAGTACAGAATTATAAGACATTCTTTCAGTTCATATGACATTGGCAGACATTAAAAGTTCGAGCAGAAATTTTCCATGTCAGGACTTAGCCTCAGGCTGATTTTTTTTAATTTCAACAAAAAACATTTTTTCTTTTTCTATTTCTCAAAATGAGGTTACAGTAAAACTGTTCAACCCTGATCCATACCTCTGCTTACTTCTCCTGTATTTGGAAGGAAGGACTTTACATTTTGGTAGAGGTATCAGTTGGTAATTTTGTGTCACCATGTGGAAGATGCATATAAACTGAGCAAAACTGAGGGCCTCAGAAGCTTTTAGTTCATAGAGGCTGGTTTCTGCAGATATACTCCATACTGAGGAGGAAGGGGCTGAGCACGACTTTTGCTCACCACAATATCAGAGCTCTTGCTAAGATTTAGCAGCAAAACTGAGAGGAAAAAAATGCCTCTCTTACAAGCTCGCTGACACCACTGCCTTTTTCCCTGCTCTTCTCAGCCGCGTCCAACAACCCAGACAGGCAGAGGTGACGAGCAGCCGGTCCAGGCTGTGAAAAGCTGGACCAGAGGTGTTCGTAATGGAGACATCTGGGTGGAGAGGTGACTGGCTAGGAAAAAAACTGAACTTGAAGGGGAACTGAGACGGGGACAGTGAGGGACTGGGAGGAAAGATACTTGAGAGGTGGGGGAAATGCACAAAAGGTGAGCTGGGTGCAAGGGAAACTGGAGGAAGACAGAAACAAGTAGAAGAGGCCATGGATACTTGGGATACAGAAACATATTAAAAGCATTTTGGCACTATGAAGTCAAGAACAGAAATTAGTAAATGCCAGAATGAAGGATTTCAGTAACTCAGCTTCACAACTATAACATCCTATTAGCACAGAGGCTTTTATTTTCCCTGTAAAGTTTATTGCTGGTATTACATCTTCAACTCAGTGGGGAAGGTAGCCAGAGACTCCTTTAACTTGAGTGTGGGAGAGAGCAGTTAAGTACCGTCTTAACTAATACCTATGTTTGCACATCTATACTAGTCATAAAGGAGTGCCTTTCCAGTAATTTTTTGAAGGCATGCATATTTTGTGGGTTTGACTTTTCCACAAGAATTGAATTACATTATTTACTGGAGATGGTGAAAAGAGAAGAAATTAGGAAGAAAATTCCAAATCTCATTTTCCTTTGTAGCATCATGAGTGAATGTTTGGGATACCCAAAATTGATGGCTGCTTTTTGAACATATTTCATCCAAACTTTTCCATGCTGCAGTTCACTCCTTTGTAAAATGGTTTTAATAATCCATGGCACATAGGCATAAACTAATGTTTGGATTATATTGGGAGCGAGAAAAAAAAAGTTCTTTCTTCAAGCAAATACCTTTCTAACACTCTGTTTCTTTTCTGTACGCTGCAGGCTGTGAACCCATCCCTGTAAAGTACCTCCAGTGGAGCAATATAGAGTCTATTGTGGCTGTGGTCTTTTCCTGCCTGGGGATCCTGGTCACCATGTTTGTCACCCTTATCTTTGTGCTCTACAGGGACACCCCTGTTGTCAAATCCTCCAGCCGGGAGCTCTGCTACATTATCCTTGCTGGCATCTTTCTGGGTTACGTTTGCCCTTTCACCCTTATAGCTAAACCCACCACAACATCCTGCTACCTCCAGCGCCTTCTGGTGGGTCTCTCCTCTGCCATGTGCTATTCTGCCCTTGTGACCAAAACCAACCGCATTGCACGCATCCTGGCAGGCAGCAAAAAGAAGATCTGTACCCGCAAGCCACGTTTCATGAGCGCTTGGGCCCAAGTGGTTATTGCCTCCATTTTGATCAGCGTGCAGCTGACACTGGTGGTCACGCTGATCATCCTGGAGCCCCCGATGCCCATCCTCTCCTACCCCAGCATTAAGGAAGTTTACCTTATCTGCAACACCAGCAACCTAGGCGTCGTGGCTCCTGTGGGCTACAATGGACTCCTCATCATGAGCTGCACATACTATGCCTTCAAGACTCGCAATGTGCCTGCCAATTTCAATGAGGCCAAGTACATTGCATTCACCATGTACACCACTTGTATCATCTGGCTGGCCTTTGTGCCTATCTATTTCGGCAGCAACTACAAGATCATCACCACCTGTTTTGCAGTGAGCCTGAGCGTGACAGTGGCGCTGGGGTGCATGTTCACTCCTAAGATGTACATCATCATAGCCAAGCCTGAGAGGAACGTCCGCAGTGCCTTCACCACCTCAGATGTGGTGCGTATGCATGTCGGGGACGGCAAGACACCTTGCAAGTCCAACACCTTCCTCAACATATTCCGGAGAAAGAAACCAGGGGCTGGAAATCCAAAGTAAGTGATTGACTGCAGGTACACATCTACCTGTATATGTTGCTCTCTTTGCCATCCTCTCTTGGTTGACCATAGTTTGCTGAATAGTAAGGTATGTAACATTTTTTCATCTCGTGTGTAGCAGAAAAGGTGGAAATGATCCTTTAGATCTAAGCCTCAGATGGATATTGACATGTTGCTTCTTATTTTCTCTCCTGCTCTCAAGGCAGCCCTGTACACAACTCCCTCTACCTCTGGGGCAGGTCAGGCAGTGGCAGAGGAACCAAGCTCCATTTGCAGCTTCTCCCATCTCTCTGTGCATGTGATGGGAATCTCATGCCCCTACGTGCAGTTGCTCTGCATTGTGTTCAAACTGAGGTGCTATTGTAGCCTTTTGGGAAAGGGGACCAGAAATCTGTGTCTGAGTAGTTGTAAATCACATGTACTTGTCTAAGGCCACTGGGATGTGTGTGTGAAAGCTGGGGATTGAACATGAGTTTTTAAGGTAGTGTTTTGTGACAGTCCTCATGATTGTGATCCAAAAGTACCCTTCATACTATTCCTATGCTCTATTTAATATTCAGAATTATGAGCAATGCTCTTAATCATCATTAGTGTAAACCTGTCCATGTTCTCAAACCCAGTGTTGGTGTGAAAGTTGCAGGCCTGGGAGCTCCTCATGCAGGGAGATGGCCAAAAATCTCTGTAGCTCAAGCGCTTGAATTCCATGCAAGTAGAAAGATGGAGCCTGATCCACCTTCCTCTGACTCTGTGGAAGTTGGATGGGGTCTTCCATATCTGTAAGAAACTAGTGCGGTGTCTCTCCAGCGTAGTCTCTGGCTAACGCTGTTGGTATCTTTAAGATGATGTCTGACAAAAAAAAGGACTATTGAGTATTTTAGATCATGAGAAACTTAGTAACTAATTCTTTGTTGTGCTTACTGTTCTTCTACTTTCACCAAAAAAATTGTACTTTAAAAGACCCAAATGCAATGTATTTAGAACACAATTGATAACATGAGAAAATATTTTATCCTGTTCAAAAACCCAGCTTCACACATTGTCACCTTAAAAAAACAACAAGGCTTACCTGAACTTTTTAGCAATTTGTTTGTTGCATGATTTTAGTAAGATTTTCTTGACCTCTCTGTTGAGCCTGTGTGAGTGGTATGAAGCAAAAAAGCCCTATAGAGTTTTAAGGTGCTCTTCTAAACTAAAAGCTCAACACCCAGTTAATATGCTTCTTTGTCTCAGGTCAAACCTCCAGATCTTCTACACATCAAAATCCCAAACTCTGACCTAAACCTCTTGTGCAGTTACTACTACATTCTTCACCTAAACCAGCACAGATGTGGAGGCATGCTAGGCTTGCCGGTGGAGAAGGACAGCATACCTCTCTGTACACGGGCACGAAGAACTGAAAGCAGTGTAGTATACAAACATGCAGCTTTGGAAATAAAGTCGCAAGACAGCACAAAAAGTCATTTCAGGGCTTTGGAGGGTATTTTAGCTCCTAGCAGAGTCCATTGCAAAGCTTGTGAGGACAGTGCACTGACACAGATGAAGAAATGTGAGTCACTGAGGAAACCAAGAAGGAAAAAGTAGAATTTGCTGGAGCCTTTGAAGCCCCTAGATAACTCAAATGTGTAGTCAGGTCCTTTCTGAAACAGGACTTGACACTACTGGAACATGCTTAATGCCCACAGGAATGGCCTCCAGGCTGATTTTCAACATTTTTTTTCATTTCTTACCAAAATCTGGGATTTATTTGCCACTTTTTCAATAACTCAGATCCCTGAGTATGTTGCTCTGCTTCTTGATTCTATAATTGTCTCTGCCTATGGCCACATTTTTCTGTCTGTAAGTGGCCAGCAGTGCTTCACTCAAGTTTGCTTTTCCAGCTGACTTACAACAGCTTTCCATCTACTTTCTTGTTATCTCTCTCTTCCTAGCTTGGTTTTCTTTTTCTACTTTTTAATTTTCATCTCTCTTTTCCTGTCTGGATCAAACCTCTCCTCTGCTAATCCAGTGAATTCCAATTCGTAAACAGAAAAGTGGCATCCATCTAAATTAAATTGGTGTGCAGAGTTAAACTGAGTTAGTTTTAAAAATGGAAACTAGTTTACATTTACAAGGACAAGTAAAACTTATATAAGGCTTGATAAAACACTCACATGCAATGTTGTGCTGTTAGTTTAGCTAGTATATCTTGGGGACTAGAGGAAGCCAACGCACTCTTCCTTTCTCCTTTCTAAAGTAGAGCAAAAGAATCAACCAGGGAAGTCTGTTAACAAAGGATCTATTAGTCAATTCAAAACCTTCAGCTATATCTGGTGCTGATACAGAGGTCAGAAAATCCTCTTGAAAAATGTCTGTCCCAGCTGCATTACCAACAGAGTTTCAATGAAAATACGTTGTTTAGTAACACTGGTCTTCACTTAAATAACAAAGCAAGCTGCCTTTACTGATCTTTTGCACTCTAAAGAGTGCAGTCATGAGGGTTTGAACATGTCTGTCCCAGCTGCATTACCAACAGAGTTTCAATGAAAATACGTTGTTTAGTAACACTGGTCTTCACTTAAATAACAAAGCAAGCTGCCTTTACTGATCTTTTGCACTCTAAAGAGTGCAGTCATGAGGGTTTGAACTTGTCATGGTTTAATCCCAGCTGGCAACTAAGCACCACACAGCCACTCGCTCAC
>NW_008795671.1:37351-73304 GCF_000699145.1 Aptenodytes forsteri | reverse complement strand
GGTGTGAGAGGCAGAAGAGGCCTTGACTCTGTGTAAGCGCTGCTCAGCAGTAACGAAAACATCCCTGTGTTATCATCAACACTGTTTTTAGCACAAATACAAAACACAGCCCCATACTAGATACTATGAGGAAAATTAACTGTATCCCAGCCAAAACCAGCACAGAACTCTATCTTATTTGGTTGAGTTAAACTATGAGCAATTACAGCCAGCGCTGTTTCAAATAGAGCTAGTTGGGAACTTTCCAGTGGAATATGTTTTCCATCAGAAAATTCTGGCCTCTCAAAATGTTTCATAGAATTGGGCTTTGATGGGAGGGATCCTCTCTGGGCCAGGGGGACTTTCTTTTTTTCCCATGGAGGGATGAAAGCGCTGGGAAAGTGTGAGGGAACTTTACCTCAACAGCCATTAGTTAAGGCACTCACTTAGGTTAAGAACATCTCCTTCACTTCCCAGGTGAACGCCCTATAACCGGACTATGCACTGTCCCAGGGCAAGTCTCCTCCTTTCTCTCTGTTCTTGACCAGCAATGTGTCCTGGAACAGAGAAAAAAATCCTGATGCAAACCTTAGAGAAATACTTTGTATTATTCTGTGAGAGAACTTGAACCTGGGTCTGAGAGATCCCTCACAAGTGTCTTCAGTACAGAGCTGCTCTCAGTCTCTCCCTCTTGTCAAATGAATATTTAAACATTTATAAAAAATGGAACAGCTCCATCAGGAAAGATTAAGAGAGAGTAATATCTGCTGCTTTTATTGAAGCTTTGTGGGGACATTTCTTGTTAGAGTTTGCTGCTTGATGATGTTACAAGATCCTGGCTGTTACAGGATGATGACATAGCAGCATTTTTTAGGAGAACCTTTTTAATTTTTTTTTTTTCCCAGCTGTGAGATTGTAAATTTCGGATATGGATCTTGCTGTGATCATTAGCCTTGTTCTTGACCACAAATGTTACTTTGGTCTACGAGGGTCAATCAGCTTGAAGAACAGCACTCTTGTACAGTGCCTGTATGATTGCTTCCCTGAGGAAGCAATGCTCCTTTCTGCACTACATGCAGAAAAAATAACCAGTGACATTGAAGATGCTGATCTTGAGGAGGGTTCAGGAAACACTTTCTCCAGCCTCTGCTTCAAATGGACCCTACTCAATGTGCAGGAGGCTGGAGCCAGGCCTGCATCTGCAGGTCTGTTGTGTTGCTCTTCTATAGCCCACATGCACACTTCAAATAGAGCTTGGGCCACACAGCAAGGCTCACCTCTTCTCCCACACTTCTTGTGGGCTGCAGTGGCATGAGAAGAATCAGTGTTGCAGAGGGGACCACAGGGGATAAGTCTGTTGTCCATCTTTGGGTAATTAGCTCCGGGTTTGGCGGTGATGCTGAGCTGTTGCCTTGGTCTTCACATATAAATGATTTTAAATTTATGGTTGAGACCCCAGGTCTGGACACCATTTTAGTGCATTTTGATTCAGAGTAAGTATGGATTTAGTTGTCAACATAAGTTGTGTAGCAAAATTTGAGTTGATGGAAAGGCCAACTAGCAAGACTCACTGAGTGGCGAGGACTCCACATTAATGCGTAAGCCACCTGCTTCCCCTTGTAATTTTAATGTATTTGCTGTCTGCCCCCAGAAATGAATGACTGTTTTTAAGTATCTCCAAACATGTACTTTTTATTTATCTTTTTAACATGTTTTGGCAGTCCATGCCTCTAAGCTGCTCTCATAGGCATCCACCCTAAGCAGCGTCCAGGCAGTCACCTGGGCCAAGGATCTCTCAAAATGGCTTTATATTACTCCAGTAAAAAGGGTCAGGCAACCCAGCATCCCCTAATACATTCTCCCTGCTTCCTTTACAGGAGCCTGTTCCTGTTCTTCATCCTCTCTCCCTCTGTACTGGGTCCCTATATACAGCTTTTTAGCTGGGAATCAGGTTTCTCAGTTACCTCTAGTAACGTGTCTGTTCCCTCACCAAGGCTTAAGGAACTATCTGCTTTTTTGTCTTGCCAGTTATAACATTATCTCCAGGTATTCTTAAGTTACTCATTCTCTTTAAACTGACTTGCTGAGTTGCCATTTCATCTTGAACAAGCTGTGCTGACATGCCATGTTTTTCTGGGACTCATTTCACTTGGCGACTCACAGTCCACAAAAGCTTTTGGTCTCCTCAGCCCCTTCATTTTCAAAGCCTCCCACAGACACGCAGTGAGGGGAATCTTAGCATAAGCACGTCCAGAAGGCAGGACATTTTGTTTCACTGTTTTTTCATGGTGGTGGTAGGAAGCAAATGCACAGTGCAGCATGGCAAGAGTTGGAGCTTCCAGAAACAGAGAGTAAATGTTCAGCGTGTTCAGCTGCAGTCATACAAATGCAGATCTTTCACAGCCTCTCACTTGATCCAACTTGAGTGCCTCGTCATAGTAAGACATACTCAGGAGTATTCTCTCTTCTTGCTCTCACGTTACTACTCCATGCAGTCAATATGCTATCTTGAAGCAGGGGGTTATGGAGGCAAGGGGGGAGAGGAGAAAAGTGTGAACAGAAGACATGGAAACACTTTTTGTGTAAGTAAGAACAATGGCTTTTGTCCTGACCTCTGCAGGCTAAAGTGTGTGAAATCGAACAAAACCAATCTCAACTTAGCACAGCTGCACAGGGAATATTTCACTCCGTCTGGCTGAAATGCATCAAAAGATCTGAAACAAGAAGATTTAGTGGAAAGTGCAAGGATGATTAATAATAACTGCTCACCATTGCACCTTCTCCTATAAAAAAGAATATATTGTTAAATTCCTGCACTTCAGGACACGAGCCCAATCTGACAAGTCTGCAATATATTTATTATCTTCGGTCCTAAATTGTGTCACCTAGCCTGCATCATGTAAGAATTATCTTTAAATGCTTGTTGTACAGATTACTGTCTGGTGTAGTTTTATCTTCCTACAGCATTGTCAAACCAGTACAGAGACAATCGCTGAATCTAATAGGAAATGGCAGGCTAGCTTGCTTTGCAATTTAGAAAATTGATGCAGTGAGTAAACTTCTCATGTCCTGTAGTAGTATTGCATACACAATAAAGACAGCCCTTTATTTTTACCATTAGGGACCTTGGAAAATACCAAATTCCAAGGCACTTTCAAGAAGGCCTTTAAACCTGCTGGGCCTGCACAGCCATCTTGCTGAGGCTTACCCCAGAGGGGAAGGCATATTACGGAAGAGAATTTTGAAACAGCAGAAAGGTTGTAAGCTCCTGCAAGTAGGAATTAACACAAAGATTAAAAAGAAAAAAAAAAGATAGTGGGAAAAATTATACAGTACAGGTTATGTTGTTTGTTTAAATGATTTATTTGTTGTTGTATGTCTGATCTCTCCAGTAACCTAGCAATAAAATGTTGACGTCCAGGCCCTCTTTTCGGTGCTGACTCTGTAGAGCAGTGGCACCATGGGGTGTAGGGTGCTGTGCTGGTCCGTGGCTGCGTGGCTCCCGGCTCCCCATCAGGGCGCGGGGCTCCACAACCACAGGGCACTTGGTTCGCCCTTGCATCCCACCCAGGGCATATCATGGAGGAGTCTGCTTCCTTCGCGGTGCGGATGGAGCTGTGGCAGCTCTGGCGTGGCTCCCTGGTGCCAGGGACAGGTGGCACCCTGCTCTGGCCCGACTCATCTCCCCGTCACAGCCCTCCCTGGCATTTGCCTAGTTTCCATATCAGTGTAGTCCTTCACCGTTTTCTGAGATTGCAGTGCATTTTTGGGAAAGCATCTTGTATGCTTACAGAGATAGTTGAAGGTTTTAATGCCAAACATCTCTCTCTCAGCAGTTGGTACACTTGCTGGCTTTGCTGGGCTATTTACTGGGCTTAAACCATTAATGATTTTGTGGACACATAGCACTGTGTCTCCAGCACACAGCTCTTACCCACTTCTCTTATGTATGTGATGTGAATTTCAAATAAGAAAATGCAGCAAACTCAGCCAAGCTTTTCAGTCCTTGTCAGTATATTGATTTAAGTGAATATTTAAAACTCCCAGAAGGCAGTTACATGTTTCCAAAGGGATTCTTACAATTGGTGTTAAAGAATTGGAAAGAAACACAAATAAGGGAGTCTGAAACTTAATAATCCAAGAACAATCTCTTCTAGCCCTGCTGCAGGGTTGTCCATTAAATTTGAGCTATGTAATTATATCTAATATTGTCCTCTTAGCCTTGAATTTTTATTTGCTTTAATAGATATGATGTAGTTCTGTCCCATGCATCTGAAAAAGCACAGAATAGGTGACAAATAACTCTGAGATGTCACTTCCACACTTACATTCTTTCTAGCGATGTAAATGAATCATATTTATTTAAAAACCGGGCATGGCAAATGTGTATACCAAATTATATACCAAATTGTGTATCTGTGTATATGTGTGCAATATATACGCAATATATGTCTGGAGATAGAGAATTTACTTTTTCCATCTAATGAGAAATAAGGGGTAAGGCTGCATAAGGCACTGTAAGTTTTCCTTGCAAATTATCCCAGCTAAAGGGAGTCCCAGCACATGCACAACCAATCACATGTCACTCCTAAGGCCAGCTGAGGAGAAGGAGCAGGGACAGATATACAATATGATTGGGACGATTGTCATTAAGTACAAGCCAAGAGATCTGGCAGTTTAGCCTTATTCCTCTGGGTTTCCTTCTGTGACTGAACAGAGGCTGCCCGAGACTACATTTAAGAGAAATAAATAAGAAAAGCAATGAGGTTCTGCAGTGGCTTCCCAGTAAGAGCAATGGGGATAAACCCCTCTCAGACAAACCCCAGGTTATACTGAATTAGTTTACAGGGCACAGTACCTGCACCAGGGCTCCCATCCAGACTTCTGCTTCTTTGTCACCAGTCAGAGGCACATTTTATTTGGATGGTCCGTTTAGGTGAAAGGGCTGTTGTGTAAGGTTTTATGTAATTTCTTCCCTTTCTCAGAAGTTGCCAGTCCAGGGCAGCTTTGCCACTTCCTTTTCATGGGTATTCACAACTCGGTTCTCCCAGGGGATTTTGACAGGACGTAAACCCAAGGAATGGTCTCTGAGTGCAGCCTGGTTCTTACCAAAGGACTCCTGGAGAACTTCACTTTACAGCTCCTTCTCTTGTTTTGCTGCTCTCAAAATGCTGAATCACAAAATGTTGTGTAACTTACGGGCACTGCTGTAGCACCAGGCAGCTTTCTATAATGAATCTCAATACTTAAGCACAATGACGCATAGATACACAGTCACATCAGAGGGGAGCTTTGCAGTTATGCACCACAATCTCTGCTTCCTGACTGAAGGGAAGCAAAGGCAGTACTACAGAAGTCCTGGGAAAGCTAGTATCTTTCTTGGCATAAAACACAGGAATAAGGACACCACTTGTAATTTAATTTCTTGCTTGACTGGATCACTTATTACATTTCCTTGTATTTTTGTATTTGTATATATTATTTATTGCATTTTTATTCTGAACTGTAGTCATAACAATCCAGTTAGGATGCTACAAAAATACACCAACTCAACAGTGAGTGATACAAACAACTCCATTCACGTATAGGTATAAGCAAATGATGTTTATTTGCTTAGCACTGTAATCTCACATTGCTTTGGTTAGAATTCTCTCTGTGAGAAAAATAAGGAAGAAATCTTCTCCTTTTGAGAGTGTCAGGTAAATAAATAGGTGTTGAAGGTTGCATCCAGATAAGCACCTGAAAACCTGAATACTTCCCTATATTACATATAGAAGTCAGACTCCAACTCTCATAAGCACATACTTCGGAAAAAAACCCCCACCAACCCACGTTTAAGGGAGGGTGGTCTGAAATACCATTTTAAAATGCGTAACAGCTATTTATTTATTTAATTCAGCATTTTAAAATGGAAATGAAATAAAGAACTAAAATACAAGTCTCCTAGAGGCTACTTTAAGGTTTTTTTAAGTCAAGAATGCATTTTACCTCCTTCCTATCCTCAAAGGTGTGATGTTTCAGCCCTGTGCCTCAGTTATTCACCTCCCCTCAGCAGAAGCAAACAGAGCTGTGACATTTCATGAACACATGATGATTCATGTACAAATACTTATAGAATAAACACACAGGATATTCTGCAAGTGTTTATTCTGCAGGAATCTCTGAGCTACCTTGTGATTTCATACATCTTTGAGCTAATTTAGAGGTGAACAAAAATTTGGGTACTGAAGGATATCATGTGGATCTCTGATATTCTCTATATAAGGATAAGGCTATAAAACAGCACAAGCACTATACACATCTATATACAGTTAATACAGGGGTTTGGTTTTTTCCTCAAATTAAGATGTAGTCTGAAAAATACTCTTGATTCATTCCAGCAATTCAGTGCAAAGTTACTAATGTGAAATGCAGAACTACTGCTAATTTATTTAATGCTTTTTCATGCTTAGGGACACACAAGCACATAAGAACCCAAGAAGAGGACAGCACTCTTGGATGTCACCTCTTTCACTGATGTGAAAGGCATCTCGCATTCTGGCTTGTCCACCGAGCTTATCCCTGCCTGTGATGAGTGCTCCCCTTTGCTCAGGGATGCCTCACAAAACAAAACACTGCAAGCCAAACTGCAGATGCTGCAAACATGCTGACAGAGCACCTGATTTTTAGCAAGACTCTGTAATTCATAGGCGAATCACACTCCCAGAGAGAGAAGATGGTCCATCTCTATTAAGGGACTGTAGGTGTGTATGGTTTTCCACCCTGTTAGAAATTAAATTGTCTGAGCAGAGTTTTATCCTGATTATACAGTGTTAGTCTCAGTCCAGTATTGCTCTATGTTTCATTAGAGAAATATCTTTGAAGACCTTGGTGGATGACACTAGCACATATGTTTTGTTTGCTGTGGGAAGAGGCCCTCACGTTGCTGTCAGTTGATCAGTAATGTGTTTCAAAGCAAATTTGTCAGGATGATGCCTGCTGTCACCAAGGCACAAAGACCTGACTATTCTGACTTACATCATCACTGTAATTTGGGAATGTTCTCCACAGCTCTTCCCTATCCTTAGGAAGGATTTGAAAAAAATTTCTCACCAGCAGTAGCTCAGGTTAGCTCCCCCCTGCTATTTGTGCTCCCAGAGCTGGGAGTATTTTTGACAACGGGAGTTTTACTAAACTTTGGAAACAAAAGTCAAGCAGTTTCAGCTTACTTATGCCTCAACAGCATGAACCACTGCCAATTGCACTCGCCTTTGTGAGACCACAACCTGCACACCTTTGTGCCTTACCATCACCAGCAGCTGTGTTTGTTATTATAGGGACAGGACACAGCACACTAGCCAGGCACCGGCAGAAGCCCATTTTTCTTAAAATACCCCCAAATTCAGACACATTCATTTACAAACACCTGTACTACCTTCTACAACATTTAATGCTATCCTAATTTTTCCATTCTTCACATGACTTTCGTAGAACACAGAACAAGATGCAGAGACTGGCGCTGGATACAATGTGTGGCAAAGCAGAGGCTAACTTCTGGTGCACTACTCACTCCAAAATCTGGATGTAGTCTTTGCTAAATGCCTGTTCCACAGATGTTAATAATGGAACAACTTTCTTCTCTTTATTTTTGTCTACGGTGATTTAAGAGTTTGTAAAGGGAAAAGTGAGGAATTTCAAAATCTCCATCTTCACTTCCTGCTTGACTTTGGGGTTGTTTTAGCTAGTATGGTTTGATGCTTTTTTCACCTGTCTTCTGATACTGTTTTCCATCTTCCCCAACTGCACTGAGTACCATTCACACCCAGAGCAGAGATCTGACCGAGATCTCCTCTGTTCTCCCAGTTCTTAGCTCTGTGCCCCAAGGACTCTGAATGGGCAAAATCAGCATTGCCAGATCTTTGGGGTTTCCAGATCTTTGTTTGGGGTTTCCAGACCCACGTCTGGAATTCTGCAGAACAGACTATGACAGATTTAATGCCCACGCAGAAGACATCCACTGTCAAAGAGTCACTAAAAATCATGGCCAACAACAGAATTTATGTTCTCTGCTATGTCAAAGGACTTTAAGAAACCACTTTAAGTGTGGGTTGAAAAGGGAAGTATATTGTATCAATAGAACATCTGCCTCCACATTAAAGTTGTTAAAGACTATTTAATTTTGAAATAACAAGTCAGCTAATTCTTCAGAGCATATATGTGCTCTGGCATTCAGCCTCCCACACTTGACAAGCATAGGTTAAAAGGCATTATCACTGTAAACAGCAAACAATTGTGCAGGCTAGAAGTAATCACACAATTTGTCACTTTAAAGCCCGCTTGAAAATTAAAAGCTCCAGGTTTGTTATTACTGCATTATAAACAATTGACCATTTCTAGCTTACTGCTTCAGTTATCTCTTCTTAAGCTGTTTCCCTTTCTCTGCTCTGCGGTTCTTCTTTTGTGGCGTGCAGGATGTGGGGTTTTTCCACCCTGTAAAATTAACCTTACAGAGAGAAAAAAAAGAAAAAAAGCGAATTATTGTCTGCTGGATTGTCCTTGAGCCAGATCTCAAGGTCAGACAAACATTAATGTCAGCACCAGAGAAGCTGTCCCTGCTGCCCCTGGTTTGGGGAACAGGGGTGAGAGTTGTCCCTTTCAGCAGCAAATCATTAGATTAGCTCAGCTGTATTGCAGCACCACAGCTGGAGATGTCAAAGCTGATCTTAAACTCTAGCAAAACAAGTGCCCCTGATCTGATTCTACCAGCTCCTCGCTAGTAGATGGTTTGCTGGTGTTTGCAGTTTCAGTCTGATCCGTCCCAGGTATCCCCAGAGAATCACAGGCTCAGTTTACATGCCCATCTGCAAGCCACCTTCTAGCTCGTATACCCTCCTTCTCTTTACCCACGCTGTTTGCAAACTACTAATCTTTCCTCATCCTTAGCGTGTTAAAGCCAGGAACTTCTGCTCTTGTTGCTTTCTTACTTCAAGCTCTTGTTAGTCTTTCCCTCTACTTCCACGGAAAACATCTTCTTAATGTTCTCTTCTGGCCAATTCTTCTCATGGCACAAGCTGGATCATTTCACGTGGTTCAGTTCAGCCTGTTTTGGCTGGCTTGCAAGCCTTGCATTCCCAGATCAAGCATTGTCTGGAAATTGGGACTTACTCCACGTTATTCATTTTTTTCCATCCCAAAGCCCCCCAGACCAGGCAACTAACCAGACAGCCAGCAGCAAAATATCAAAAAAACAACCAAACAACAACAAAAAAGCAAATCCCAGAGTCTGTGTAAGCTCCCACGGAGGGATTATCTACCTTGAGCAGACTGACAAGGGGCTACGCTTGAAAGCATAGCTGCAGCAGCACAAATGACTGCAAAAAATGCCGAGCGAGCAGATTAAGCACGTGGGTGGCGTTAACCCCACTGAGCCATGGGCTGCAAGGGCTGGGCCAGCCGGCACTAACCGGCACTGCCACCAGCTCTCGTGCGTGCCCCAGGTGGCAGGTTAAAGCCGTGAGCACGCAGGGGCAATCCAGCAGCTCCGCAGGGGTCCTCAGGAGCTCGCGTGGGCTCACGGGGGTACAGTGGGAGCTCGCATGGGTGTGTAGCGGGGGCTCGCGTGTGTGTGCAGTGGGAGCTCGTGCATATGGGTAGTACAGGCTTCCGTGGGGTGCAAAGCATGGCCCCAGGGATCTCTGTACTTGCCACTCAGTGAGCAGTCCTTTCTCCTTAAGTTATACACATTTCTTAATCCTTAGGGTTATATAAGTTATCTCAAAAATCTCTCCTGCCACCGTCCTGGACAGCCAAGAGATTTGCCTGCAGCTACTTTGGGCTATCATAGCATGTAAATCCACAAACGCTTTAAGCTGCCCTAAGCCAGAAATGACACCCAAAGCCTTCATTTACCCTGTGCTGTCCCTTCACTTATGCAGGGACAAGAGCCTGGACGGCCACACTGTGAACTGGAGCAGGGAACTGATAATTTTGGCTTTTTTCCCCTTTCTTTTTCTGGCTTAGCTGTGACCCAGATTAGTTGTCCCTGTCATTCCCTGCCAGTTGATTGAGCAATTGCACCAAGGGTTGTGCTGGGGCGGAGGGGCAGGTGGAGCAGCAGGAGGGAGCAGCCAGGGAGGGCCGGAGCATTCCCCTGGGCGCACAGCTGGCTCCTGCTGGCCCAGGGTGACCTTAAGTTTAGCCTTAGCTCTGCCTCCAACGTGCAGCTCAGTGCTGGGTCTTTCTGGGCATCCCACTGGGACTATGTTCTCCTTGGTGACTGTGGCCCTTCTATCCTCTTCGGCAGATGCTCACACCTCGACAGAGAGGGTGTGTTGTGAAATCCCTCCTGCTCCTCAGTCCTCCGCAGGTGATAATTATCTGTATGTCTCACCCTGCCTGGCAAGGGTGAATGACCCTATAACCTCCCTCCTACTTGCAGCGCTCTTTGCTCCACAGCTCTCAATGATTTCTTTCCCCCCAAAAACTGCCGCTGCACCACTGATTAGCATAATTAAGTTAAAACTCAGAGCAATTATTTCCAACCATCACTTAGCTTGGAATTCAGGACTTGTGTTTTAAAAATGAATTTGTACTGAAAACCTGTCCATCTTCCCAACTTCATCTATTGGCTTAATGAAATACGTTGCAGAAGTCTTCTATCAGATCCTGGCTCATACAAAAGGTATTGAAAATTCAGCCCCTCTTCCTACAGGAAAAGGACATGGCCTTGCTTCTTTTTATGTAGATATCTTTTGATCCAGCCACGACAACCATACATAAAACCTGACCTTTCAAGGACACAAACATCAGAAGATGAACATGCTTCTGCCTAGGAAGATGCTAGATTTAGAGAGGCAAGAGGATTTGGGATGAGTGTTTAGTTGAGCACTTTGCTGATCTGGTTCTACATACGAAGTGTGCTTACCTCCCCAGTCACCTTGCAGACTGCTAGAGGGTTGAGGAGGTGAAAAGCAGGCTAGAAAGTTTGCGGTGTTGCTGAGCTGTCCCTTGGGAGTGTGGAGGGCAGTCAGTCTGAATGCTGGAGCAGGAACTACTCTAGGATGTGATGGTAGTGTGCCACAGGGCACATGGCACAAGGCTTCTCCTTTCCTGTATTAAAGCTACAGGTTATACGTAAGTTCTTAAAAACTAGGGAATGATTCAGGGCTATCACTGTAAGCATCAGCATGATGCTATCATCACCTCTCTTGAATTCCCTCCCCACCTCGCTTTCTTCCTAATGTCATTGATGGTCAGTCGTTTCAGATTAGATTGTATAAAATCCAGGGCTGTGCTTTTCTGTATGTTTTTGACTGTGGGGAATGTGAAAGCTTTTTTTACAGCTCGGACAACGTCTAGTGTGGAGGATCTCTGACTGTGGCTTCAGATGACAGGTAACACAGTGTCCTGCGCTTCAGTTATCTTGGACGCCAGACAGATTCATTCAATTTGTGTCTGTTTGGGGAGTCTGGATGAGCAGAGAGAGTAATTCCAGAGCAGAAAGTGAATGTTTCTAGTTTCATAGCTGTTCAGATATAAAACATTACAGATAGCAATTTACACTTTCCTACAACCCTGACACAGCTGTTTGCCTCGTGGGATGATTCCTTTACACTTAAGAGAAAAAACAGTGGCAAGAGCGACTCTTCCCTCAGATCCTTTATATTCCTCGCTGCAGATTTCAACAGGCCTGTTACCTACCCTGTTCTGAGCGACTGGCTAGAAGCATTTTTCTGCTTCAAAGAACATAAAGTAAAGCAATTAATACACTTCTTTCAGGAACCCTCTGCACTGCCACCCTGCTTCCTCTGCCAGACTCCCTGTTACTGCACCCAGGGGTTCGTTAGAAAGCAGTTCAGACACTTTCATGATGGTATGCCAACTCCTTGTTCAAATGCACAGAAGATCCATCCTGCCTCTGGGCTCAGGACACAAATAACCACTCAGCAGGAATTACCCTTGAGAAGACTGCCCCAAAAATGACCCATTAATCCTCATATTGTAAAGATAGGCAGGCTGCCTAATTTTTTTGTAACCAGAGAAATGTATGTGAAGTGCCATCACTGCCTGCAAGGCTGGGAGGAAGAAGAGGGGACACATTGTCATAATTAAATATAAAAGGGAAAAAAGAGAGGTACAGAGAGCTGGGCACTAATCCTGAATCAGGGCTCTGCAGTATTAGCACACACTACTAGTAAGACAAAGCAAGCCTACAAGGATACTTCAAATTGAATGCTTCAAAAGCATTTATTATTAGACAATGATTTGATAATTGCAAAATATTTCACTGAAGTATAATCAACACATGCACTACATTTCCCATAACACTATAAATCCAAATTTCATTACAAATCCAAATCCAAATTCTACTGAAGCATGAACTTTGAGGTTTAGAGCTGATTTCTGTAGTGTATATGCTATATATCACCATATGGGGATCCCCTTTGACCTTGACCAAAAGGCAGACCACTGCTTTGATGGAGCTTGGCAGCATTTTAACAACAGCCTCCCACAGAATGCAAACCTGGCGAGGCATTTGGGGGTTGCATACTCTATTAAATCTAACACCTGTGTTTGATTTTTGGCTGAGGAGCACAACTATAGCCACAGTAAGAAAAGAGTTCACTGTATTTTGAACATGTTAGGAAGCATTTTGGACTGCCCGAGGAAGCAGGCTGCTTTCTTCCTTTCACATAGGAGGATTTCATAACAAGACCTATAGACGTCTAGAGCTTGGAGAGCAAAATGCTCTGAACTCACTTTGGGGATATAAGAAGAAATACAGGGGGGGAAACGAGATGCCACTAAGTAAGCCAGAAGCAACTGCAAACTGCAGTAGCTGAGGGATAATAGCTGGTAAAGCCTGTTGACTTAGAAAGACCCAGGTCCTAAGCAGTGCTCTGAAACAAAAGTCTTCCACCTTTTCCAGGGTCCCTGAGCAAGGCTCTCCATGGCTGTGTGCCCTCTATTGTGCATACAGCACTGTGTGTGTGTGAAATACCTTTAGAACTGGATTTTTCTCCAAAATAATCAACCTCATGTTGCTACTTATTTTGTAAAATTAGCTCCTGTGACTGAATAAACTACTAATTTCTGTCTTTTAACAAACCAAGTGCAGAAAGTAGAAAGCTTTTGTTCTGTCAATAGATGAAGAAAACTGAAGGTCTGTAGAAATGTCGGATATTCTGTTTAATCAGGAGCTTAATAATCTCTGTAACTTTAAAAGGGTGTAGGAGAGAGCATGGTAGCTAAGTTCCTAATTATGATTGCCTTTAAATTGTCAAATCTCAGAGATATCATTACATCTGGTAAGGAATTTAATTATTCTAGAGACTTCAAATGGAGTAGGCTTACAAAATTGCTCAGCAGTATGTCTTATTTGTGTTTTATTCATAATAGTTCAGAAGTCATCTCAAGGCATCTACCTCTCCAAAATGGGTATGCATGTATTCTGTGTACATCACGCTGTGCTCCCGTGCTTTAGTATGTGGTGAGAAGAATAGCTTGTTTGGCTCATGAGCAGCTGTGCTGAGTATGTAGTACATGCACACACCATCCATGAATCTGTTGTTCTGAGGTAAACAGAAGTCTGGCAAGCATGCACTATGATTGTTTGTTTGATGGGGAGAAATGCTGAATTTTGATTTGCATTTTATTTGCACTACAATGACAACTTTTTTTGCAGAAATTCATTGATACATTCCATGTGCAAAAATACCTGAGATTTTTGTCAAAGCACGCGTGTGTGTGTATGTATTTTTATTGATACTGGGGAAGACATGAAAGTTTGCATCCGCTTGATAGGATAAGGGAGAGGAGAAGAATGAAGTGGAAATTATCTTATATTAATGGCCAAAACTGCCATCTGCAATCCCTTTCGGAATTGCCATTGCAGATAGAGCATCTAGAAGACTCTTCATTTTGCATCTACCTCAATGAGGCCAACATTTCCATGAGAAAAAAGCAGCACATACAGTGAAATCACATATAATGAAAGCTAGTGACTATTCAGCTAAAGCTAAAAAGCAAAAGAAAGGAAACATTTAGAAAAGCAGATTATGGGAATAAGAGGCACAGAGAAAAAGCAGGAGCTGAGTATATATTAAAAACTCCACCAACAAAAACTTTTGGTGATGCTTTTGTAAATAAGATGCGAAAGGCAGATGTTCCTTTTTCATCATTTCACCCCGCGTTGAGAATACCAGGGGAGAAGTCCCACTGACAGCTAAATGCACAGCAGCCCTTGCCATCTGGTGTGTAAAGTGCATCAGGGCTCAGCAGAGGAAGCAGGGACAAGCACCATGAGAACTTATTTTAAACAATACCGTGCTGGAGCCAAGGAGAAACTTGTGTGCAAGTCGAGGTGACTGGCCCAGAGCAAGAGGAGAAAAAATGGGAAAGCCCGCAGTGACCCTTAGGCATAGGTCAGGGACAGGCACCCTATTGAGTGGTATAGCCACCATGTGTGCACATGTGTATAACCACTCACTGGGTGTCTTTTTCTTTTCAATCTTCAGGAAGAGGCAGCCAGAGTTCTCGCCCACCAGCCAGTGTCCGTCGGCACATGTGCAGCTTTGAAAAATCCCACACTGCAGTGAATGTGTAAGAGAAGCTGCATGACAAAGAGTGGTTTTACCCCTTGCTTTCTCTTTCTCATTGGTTTATCATGTCTAATGATGGGACAAATGTGGTGCATGCCATTAAAGATGGGAAATTTGCTTATGATGTCCCCTGTTTTGCTCAATGCCTTAATCTGATTGTCCAGATGTGATGAAGAGGACACTGAATACTTTTTTTGCAGCTTTTACTTTTTTTTTTTTTAAAGCCTTCAATTTTATTTGTAAATGCCTACAACCTTGCAAATACATCCCTTTTTTGGTACTAATTTTATCTTCTTTTTCCATTTAGCTAAGATTTTTTTCTTTTTTACAGTTTTGCATGGAGATGACATTATCCTGAGTGCTTTAAACAACAATCTAGCGGCTGTCTCACGGCAAGACACCTTTGCTGTGCACAGCTCCTGCTAACTGTGCTTGTTAGTGAACTGCTGCTGCAGAGCCAGCAGAGGGAACACAGTAAACGCTGCTTTGGTGGGATTTGCAGAACAGGGAAATCATGAGCAGGCACATGTAAATAAAACCAGCGGAATCTGGCCTGGAACAAATAGTTGCTCTGAAGTATCTTTAAACAATAGCAGAGAAATTTTTCCTGTTATAGTTTCTGAAAGATGTTTAGGTTCTGCATATTCTCCATTCAGTGAACAATAGCAAAGTTCGGCTCTTCAGAAACAAGAAGTGCAAATGCTGCCCTCTCTGAGCAAACACAAACCCGGTGGAGAAAACATGCTAGCTGTTGCAGAAACAGAAGGGCCTCGCCTAATTTCTTCCAGGACAGATTTATGCTCATTTCCATCTGATAAACTGCAGATGTGAAACAGTCCTGCTCCCTGCCCCAGGGAAGGTTGTGCAGCGACTAGGTGGAAAGCTGCCTGTGATCCACTGACACGGCATTTTGAGCAGCACTGCCTCTGTACAGCCAGAGATGCTGTTCAGCTCCTCTAATCAGCGACAAAGCATTCTAGCTCTGTATATGCCTCTGACAGTCTATGCTATTTGTGGACAGGTAGCAATGATGTTAATTCAATCAAATCTGCCCCTCTGATTTGCAGATCAGAAGAAATACGTATGATGCATCATATGTTTGGAGCGGTAGTGATGGTTTTACAGGGCCTGTGCAGCAACCAGATTTGCCACCCTTAAAGGCAAACTTTACAAAGCCAGTGTAAGGAGCAGTACAAGCATTTTGTTGTTAGCTTCCAGTCCGACAACAATATGCCCTTCTTTTCTGATCTGGAGCAAGTGCTGCAGATTCCCTGGGCACAGATCACCAATTGTCTGTCTGGAAAGACTGATGATGAAATGGGAGTCCAACACAGGCATACCAGTAGGAGGCAAAGAAAGGCGAATGCAACAACGGATTATATTTAAAAAGCATGGGCACAAGCTGTAAAACTCCTGAGCACAGGGAAGGCTGAACCTCCTGCTTTTTGCATGACAATGCTTGGGATTTTTTTTTCAGTTTGGAAAAAAAAAAATCCTCATCCACATGAGCTCCTGAAAAACACCTCTGGTGGGACTCCAACCATCCGATGGGACTTCAAATGCTTGTGGCAGCTGCACAGATAAGAAAGGCTTTAAAAAGCAGTGGAGCTTTTCAAACCTGCTGAGCATGAAGCTTGTTATTTTGGCTTCTGCCCCCGGCCCTGCCCCTCCATAGGCTTCCCACTCCCTCCAGCCAGGGCTGATGCTTTCAGAGGCCTGGCAGCGCTGCACTGCAGTCAGGGGAAGGGCACGTCCTCCGTCAGCAACCGACTGCCTGAGCTCCCTGTGGCCACGCAGCCCAGGCTGAGCAGTAGGCATGTGTCCGTCATATCACCAGATGCCCATCAGCACCGCCTGGCCTCATGCCTGAGTCTCAGTCACCAGAACTGCAGCAGTTTGCGAGTCTGGATTTTCCTGAGGAAGCCCTGCTTTGCTACCCCAAGATGCTAGAAATCACCACAGGTGCCATGGTTTCCCTCACCTTCCAGTTACAAGCAAAGAGGTGTAGGGACTGGAAACGCTCTTGTGTTTTGATATACACAATACTTAGCATCAGTTATTGTGCTAATGTTGATCTCCGTTCTCCGTGTGATCCTGGAGATGGCCAGAAATGCAGAAACGTGAAAATATAGAATAATAAAGATTTATTATCGTATTAAAAAACTCAGAAACATCAGCTTTGAGTTTCAGGGCTCTTTTCTTCTGAAGCTGCACATTTGTTACCATGGAAACTTCCAGATACGCCCAGAAAACCCACAGGCTTTCCTAGCTGCTTTATCTACTACAGCGTATTAGGGAGAGCTGTATATTACACGCGAGGGGCCTCATGACTAAGCTTCCTGTGGCAACTGGGTTACGTTTGCACTCAAAATGCTGGCATGTTAAGGCAAGTCTGATGGCTCTTCGAGCACTGTTTAAACTGTTGGGAGTTTATTTAATTCTCAAGTATAGCAGAGAATCTGACAAGTTACAGTGGGAGAAAGACCTCAGTGACTGCTACCTCTGCAAGGGCTGCACACTTTTTGGCAGCAAACATCCAGAGCAACAGGCTTTTACCAGTTCATTAGGAATTTATTCCTGCTCTGATACAGCTATTGACTAGGAAATAGTCTGGATTTTCAGTATAATTTTTCCCTTTTGTAATTTCATCTAGGGGGCTCAGTTGCATCTATATGCTATGTGAAATACCTTCCAGCCTGGGTGCTAATGCCTTTCAAATGTTTGAAATCAAACTGAATATATTCAACTATTTTAGCTTTCTCTCACACACTCTCTTCTCTGTCCCCGATGCTTTTTTTGTTGCTGCTCTGTATACAGCTTCCAGTTTGTCAACATATTTCTGGTAAAAATGTGGTGCCCCAAATCATTTTCTGTCAGAACCACAGAGGATTACAGAAAGCAAGGACAAACCTCCGACTGTCTTAATTACTGTTAAACTGCATTCATAGGAAAGACCTTCTAATCTCTGCACCATGGTGTGGTGCTTTTGAGTGGGAAACACAGAATTCATGGACTATTTTCGTGGCTTTATTATATTCAAAAGTCATTAATTAGTGTTTCTTGTTCAACAGCAGCTCGAGATCTGTTTTGATGGTGTTTCTTGTCATGCAATGTTTTTTGAAGGTTGTTGATCTTCACAGCCTTCCAGCCCTACCTGCTATTTTGTCTTAGTTGCACCCACCTGCACTCTTCCTAAATTAATTTCATTCTATCATTTTCTTCCCGTGTTCCTAAGCTTTCCAGGTCCCTTTGCTCAACACACAGTAATTTTCAGTTTTCAGGTTCTATTAGCTGTGCTCCTTTTTGAGCCTGTCTGAATAAATGCTTCGGTTCAGGTATTGTCATTGGCTGCACTGTCATAGACATTTATTCAAATGTGCAGCATGAGAGACATCTTCGGGTAACACAAATGTGCTTCTCCATTGATATCAGAGGATCTATGATGATTTACACCATGCTTTTTCTGTGCACTAACTTTAAAATCCTTAAAAAAATTACAACGGTGATCCAGTAGGATGTATTAATTCTGAATATTTGGTGGGGTTTGCTTATTAATGACCAGAAAATAAACAGATTCAAAATCTTTTCACTAGTAAGAGCACTTTTTAATTTCACTTTGATTTGCAGGTTTCTGATCTTCTTTTCTTGAACACTGGAAGAATTTTCCTGCTATTTGGGACAAACTGTTTATTATCCTGTATTATCTATTGGAACGAGTTGTTTCCTCCAAGCAACACATTAGTAGCTATTTGGTATTTTTTTCAAAATACTTAATGAAGAGTTTGCGAGCTGCGACACTGCTTTGCACTTTTGAGGACACTTTCATAATGTCAAAGCCAACAGATCACAAGCAGTTTGCAAACTCTGCAAATATATTTCTCCAAATTATTTGTAGTAACTTATTTTTAATCAGTTTGTTTTAACAAAACACACTCGTGAGCCAAAAGTTTCTTCACTAATAATTAGATGGATGACTGAAATGTGACATAGCTTCTATATTTCAGATGAGACTAAAAATTAATACTAGTAACTATAATTAGTAGTCAGTCAGATCTGGCACCCTCTGGTCCTGCCCCGGGGGTCTGACCCCAACCTAGGGACCCTGTGGATGGGAACCAGGATCACGTCACAGCATATTCAGGCTAGACATAGCTACTGCATCCACACTACAGTCTGTATAATATTAACATTTCAATTGAAAAAAAGAAAAAAATCAGCAAAAAATCAGTTATCAGTAGGGTCGATGTACATTAGAAAGCCTATGTGTAGCTCAGATCAAAGTAATGTTTAACTTTTGCAGCAGAATAACTAATGAAGGAAATAACTAGGTCAGATTTAGTTGACATAAGCCAGTGGCAAGACGGAGGGTTGGAAAGGTGGCTCTAGGCTTGTGCTCACCCACGACAACCCCAAGTCTTATCAGGTTCTGCCCCTGTGAGACAGCCTGGCAGCGTTATGTTTTCCTGTATTTTGTGTAGCAGTTTTCATCATACATTTAAAGCAGGTCTCTAATTTACATAGAACATTGTGTCCCATGCCCAAGGCAATTTTGTCCTAAAAAAAAGGGAGGGGAGCAGCAAGGAAAAGTTAGTTCAGTAATCTCAATTTCCAGAAACAGCAGTGGGAGGTTAAACTTTGCTCTAATTATACAGCACCACAGAAAGCATTGGAGTCACATTGTGAGAACTGTTGTAAGGTCTTCTTATCACTGAGATAGAGATTACAGTGTAAATGGACTAAGGCTGAAACTGGTTTGTGATTCTTTTTTTCTTTTAGATGATAATAACTGATGCTTATCAGGCAAAAAAAATGAGTATACACCAGATAGGGACTGTAGTCAGTGATGGCTCCCTCACTCTTGGGTGAGTCACAGAGAGGTTAAACCTGGGTTAGTAAAAGAGATGAGTCCCTAGAAGCAATGCTCCAAAAATTAGGCATGCAGGAACATGCTAACCAGCGTGGCTTGCTCTGCTAATGAGTGGCAGGGCTGACTGCTGCAGCTCCGAGAGGAGGGTCCTGTTTGGCATAAGGAGGTGTCACTACTCTGAATTAAAACCAGTTCACTCCCTTAATCAAATTTCATGCCCCAGCAGCCTTACTGAAATGAAGACAATAATGGAATAGACCTTGGGGATACCAGCAAAGCTCCTGCAATGTGCTGCAGTGCAGGTACTAGCCTTGAATTTTAAGCTTGTTAGCTCGGGTCCTGGGAACGGTGAGGCTGCAGTGGGACACAGCTTTGCTCAGGCTCATTACCACTTCTTACATGATTGCAGGGTTGGGGGAAGCTTGTGGATGGCTAACTGCCTTTCTGTGGGCAGGGCAGAAACTCCTCTGCTGGCTTCCCTAGGAGGGCATCCATCAGCAGTTGCTGTTTGGGCTGAGAAATGTTTTGTCCAATGCACAGCTTTTGGATGGGGCCTTTCCTTTGCTCTGCTTCCCCGCTGTCTCTGAAGGCTGGCCATCTCTGTGTAAGTGTGCAGGGACAGCCCTGCGCATGCTGCTTTCTGGAGCACAGTTGTCAGGTGGCCTGTAACGGTGCCCGGCTCTGTGAAGGTGGGAGCGTCATTTGTTGACTGGGCAGTACCTGACACCGACCTCGTCTGGTTGCTGATAAGATAGTTCAGGGTTTGGTTTGGACCTAATTTTTGTTGACAGAGTTGATAGCCCCTTCTCAGGTTGTATTTAATGTTCATTCCTAAAATTTTAGCTTCACGGAAGGGACCACTAGGTTATCCCAATGCTTCCTACTGTCTGTGGCATTTCAGTTAATATAGTGACTACAAGGAGGTAGGTTTGGCCAAAGCATCAGTCTGACAATGAAAGAAAGGGAACATGTATCACTTCTCCTAGAACCTCTTTCACTGGTTAATTGTCATTGCTGCTTTAAAAAAAACAACAGCCTTACATCATAAACCTGTGCCCTGAACCTTGTCTAACACCACCAGGCCTGGCCCAAATGACTGTATCCCTCATCTCAGCGAGCTTAAGATGCTCCCTCAGCTCATGGCCACTTGGAAAAGATAACAGACCACAACTCTGGCATCCTAAAGGCATGAAATAGGGGATGAACTCAAGGAACTAATAAAAATTCACACAATCCGGATCAAGGAATGTCCCTTCCTTTTTAACTGGAAGGGCTCTTTATCAAGCTCTTTGCCTGACTGCATCTCCAGCTGTTTCATTCTGGCAGTAACAAGCCCTAGATCAGATGAGGAGCCATTTCCCAATATGCCTGTTCCTAAAGTTAACCTCATCAGAGCACCCTGGGAATATCACTCTGTTTAACCATTTCATGTGGTATCAATTGTTATGCATAAAATGTTCAAGGCAAAAAAGACAAAGGTTCAAGCACACATGACTGAAAGTTTATCTAATTCTCTATGCTCTGGGTCTCAGGCTATAGCTTTGCTGGTGAGAAGATCAGAGTTGCACAGACTAGATTATATTAGACCACTGGCTCTCAGAAATGGGGCAATCATCTTCTACCTGGGGAGCATTCAGCCTCTAAGATGTAAAGAAACCTTTGCTATCTAATGTCTAAAGTAAGACATCTTCAAGACCCTGCTGTGTCGGGGGGAACCACCTGTGTGAGGTGCTCAGACTCAATATGGCTCCAAGGAAGCCAACACGGTCAGATCCCCCAGGCACCGGCAGGAGCAGGGCTCTGTTCTTGGCCTGTGACTGGACTTGAGACTGGGGCAGTCCTAGTCACAAGCAGGAGCGGGATTTTGGGCAGCTGGAGGTAAGGAACAGTGAACAGTGAGCCATCTAACAAGATGTAGGCATGTCCTCGGGTAAGAAATGGCTGGGCAGGGGTATTTTGGACCACAGTCTCAGATTTGGGTACATCAGTTCTTTTAAAGACTTCCTGCAAGTAACTATTAAGGTCTGAAGTTGTTTTCTGGTTTGTTTAGCGTCTAGAATCATCAGCTAAGAGTATCTGAAAATGACTGCCCCAGAGTCATGCAGATTGTACGTTGTAAAGATCAATGCATGTATTAAAAACAACACTTTGAGTTATCAAAAATAGCGACAGATCTGCTCACGGAACTAATAAAAATTCACACAAGAAATATACTCATGTCTATTCCCCCAAAATATGAAAAACCTAGACAAAGCTGTGGTGAAAATTGAGAAACAGCAGCTAAATTCAATGTATATGTCCTTGCCTATAAAGCAAAAGCAAGCACGTCTTACGTGTTGATAGGATATCCAAGAACCTGTCTGAACTTTTAGGCTAGATGCAAGGACTTGAAGAAATAGTACTTGGAGTGTTACACTGGGTATACACAACTACAAACCTTAAGATCCCTTGAGACTCCAAGGAGTTCAGTTCTAGGCAGTAAGTGTGAAGTCTAAATCTTACGGGAAATTGTATAAAGGAAAGAGAAAGTTAGGAAAGGCAAATAAATACATAATGGACATGAAATGGGTAATGGTCCTATTGATAAAAACAAGAAAACACCAGTTAGTCCCACCTTGTCACTGTGCAACTGAACACCACGTTTTCAATACCCCAACTGTGATCTGGCTTGCTGCCCTCTCCTGCCTTCATGTGGAAAAATCATCCCTTCTCCCATTATACCAGACAGATTATTTTGGTCTTCACCTTCTCCCACAGATGCTTCCTTCAAAAAAGAAGGTGACAATCACTTAGCGAATGGTGACCACGCATCCCACATACAGTCAGGATTGTCATCACTGCTTTGCACAAGTGAGTTGACTCCTATCTCACCAGGGCCTAGTTCAGGTCTGAGCTTTTCCAGCCCCATCTTTGCTTTTTGTCTAAATGTCAATTAATGCCATTCAAGATAGCTGGTCTTTGTTCCAAGATAACAAACGTTTTTCTTGCATGTTAATTCTTAATTCTGCCTGAACGTGTCAATCTCGGCATGACTCCCTGCCAGCTGTCCAGCAAGACAGAGCCCAGGTATTTCTATGACAGTCTTGTGACTCCGTCTCAAACATGACTCATTAACAGGCTAACGGTGCACAGACACAGCGAGGAAAGAGAGACTGAGGAGGACAATAACAAAAAAGAGAGATCTCCTGGTGGAAATCACCAGATTCACCCCACGGAGAGCCACTGCGGCTCTAAAGCTGTTTGTCACAAGGCCATCGGAGTCATGAGCAGCGAGGCCTGGCAAGCGGAGGCAAGGCACTTCGGCGGCACCAGCTTTCCGCACAGAGCAAGTCGGTAACAGACAAATCCTGATTAAGCGGTTTGTTCACGTTTGGGTATTGCAGTCCCAGCGCAGTTTGATTTAAGTACGGCCGTTGACTCAATTAAGTACACTATGGAGAGTGCTACAGAAGGAAGAAGTCAGAAGAACAGAATTTGAGAGTGAGGGGGAGGAAATTGAACTGAATAGGAGGAAGATCTGAAGACAGAGGTAGTGAGTTCCTTAAAATAGCAGTGCTTGCCTTTGATGTAAAATACGAAATCTTGGGAACAAAATGAGATAGAGACTAAACAGATGGTGTGAGGAGGGATTCAAAAGTGAGATGACACACCAGAGCTAGATATGAAGAAGTAAATGATGCAGAAGTGGACTTAGCATAAGAGACAGCAGATAATCATCATGTTTTTTTCAGAAAAGCCCTTTGCAGTATTTGTAAGCTATAGCATCAGCAAAATATAATATGAGAGCACTTGACTTATTTTCCTCTCTACAAGAGACTTGTTTTGAAGTCAAAGCAGTCAAAATGTGTTTCTGTGTGAAGAGTTTGTAGATCTTGGTATGTTAAAATATTACTTTAAAAATCTTTCACGCCCAACAGTTACATTCATTTGCTTATCTCTATAGCACTTCAAAAAATTGCCATACCACAGCTCATTTTGATCAAAACGGAAATGCTTCTAAACCTTCATTTTTATCTTTTAATTGATCACTATAATACAGAGGTTTCATTCTTCAGCTGGGAACTTGGCTTTCTTTTTCCCCTCTAGGTTAAAGCTCTAAATCTAAACAGCTCCAGGGCCTACCAACTACATGCTTGGGGGAAGTTACGAATGTTTTAGATTGGCCTGTTCTTGTGAGCCAGTTCCCACAGAGGTGGAGAGTCACAGGTCCAGCGTTTGGAGTCTGGAGTTGGAGATGAACTTCCCAGCTTGGATCCATTTCAAATTCTTTTTTTCTCCAGGAATATTTACTGCTCAGCAGAAAAGTGCCACATTGTCATGTACATTTCTTTTCCGTTTTGCCAGATTTACAACATTATCTGTGTTGCACCAGTTTCTTCCAGCTATCACAAAGTTAGTCAATATATTTTTTTCAAAATTCAACTGCTAATTATTTACTTCCTGAAAAAGAGAAGCACAGGACTCTGAGCAAAGAAAAGCAAAATACTCAGAACAATATTGCAGGCTGTATGTAAGGGAAGCGATCTGCCCTGGTGTGTGCCGTAGCAGGAGGCAACGCTGCTGTGCCAGCCTCCCACCCAGATTGCCTCCCACCTGCACTGCAGTCACAGGGTCTGAAATGTAATCCTTTGTTTACTTCTGCCCCCTGAGGGAAGAAACCCTGAGATAAGGCTGCTTCGCATAAATCATCTCAGAATTTCTCTCCAGTCTCTGGTTTCCACCCAGGTGATGTATATTACAATCTGTAAATGATCTCTACTACCTGACCTGCAATTAAACAATTGGTTGGTCCTCTAAAGCACCACTCAGGTCCCTGTCCCACCAGCTGCTAATGAGATATCACTCTGCTTTGAGTGCTGCTCCTTGCAAAGGTACAGGAAAATGCAAAAAACCCACTACAATTCCTCAGGGACAGACCTGACCCTCAGGTTCTCACTCAGCCAAACATCCCAGTGTTCTGATGGGATCCAGCCCTCATGCTGGAGGGTTCGACTCCCCGTGATCATGTCTCTGCTTGTTCCTCCACCCACACAAACCAACTGTTTTCAATCCCAGTATTTTATCCTGGTTTGTAAATAATAGTCGCACGGGAAGAAGTGCGTTTGCCTCCTACCTGATGGAGACCCTGCGAGTCCTTCATTTCTGTAATAGCTAATCTGTTCCTAAGTGCAAAGGGGGGCCAGGAAATAAAAAGGAAAGGAGCAGTTAGTAACAATTCCTCTCTCTACCCAGCGTGCTAAAGGCTAAGGCTGTGGGTTGTTTTCTTCCAACAGTTTGGAAATATTTCCTATAAGCTATAAATCAGGCTTAATTAAAGCTCTTCCTGTGACTTTTTTCCCCATTTTTCTCTTCCCCCTGCAAGGTACAAAATGACATAGCTAGAGTGCTCAAAACACCCCCAGCCCTCCCAGAGCCCTTCCTGCAGGCTAGGCTTACCAGGGTGCCTGTGGGGTGTGTAACCAGCAGGGAGTAATTGCTTTTGGATGAAAATCGCAGTAATTACTGCTGTTAAAAGACACTGTTGTTTTCTTCTGTAGTATTTCTGGGAGGACACGGAGAACTGGAGGGGGAAGGCTTATTAATGAGGCAAAGCAATCAGTGTTTTTGTAGGCTTGTTTGTTATACTGCCTGTGTCTGCGTAATGTAAATGCAAATAAACCCATCTTTATTTTATTCATAGTTCTAATGGAAAGTCTGTGTCATGGTCTGAACCAGGTGGAAGACAAGCTCCCAAGGGGGAACACATGTGGCACAGACTCTCAGTGCATGTGAAGAGCCAGGAGACAGGGTGCAATCAGACAGCGGTGATCAAACCCCTCACTAAAAGCTACCACGGCCAAAGCAAGAGCCTGACCTTTACCGACATCAGCAGTAAGACTCTGTACAATGTGGTGGAGGAAGAAGATAGAGAGCCCGTTCGCCACAACCAGCCCGGCAGCCCCTCCATGGTGGTGCACAGGCGGGTGGCGACGACCCCCCCGCTGCAGGCCACAGCGGAGGACACCCACCTCTTCTTTCTTCTTGCCCGAGCAGCCCCGCAAGACCCTGCCCTTGCAGCCGCGGTCTCTCATGGACCAGCTGCAAGGAGTGGTCAACAAATTTGCCACCGGCATCCCTCGGCCCCCCTACCAGCCCCCCCCGCCGCACCAGCCGCCCCCTCCGCCTCTCCAGGTGGCCACCTTCAGTGAGGAGCCCCTGTCTCCCCCAGCTGAGGAAGCAGAAAGTGAGAAGCTGAAGCTCATTCAGGGATACGTCTACGAGAAGAACCCAGAGGAGGAGGACGAGGAGCCAGCAACCAGCAAACTGACTCTGGAAGACTCTCCGGCGCTGACGCCCCCGTCCCCTTTCCGGGATTCGGTGGCTTCTGGCAGCTCCGTGCCCAGCTCCCCTGTCTCGGAGTCGGTGCTCTGCACCCCCCCAGATGTGACCTATGCCTCTGTCATCCTGAGGGATTATAAGCAAAGCTCGTCCACCCTGTAGACGCTTCAAGAGGCAAGACGAGAAGGACTTTGGCAGCTGCCCGCTGGGAGGTCCTGGGGAAACAAGTCTCCCAGGGCTGGGGGGAGAGAGAGCAGAGAACAAAGTCATATATGACAGAGCAAAAACTTCATCCTGCACTTAAATAAATAAAAGGAAAGAAAAAGAAAAAAAAAAACATTCTGAGGGCTCAAATTTCTCTAGCTGTTAAAAATAAAAATATCGTACTTTGAGAAAATGATAGGAAACCATAACAAAGCACAAATCCAAGAGACAACTTCTATAGCAAAAAAATGAATAAACACAGAGGAAAAATAATATTCACACTTAGTCACACCCTCTCTTGGCAATGCTTGAAAAGGACTCTGGGAAGTGTGACCTGGAGAAGTCATTAGCACATCTCATGACTGCTGTCTGTCTGCTATGGAAGCAACACACCCAGGAGCGGGAAGGGCAGAGTGCGTTGAGGAGGAATGAAGCTACTTGTATCTGAGGCCTATCTGCATAAATATTTTTTTCCTGGTTTCTATAGGTGATATAACTGCGTAATGTGTTTGGGGGAGAGGAGCTGAGATAATGTGAAAGCACGTGGCTCTTACTGACTTCTGTCTGAACAATTTGTTCTTCATACTAGGCTGCTTTTTGGGGGATCTGGGCTTTTTTTAACGCTGATTGTGAACAGAGCGAGAAATATGATCAAGTTAAGACTTGAGAGGTTTCTGAAGAAAGCCCTTGCTGTAGTACTTGTAATATGATAAGGACTTAGAAAAACTGCCCTTTTGTATAAGATTGCAAACCATGTGGCTAAACTGTTACACAACATTTCCTGTAGCAGAACAATATTTATTGACTAACTTTTCACAATACAACATATTTGCCATGTGATTACATCATTCCTTTGTGTTTCTTTGGAATGAAATACATTGGAAAATAGCTGTATACTTAGAGCAACAACTATTACTCTGAAAGAAAGGCAATTCCATACTGGGGGTTATAGAGTCAGTCTCGAAGCAAGAGAGTGAGCGTACGTTTGTGTTTCTGTATGTGTGTACAGTATGTGTGAAGCGTAATGTCCAATAACTACCACTGGAAGATTGTCATATATACTATGAATATTTTTATGTTTAAATCATGTTTTATATCGCATTGTTACAAATATTCGATAGATCTTTGGAGGTTTGTATGCTGTGCTAACTTATCTTTTTTCATATACAAGCTGAGACAGTTGTTACCCTTATAATAGGGTGCTTTATTTTGCAGATATTTTATGAAGTAGACATATGGCATTAATAACCAGTGCATTGAGAACTTGTTATTTTACATTTGCAGCAAATGTGGTTAACAAAAAAAAGAAAACACAAAAAGAAAAAAGTGTGGTTTAGAAATCTTGCACATGCCAGTATAAAGGCGAGATGGGAAAAGTAATTAAACCATTTTGTTGCTTCAGATAATTTAAAATAAAATCATGTCCGGACAGGAAATTTCATCAGTGCTTAATGTGTGCATAAATTCCCAGGGTTTGTTATAAACAGGTCTTTTAATCTCTTTATGATGCTTAGTTGCGTGTTCTTTCCATACGCTTTCACTTCTTCTATTTAATATACAGTCTTGTATCTTAAAGGTCACTCCTAAGCAGCTGTAGTCATTCATTCCTCCTCCTCTATCCTTTATGTGTTTCCTAGAGATGGGCCTAATCCAAAGCTCCCTAATGGCTGGCATGTTCAAAGTCCAGGTCTAATTGCTGTGGCTTGAACTTAGTTATACTTATTATTACCTTATTTATAAATGTGCGCATTATACATATACAGGACAGGATTTCAGCTGCTATGAACTTTGATTGTGCTGTTGAATTTAGCTGAGGATCTGTCCCACAGTTCTACACTTTATTTCCAAAGATATTTTTAAGGAATCTCTTCATGCTAATATAGTTGCAAAACCTGATTTTAACCATGCTTCTTGTGAATATTCTATCAGAGTTTTTCTGAATTCAGCATATTTCTACACTTCTTTCTTTTCACTCGAATTTTAAGAAGTCCTGCTGCCAGTCATCAATTCTTCTCTGAAGATCCAAATCTCATTGTTTTGATCTAATTATATAGTAGCGGTACTGGAAGGTTTGGCTGGTGCTCAAAACCAGATAGAGCCTTTTTTCCTCATCTCTTTTCACGATGCTTGCTCCTTTCAGTATGACTAGTGGCCAATTGCTATCATCGTCCTGATGTAGAAAGCATGAAATGACTTTGCCCAAAGACACGGTTATATCTTTGTCGGTAGATTGATGTTCTATAATGAACTAAAGACACCTGAGGGTCAGTTGGTTGCTTTTTGTCTGCTTGGGGCTTTTATGGGGATATTTTTTGTTGTTAAATGAGTAATGCTGATTGCTCATTAAAGAAATTAGAAAAATGCCATATTTTCTTTGCTGCTCACCGCACTGGCAATGAATTCTATCTTCTTATAATCTTCGTATAAGATTTGTTGTGCTGTTTCCAAAAACATACATTATCAGTAGCACAGAGCTAGTACTAGGAAGCCGGTCTTTGAAGAAATGAGATAGATAAGAAAAAGAAACATAACAGATTCATATAGATGGGGCGGCAGCAATGTGGCAAGGTACTATATTGTTTTCATATCTGTCTGGTTTGAACATATTAAGCACTGATTTTATTCCTGCAATGTAATTATATCATAAGTAGGAGTTTTCTTGAAATTCAGTATATTAGCTTTTAGTTTGTAATTGTTAAAACTGGAAACATACACATACGTAAATATATCTAAAGAGCAAGAACTCACCTTGTGTATGTAGTTGTATGAGCTATAAGCTTCCTGTAAAAGTTCTTTCTTTTGGTCTGTCAAATGCTTGATGAAAACTGCCTTTTTGTCAAAATGATCTTGAAAATGCTGTAAAATAAATATTTTCTATTTATTATTTAAAAATAGAATGCCAAGATTGTTAATTTTTGCTTCCTAAGTAGAAAATAGCCATGTATAGTAATTAATTGTTCTAGGGCTTTTCAGCATCATGTGTGAGAGATGGTGGGATGCTCAAATGGAGGTAGGTATTGATTAGATTGTGGCATGTAGGTGAGATGGTGGAGAGTTGGAGGATTTTTGTTTAGAAAACAAACCCCAGCTTTTTAGCTTCCTAATAAGAATCAGGAGCACCGTAGGTATGCATTCGGGCTGACGTGTTGTAGAAGAGAATTCAATGGGAAATGACAGGAAATTTTGCTTCCCGAGAACATGGGGAAACGCCAGCCCTTCGCTGGAAATGCTCCATGTGTTTGACTCTGTGAGAGGTCAGCTTCTCCTATCAGGGAAACTCAAATATGCTTTCTTGACAGCTATAAGCAATAGGCATTGATCCGTCCCAGGCATCTTGTGCCTCCTTCCTTTACTGCCTCTGTATAGAGCAAAGTACTGGGACTTCGACTCCTGCTCTGCAACTCACACACACCGTGGCTTTTTGGTGACTCCTGAACTGCCGCGTGCCTCATCTATGGGCTCAGTAAGATGGGAGTATAAATGTTTTTTCTGGAGTGCTGCTGAGATTTTGAGACCCAAGTGATGCTAAACATAGAAAATCCAGCTCTTCTTCTCTTTACACTTGCGAATAGGCTTGTTTCTAGTGGCTCCTTGGTTTGGATCTGGCCTTGCAAGAGCCCATGTCTGAGGAGTCAGTCCACCTACAACTACTGCACTGCTGGAGTACAGAGAATGACATTACATTCAGAGGTAAGTGCCAAAAGTTTGGTCTCTCTGCTTGTAGAGGTTTATCTTTTCTTTCTTTCTTTCTTTCTTTCTTTCTTTCTTTCTTTCTTTCTTTCTTTCTTCTCTTTCTCTCTTTCTCTCTTTCTCTCTTTCTCTCTTTCTCTCTTTCTCTCTTTCTCTCTTTCTCTCTTTCTCTCTCTTTCTCGCTTTCTTGCTTTCTTTCTCTCTCTCTTTCTCTCTCTCTTTCTTTCTTTCTTTCTTTCTTTTTCTCTTTTTCAATTAAAGTCTAGGCAATCTATGTCTTAGTAAAGGTTCTGCTGATCAAGTGGACTCAATTACAAAACCATCCGTAGGGCAACACAGCAGTTACTCCCCTCCAGAGCAACCCAGTGCAGCGTTGCTGCCAGCACCATTCTTGCAACCAGTTACTGTTTGTGGGACCCAGCCCACAGCACCTGATCCTGAGGCCGCTGCACATCTCAGCAGTCGCATGTGGCGTTTGGGGATACATTGTACAATGAACATGGGAATAAGTATGGTGGTGACATCAGAGAATCATCTAAGAAATAACAATTGTTATCTATCTGGTGTCTAACTAGCTACACATATGCTGTGCAAATGAATTCATTTCAAATTGCAGTATTTGCATAGGAGGTTAGTACTAATTGTTTTATGCATGACTTTCCAAACAGTCTGACTAGCACAACGAGCCCAGCAAGTCTTACTTCCTTTTCGATGCAGTTTCAGTTTTTGTATTGCTGCGTTTTGAGCTTAGAGCATGGATGAGGATCAGTCATTTCAGTTTCAGTCATTTTAGACCACATAAATATTTCAGTTTATATTCTTTTTTTTTTTCCTCCACGTAAACATACAACAATATGAACATTACCAGAAAGAGCAGATTGGGCAAAATCTATATAAACAGACTCCAGTAGATATGAGCAAACAACAGTTGGTGGAAGTGCTAAAGGAAAATATGTAGAAGGCCAGATACTCCAGCCTGTTAAAGCTGCTTTATTAGTCTCTAGATTTCCAGAGCAGTTCTTAATGTGCTTTAGTCTGACAAAGGAAAAGACTACTCCGGTGTTGTAGAGTCTTTTTAGAGTCCTTTGGCCTCAGCCCCAAGGGCAGATAACGTGACAGGTGGAAAGGGAACGGAGCTATATGCCTTCAGCTGCATTTCTTTTAATCTAACCTAAGAAAAGGCATAACAAAATCCAAGGCTGGGGAGAAACAAGTATGAAAGCTTTAAATTAGAAATAAGCAAATCTGAATTGTCAATGTAATTGAGTACTGCAGCAGATGGTTGGGAGATTTAAGCAAATTTTCTTTAAGTCTTCAAACCAGTGAAGAATTCACAGGGTAGAGTTGTTAGGCTTCTGCTATGCAGAGGGTCAGATTAAATGACCATAATATTCACAAGCTGCCAAAAAAGCCCATCTAAAATAGCTTTACACCGAGTAAATGGATGACTGGTCCAGGACCACAGAGCATCAAAGCAGCTTAACATACTTGAGCTTTAGTCTCCAGCCTCCTGCCAAGGACAGAGTGTTGGCGTCTCCACCAGCCCGGCCCGTGCCTACCCACTCAAGCTCTGCTCAGTAAGCTGGGTCTCTCGACCCAGGCTAGTGTGTCACATTCACTTTGCATGGAGTAAGTGGCTACCAGAAGCAAAAGACAATGGAAATCGGGCCCCTGGAGTTGTATTCATCACTCTTTAGGGAAGAACAGAGAAGCAGGTTGCTAATAGCTGTTCTACACAAGGTCTGAGCGGCTGTTAAAAATGTTTCTTACATGGGAGTGGGAAAAGCGTGGTTTTGCAGATTGTATTGTTGTGGTGGGGTTTTTTTCCCAAATAAATGAGTCACTAGACACTTGGCAAGTACCTGTCTGCAAATCACTGGGAAGGAGATGCAGCCTCTGTAGTGAATATCAAGGCCTATTTTTATCTGCGTAAGATTTCCAACAAGGCTAATAGAAAAAAGGGAGATAAGGAATGTCATGCAGCCAAGTGCGTGGTACTACCACAGGCGCCATATCTGGACCTGGGCCCACATTTTGGCGAATGCTGCAAGCTCCCAGAGATGGTAGATGAGAGCAGGAGTGACTGGTTGCCATTTCCAGTGCTATGGGTAAATCCTATCCAACTCAAAAAACAAGCAAGGTATTCTTTGCCTTTGCTAATTCAACTTCCAGTTCTCAGTAAATCACACAAAAGAGGACTGCTCCCCACCTGAGAGAGCAGGTCACTGTTTGGTACCAAGAAAGAGCATCTGTTATCTACTCAGTTTCAAAGGTGGGCGTAAGCAGTATATCTCTACAGAAGTAAAATATCATTGTGAGTTGTGGGTTTCCATAACCGAAAGGCCTCTAGGTAGGTGGAGAAGCAGCTGGCACAGATACCAGTGCAGACAGATAAGTGTTTAGGAGTGGTATGTATCTATGACATTCAATCCACCCACTTATTTATTGCACACCATGCAATATGTAGGTGGCATGAGATCCATCCCCCCCACCCACACCGCGGTATGGTGTATGGGACTCCTACCTCCCTGCGCTGCTCTGAGTCTGTGCCAGGAACAGGGACCTGCGAGACCTCCTTCCTGGCCAGGTGGTGTGCCTGGGGGACCGGCTCAGGGTAGACAAGTCTCTGGTCGGCTCCCTCTGCCTCCCTGTTTCCTTACACAGGGTGTCTTTGCAGTGCACCAAGAGCATATTTTCCTTACAGGCACCACCTAGAGATGGGGGACTTCAGTGCTGTGGAGGGCCTCAAAAGAAGTCAGTATTTTAACAAGAGCTGTTTCCCAACCTCCCGTCCAACAGACTACATGAAGGCTGAGGTGAGACCAGTCTCCCCCACTACAGCTAACCAGACCTGTCAATCCTATGGCCCTAATCCAGGGGGTGATGAACCATTGCTTTCCTGAATGCCCAGCAGCATGTGCTGCCAAATGTCTGTGGTGTGCGTACAGCCCCTGCACACGTGCTCGGTCGAAACATCCCGCCTGCTGCTCCCTGAGCTGCTGGCGCTGGGAGGGCTGAGCGGCACAGAGGGCTCGCTGTAGCTTCCGCTGTCCTTAATGACACAGGGAAAGAGAAAGAGCAAAAGAGAGAGAACAACTTGCTTTTATCTCTCTTACAAGAAAGGCAGGCAGGACTGTGCTCCCTAGCCAGCAGTGTATCCCTAAAGACTTCAGCTAGAGCCTCTCTTCCGACAAAGTCCCATCAGCTCCTGCGATTTGCATTTGGATGGACCTGAAGAGTTGGCCCTTCCTTCTTTAGCTACACTAAAATAGACAGACTGCAAAATTATCAAAGCAAAATGCTTAAATACCACCACTGGGAGTGATGGCTGTCATGGAAGCTGAATCTGAGCAATGTTTTCAGAAACTTACAGTATAGGAGTTTTGTAATGTGCCTTTTAGACTTAAAAATGCACTGACAAATAGATGTCTTCTTATTTGGGGAAGGAGGCAAGAACTAATGTGTTTTCCTGGGATGTATTATACACGTGTTGCTTGAACACTTAAGCAAAACAATTCAACTGTATTTTACTTTGGCAGGTACCTTGGTAATTTTTTTTGGGGGGGAGTTGTTTGGTTTTTTGTTGGGGTTTTTTTCTGCTTAAAAATAATGCCTGGAATACCTAGCAATATTATTAACTGTGCCAGGTTTTTCCTGTGCATCTGTGCAATGCTAACTTAGAAATTGAAGCCTTTAGGTGCTGAGATCCTCAATGTGTATGAATCAGTGTAAGTCCTGAATTATGTCATTTTCCGTGAAAAGCTGGTCCAGTACCTGTGCTATTAACTTTTGAGTTTCCTAAAGATGTATTTCCCACCCCAAGCTCCATTTTGCAGTTGTGAGGATCTTTGGCTTATCTCTGGTTTTGCTGCTGCTGCTCGTTATTCTTATCATTTTGCGTGGTGCCTTTACCAGCCTTGGCACAATTGCAGGGTGGAAGTGCCCGTCAGGCTGTAATTCCCCAGCAGTGCCAAGAGATTTTCCTTCTGAGCTCTATTTCCCTTTTTGAGGGGTGGCTATGCTGGCTGTCCTCCCCTCCATCCTGCTCTTTGCCCTTGGGCAACATGGTTGTTCACTTTAAAAAACACAGAATAAGAAAGTTTTGTCCTCCTGTTGTCCCTGGCAGCAGGATTTGCACAGATCCATGGACCCGGTGCTCATATAGGGCAGTCTGGCAGGAGTCACGCTGTTGGGGACGAACTCTGTGCATCGCAGCCTGGCCCCAAGCTCTGTCCTCAGTTCAACTGTTGACTCATGTAGAGGCTTTGGGACATTCATCTACCCAGGGGTATTCCAAAGCTGCATAAGGGAGCTGGGTGCCAGTTTACAATTAATGCAAGTAAAAACTGGATATGGAAATCCTTTAGACAGCTTTGAAAACTCAGCCTGTCTTTCCTTCCATTTCAGGTCTGGACACAAAAGAGGGGTGTATAAAGACATGAGGATTTCCATAGCCCTTTTATTCTCCTTCCCAATTCCATCTCAATGCCACTTCACTCTTGCTCATTCTTTTCCAGCCTTTTTCTAAAGTGCATATGGCATAGCTGTGGAGGTGGCACTATCTAGTTCAATAGTTTTGGCTGGGACCCCTCATTTTCCTTCTTGTTTCCAGTTACCTCATGATCAGTGCTAAAGGAAGATTTTGGAGGTCTGTGAAAGCTTGTGGAATAAAAAGGCCACACAAAGAGGGGGCACAACAGACACATCAGCTGGGGCTAGCTCAGGTGCTGCAGCCATATAAATCATCACATAAGGCCACAATCCACAGCACAGTTAACCCCCAGGAGGACAGAAACGCCAGCAGGTCTAAGGATAACTAATTTTCCCAGCAAGATCCAGGCTTTGAGTCCCAGCTCCAGAATAATGCTGTGTTGTCAGCTGCAATACCACCACTTGCAGAACACTCAGAGCCTTTTTCTCCTTACTGCTGTTTTTTTGAGATAGGTATCATCATCTTCAATGGCTGCTGTGCACAGACCTTTCCTCACTTTGTTACCGCCACTTACAAAACATTCAAAGCCTTTTTCTTCTTGTTGCTGTTTTTCAAGATAGGTGTCATCTTCAATGAGAAGCACACCCGGTCCTTGAGAGACTGGGCACTGTGCAGTGCCAGAGCAAGATCAGGACCCAGGGACTGAATGAGCTTCCTTGCACAGCACACTGCTTTGGAGACGTTTGTGTTGTATGTGTTTTCATTCTGCATTTAGAGGTCTCTGAGCTCTGCTGGCTGCTGGGAGCCTCAGCACCTCTGTTCACAGCAGCATGAACAACACGCAGCTGGCAGAAAACATCGCAGCAAGCAATATTTACCTTTTGACCTCAATTCCCCGGCTCAATTGCTAGGACTTTCCCTCAGTCCAGCCAAAGGCTAAGAGTAATGCTTAGCAGGGTATGAAGAAATGAGAAGCCTCATAGTGTTGTAATAACACTATGCCAGGGATTTCTCCATCTTCTGCTCTTTTGAGGAAATCTCAACTCTTTTTAAAAATCTTTAAGTGGTGCCCATACACCCAAATTTCACAAGGATGATTAATGTTAAGTGACCGACAGAGGAATCGGGGTCCAGCTTCTAATATAAAAGTTATAGGATATAGTGGCAAAAAGTCTTTTTAATGCAGATTTGAAAGTATCACTGCATCTGTAGAATACTTCAAAGGAAACTTGAATCACTCCCTACCAGGAAAGGTCCACTCAAGCACTGAAATATTTATTTTATTATTTAGTTTACCATATTGCAAAAAATAAGCCTCCTGCAGACTGTCAGGTATATCTAGAAATTGTATCACAGCTCTCAGATCAGCTGTTGGGCACATGTTATCTGCTGCTTGACCTAAAGAAGAAAAGGGAGAGGATTCTCCAATTATGAGCATTTTTCCTAAGGCCCTTAGTCACGTTTTGTCTCTACTAGAGCAACTACATTTAAAGATGCAGTATGCAGGCTTTCCACGTTGCCTGACTAAGGCTGAACACCTGATGTAGTGAGCTAATGCCTGATGCTAATCATCCAGTCAGGCCAGTTTCGCTAACTTTTCCAAAAGGTAGCTCTCTTACGGGCAACTCATAACTGCCACGAGTGGCTAATATGCGTTAACCAGGTTCAGACAAAGAAAAATAGTCTTTAACAGAAGACTAGGTTTGATTTATTTCCTTTATTTTGAGACGAAAGCCCTGCATAAACCCATACAGAATAGAATCATAGATTCATAGAATCACTGAGGTTGGAAAAGACCTCTAAGATCATCGAGTCCAACCATCGACCCAACACCACCACCCACTAAACCATGTCCCTAAGTGCCTCATCTACACGTCTTTTAAA
>NW_008795671.1:33655-36921 GCF_000699145.1 Aptenodytes forsteri | reverse complement strand
CAGCACCTTGACGTCCTTCTTGTAGTGAGGGGCCCGAAACTGAACACAGTATTCGAGGTGCGGCCTCACCAGTGCCGAGTACAGGGGCACGATCACTTCCCTACTCCTGCTGGCCACACTATTTCTGATACAGGCCAGGATGCCATTGGCCTTCTTGGCTGCCTGGGCACACTGCCGGCTCATGTTCAGAAGTTACACTTTGTACTGTATCTTTTCCTAGAAATATGTAATTCAGTGTTTTTCAACAAAAGACTGAAACGTGTTTGCCCTACAGAAAGAAATAGTGTAAAGCTGGTTCCTTGGGAGAAAAGAGAGATTTTACACTTAGACAGAAAGCCTGATATTTATAAGACGATATCCAGTCATTAGTGATTGTGTGGGAAGTCTTCATCATTGACAATCATCTCAAGCCATGCAGAAAAAGTAATTACTGGTCTTAATCCAATAACTGGGAGACATGAGTCCACCTTTTAATTATCACTAAGCAGCACTTTTATTGGAAAATATAAGCGGGAGTAAACAAACTTACCTTCTCATGCCTACGGAAACACTGAAGCTACTCAAGACAGATTTAAGCCTCATGAATATCTTCATTCTCTCTCAGAAGTACCTCCAAGATTTTTTAAACTGATGACACGGCATCTTACAAAATACTGTGTTCACACTTAAACAGCTTAGTCCCAAGTCCTTTCTGCCTCTGAGATTTATGTCATTATTCAGCCTGGTCACAAGACACTTGGGCTCATCAATGGCTGGCTTCTGGAAGGCTATGAGCGCTCCTCTCCTAGAGCTTTACAGAGCATAAAATAGTCGTGGATTCAGTCTGTCTGTAATGTAGCGTGTTTGTGTGGGATGTAGCACTGTCCTCCCCATTTGGCAGGTGAGGAGGCTGACACATCGTATACTACCACCAACATTTGCAAATATTTTCCTCAAGCTAAGCACTAAGTTCTTATTTTGACATTTAAAGAAAAAAAAAAAAGCCTGTTTCAGTTCTTGTCTTTTCCCGAAGTTAATGGCAGTTACAGATATTAAGCATATATATAAAATTTGGGTTGTTGATTTAACTTCTAATGGATTTAGGTGCCTTTCTGAAGAAATGTTTCAAACTATTGCTCCAAGGGAAGGATCCTGTAGCACGAGTGGGGACCTGTGGCACTGAGCAGAAAGAGAAGTGATTCGCCTCTTTTTACCCTATAATATTTATCAATACTCATCTTGAACATTAAAAGCTACACTAACGTCACTTGGTACCGTCTAGCCCCAAATCTAGCATTCTGAAATAGGCCATGCCCAAAGTAAGACTGCTTATTCATCTGTAGTTCTGATTTCTTTTTAGACATTCCTTAGGACAAAGCCTTTAATTATGTCACCACATAACCGTCCGCCTTTCACAGGAGTTCTCCCTCTCTTTCAGTGCAGGGGATGGACTGTGCTCAGAGAGTGAGTAGCTTCTCAATATTTTGTTGTTCTTCACTGATGAGAAGGTGAGCAAGCTTTCTTTACTAAGCATAATTCAAATTAATCAAATTAATTTTATTTTATAACTTCTATGAGACATGAGGACACTATTAGTCCCACAAAGCTGTATATAAAACTGAGACAGAGAGAGAGGAGGGTCAACCATTAACTGTGGGTCCTCAGTGTGGCCAAGCTACTTCAATTTACATAACATTATAATATTATATAGAAGTCATACATAAAATCGCAGCTTCGTTACTTTGTTACTTCGTTACTTTGGTACCACATACGACTGCCCAAAGCTGGAAATAAAGCCTAACATTTTAAGTTAATGAAAGACAGTCTTCTGCCTTCTCTCAAACCCCCCTCTTCATTTACTACATGATTTTCATTTACCACATGAACTTGATTCATTCCTAAAACAAGTTCATCCTGTTATTGAATAGAAAAGTAGCCCATGGGAAAATGGTGTTTGCTCCTGTCTTTAAAAGCTGTCTTCACATGTCTATACAAAGGGAACAAAACAAAGTTATGCTTTTTAAGAGTTTAAGTTTGCAGGTGGTGTGTATTAATACTGTTCCTGTGGGCAGAATTTACCATCTTTTTCAAGCTGAAACACAGCCTGGGGTTTGCACCCAGCAGCAGAGCAGTGGCAGCCTCGTGGCGGCTGCTCATGGCTTGGGCTACGCTAAGTCACTGCATAGTCCTTGCAGTAACTGAGCGGCAATAAGGGGTTCTCACCCCCCTCAATAGCCCAGTGCTACAGGCTGGTGGGAAGCTTTGCCAGTGAGTTTACAGCATGTGCTGGGGCCACTGGCTCACTCTGGAAGGAGTGATCTCCGTGTCAGGTGTGTCTGCTTCCCCACCGACCTCCTACAATTTCCCTTCTCAGGGGAGAGGGTCCCGGTCTCCATGCCCAGTACCTCGTACCCCTTGGCAGACACATTGCATGCCTGAAGAAGCTGATGGATTTTTTTTTTTTTTAACCGACAAAAGGAAATCTTTAATTTTACCTTTTAAAATTTGAGATTGGTTGAACTGTTGGAAAATCACAGCTCAGTTTAACAAAATTTCAAGCAGCTGCAAGCAAAGTCTTACAGCAGGTGATGCTGTAAAGCTTTAAGGCAATGCCAGGGTAGCAGTCTTCAGCGACACATGTTGGGGTAGACCATCAGCCAAATTCAGAAGTACAGGAAAGCACCTCTGCTGTTCTTATTCCTGTTCAGTAGGGTATTTCTTGCAGTTCTAAACCTTTGTCAAGCAGTCTGGTTGAAAATCTAGATGCATCCATTATCCCCTGACATTTATTGTGACTGTGTGCTATTTAGACGAAAGAAAAGTTATTCATCTGGGAATCATTTGACAATATAAATGGTGTTATTTTGGGCTTTTGTTGCCACTACAATTAATCACATGAGAGGCAATCACATTTTTTTGTTTATGCTATAGTTCATCTAAGAAATCTGGCAACTTCCTTTGCTAGGCAGTGCTAATTCTGATATTCTGTCCCGTTATAAGGCCAGTTTTCATCAATTTAGCAAAGAGGATTCTGCAGTAGCTTTTAATAGTGTCACGTGCTCTGTCATAATATGCAAGACACAAAACGAAGGACGTAAAATATGCAGCAAAGACTGAGAAAGCTCCTTCTTTCCCATAGCTCCTTAGATATACGCACACTGGCAGCCACACACATCCAGCCCTGTTCCACCTGACAGCACGTCCATCTCTCTTTGGTTTAACTATGTGCATGTCCAGTGGGGCCCTGGTGTTTCATGAGCCACTTTCTGTGGAAGGGAGCGTAAGCT
>NW_008795671.1:18654-33613 GCF_000699145.1 Aptenodytes forsteri | reverse complement strand
TGTAAGAGTGGCTGTCAGGTCTCTGGTGCCTGTGTTTGTGTGAAATAAAAGACAGATTTATGAAGACACCAAAAAGCTCTAATAGTTTAACTCATATTTCACATTATTTGTGAATGTGTGCTACTTACCTAATGCAGATATTATATAATATGTAGATATGTAACATGATATAATAGTCCCTAATGAATCATTTACAAATGACAAATAATAGGTATTGCCAACTTGTTCTCTTCTCACATCCAAAATAAAATTCAGTGAGCTTCTCCATGGCAAGCAAAAACCCTTCCCATCTGCAATCTGGAAAGAAAGAAAATTTGAATATTCTTATGTTTCAAAAATGGGATAAAAGATATCCCGTGTTTGTTAAAACAGCCAAGCATCTCACTGAAGAAAAACAGGGAGAAAAAAGAGAAAATGCTGTAAAATCTGGTTGTCTTAGGCCATTTCCTTATAACTTTAGCAACCTATCTGAAATAAGGGACAAAAAGGTCAGGATTTTTAAATAATTTGATTAAAGCTTTCATCAGCTTAGAAATATTCCAACTGCCCCCTCTTTTACACATCTGAACTTAAAAAAAAGTATATATCAACCAATAGGAAAGAATTAAATAGCAAAAAAAAAAAGAAAAAAGAAAAAAAAGCACATTTTATGTAATTTACAAGAACACAGCAAGCAGTATTGGGGTAATTAGGAAGAAACAGAACGTGTGCTTGTATCTTTTGCTTAGATGCTGCTTCCTTTCTTTTCTTCTCCCTGAAGTACAAACTTTTATCCTATAGACAGGGCACCTGGCACTTTTTTGGATTCCATAAATACAGAACTCATTATTCCTGCACAAATAAGTGAGCTTTCTGTTACTGGAAGACAGAAAGAAAACAGTCTCTTGTATGAATGCATTTGACTGGTGCATCTAATCACTGTTGGGTCTGCAGGGTCAGTGGGAGATACAGGTAAATCACTCACATTCAGTAGTCTTCATAAAAAGGTCATTTATCAGATGCTGTGGTCTCATAACATCACTAAGCAGATAGTCTTTTATTATCCCACAGTGATGCACAGAGACCTGACTCATCCATAAGGAGTCCTTGAGCATGTCCGCTCTATAGGATGCCAATGCACACATGCAGTTGAACGCCAGGCCTCTTTTTCATCTGGGGTTGTTCACAAAGCATGCTTGGTGATATATAATGCAAGGCTGACAAAGCTGGCAGTATCCTTTTTAAAAAAAAAAGATAGTCTGAGGTGAAAAAAATGAAGTATTTTCACAGTTCAAAAAAGAAGAACTTCAAAAAGATTTCAGAAAGTAGTATCTTGGCCGCACTCCAAAGCACTTCAGAGTTGACTGCCAAAGGATTATGTCTCCAGTAAGATAAAAATATCTGTGTGTACACACACACACACACACACACACACATTCAATATATGTCTAAAAACCTATTCAAATAATATTACATGATTTGAACTGGCACAACCATGAAGACTACAGACAAGATGGCAATCCCTCAGTAACTGTTGCTTTGCCCTTGTGTCTGAGGTCCACAGGAACTTTGCCAGAGTGAGACTGTAAAAATCCAAGCTCCAAGCACGTCTCCTGCCTTACTGCCACAGCGCAGGAGGCATCTCATCCAGCAAGACTTATAGCTGCTTTCCAGAATTAGGGCACCATGTACCCTGCAACACCTTATCTCCCACGCTAATAGGGAGACTGCCAACACAGGTAAGCCTATTTTTCAGCTATTAGTTTTTAATAATTCTGGAAACTTGCTCTGAGTTTATTTATTAATTAATATTTAATGGCTAAGTTTGTTCTGAAGTCAACTGTTGCTTTTACCACTACCCAGTTGCCAGTGCCATTTTACTATGACACCTCTGAAAAATCTTGTTTTCCCAAAAGGGAATGAATAACATAAATATCGGGCAAAGGGATACTGTCTAAAGGCACGGACGGTTCTTCTCTTGGTAAACATGAAGCTAAATTGCAAGTGTAACTGTAATTGTGGTAACTAATCAAAATCAGTCTTTGGCCAGAACATGCAACCACCCAGCAGCTTGGCAACTGGCCAGGTGGTCATGCCCATTAACTTCACACCGCCTTATTGTTCATTAAATGGCTGTCTTCTGCACCTAGGAGAGAGAACATGGATTTAATGAAGGAGGGAGGGACCTGGAACTGACAAAGCAATATCTTTTCCTCCTGATTTAATATTTCGTTAAAAGCTCCGTACCGTTCAGTCACTTGTAAGTCGTGATGAGGCAGGAAGTCTGTGCTAGCTAAATGTCTTGCATAGAATGACCAAGAAGAAATAAGAAAAAGGGTTGAATTTCAACACTTGATATTTAAATTTAATACAAGAGTAAGTCTTCCTGCAAGTGAACACTATTAGTAGCCAACAATATTCTGAATATTCAGTGACTATTCCACAAATACTCAATTCAGCATTCTGAATCGAGCCTCGAGGTTCGAGCTCCCCTCTGCTGTTAAGCACAGTCACTAATGTGAAAGAGGTTGCTGGTAAAACCAGCCCAGCTAGATCAACGCGTTGGCAGGCAAATTTTGTCAGAAGACAATGGACACATCAACAGCTGCACGTGGAATGACAGCCAAAGAAAAGAGATGTTTTTCTGGGGATTTTAAGCTGCTTTTTTTCCCAAGTACTCAAAACTATTCCAAATACTTAAGCGGTATAGATTTTCTATGCAAAGCATCACAGGAAGATTACTGGAGGAATTCTGTCAGGGTTGGACAAGTGACTGAAGACAAAAAATGAAATGTGAGCTTAGCACAGCTCACAGGGTTTCTTTAGGTGAAGGTTGGATAAAAGTCTGTGATTAAAATATATATATACACACATACATACATATACATATATATATATATACAAACAGAAGGTGGGGCTTCCTGTTTTGGTAATTTTGTAACCTTGAGTGGTGAAAGAACGCATTCAAGGGAAGCTTGAGAGCAGTTTGTGAAATTATAACACTTATTATCACCATGATACTTTACCACTTTGTTATATCATAGGACACATCATAACTTAAAAAATTAAATGAAAGGATAAGTAAGCAAGAGAACGCTCCATGCCTCCAGGCCAAGTAGACCATTGGCTGCTCCATTAAAATCTTTAATTGTAAAACTTCATACATTTATCCAGAATTTGAATGTGCATAGGGGAGTATCTCTGGGTAAAGCTGCTCAGAACTGTGCATCTTGATTAATTTGAGGAAAATGAATTTTCAGCACAATTAAAATTGTCCACATGGAATATTCCTCAGTACTGAGGCGTTATCATCACTTTGCATGAAGAAACTATAGGAATGTTTCATTTTAGAGTGGTTTGGCTATTAATCTGCATCTGTCTGCCCAATGAAAGCTGTAGTTTGAATGCTTTGAGTTTACTTTATCCTCTGCAGGCAAGACCTCGTAGCTAGACCTGTATCTTCCCGCTATGCCATGGTTTCCTTTCTCCACATTTTCTGTAGAGTAAAGGAGGCATCTGATGTGTCTCACCATTTGCAGCAGCAGAATGCTGTTTTACAGCAGCCCAGGTTGGAATATATATTATTGCACTGGTGGTGTTGAGGTCAGGAAGGCTGTATGGATTTAGCAGGAGGTAAAATTCAGACAAAATCTATGAGACATAAGAAACTGTAAGATGTTTATGATCTTTGTGTAAACATTTGGAAATCAGGATTTATAATTACACTATTGACAGCTAGAACGCCTGTTGAGAACAAGATAAATGGCCAGTCTAGAACTGAACATGAGGCTATTACAAAAATGATGGATGATCTTATTGCTTTTGGAGATTAGCTTAGAACTGCTGGAACCCCCAGCTACTGTTCATTGTATTTCCAGATTGCCACGTGATCCTGATGGTGAGATACTCAGGCATATATTACATGACCTGTCTACAGACTGCATAAGGAGTAGAGAGAAATACATTTTACATTCTCTTTTTAGTCTAAAAAATGAACTTTTGAAATAATGATGTCATTTAGATTAAATAACTCAAAAACTCATTCAGTAAAAGAAAAAAAATCATTACCATTCTATGTTTTAATGTTAGACTCACTAAAGGTGAGTGTGCTTTAATTATGTGCTGTAATTTCGACCACAATTCAAGCATCCAATTTTTAATTCAGCCACTCCAGTTTCTGGTGTTAAGGTGAGTGTGCTTTAATTATGTGCTGTAATTTCGACCACAATTCAAGCATCCAATTTTTAATTCAGCCACTCCAGTATTCTGGTGTTTAGATTAAAAAAAAAAGGAAGAAGTCAGAAATCAGCTTCTGCTAGCTAAAAGACAATTAATTTCACAGGAGGATTGAAAAAGGCACAGATCCCATTGGATTGTTAATAAAACACAGTATCGTTTGAATCTAAGCGGAACAAAATCAGCTGTCAAAAGCTTTTGTGCTTCTGACGTCGGTTCAACAGATTGCAATATAATATAATATGCAAATGTCACAGATCAAAGTACACAATTAACAGTGACATTTGAACTACCATTTTTATTAATGATATCAGTATTCTTTGAAGGCCAATTCCAAACATAGGCACAGAAATAATTTAAAACATTATTTAAAGAGCACAGGGTGGTAAATCACAAAAAAATCTGTTTTATAGAAAAAAGGCCATTAGCTTTTGCACACAAACTGCTTTCATAAGCCTATTAGAGGAACGCACAGCCTGAGTTTGCCCATGCTAATGTTCTTAATCATGTTTCTTCCATCTATGTTACCTTAAAGGACAATTTCTTCTTGAGTTTGCAAGCTGAGTTTTCAGATTTGCACCAAAGTTTGGGTGAGGATAAAGCCTGTCACAGGTGAGAAGGCAGCTCAGTGTTATGGAGCTGTCCTCGTCGACGAGCCTTTTCGACAGGAAGGTTGAGATGATGTGGGTTAGATACTGCTTCTTCCCAAGTGCACAAGGTTGACCGATTTCAGGGAATTTGCTTTCGGGGTACACGGTACCGTGTACCTTTCAAATGACCTTTCAAATTAATTTCATATTCACCACAACCATTGCGTGGAGCAGTGTTCAGAGCACGGTGGCTGCAGTCAGACTGTCTGCAACATGCAGCATGTGTGACAAGGACAGTTGTTATGTCCAAGTGTCAGGCAGCAGCACGCAGCGCACGAGCGCTTTCTGCACAGCAGGAAGGGGTGCAGGCTTCTGCACCTGCCAGCTCAACGTTTGCTACTGTATGCTGCAGCCCCAGTGGCTACAGGGATCCTAAACAAAATAAATCAGATGTAATCTCTGGCCCTGAAGCATACTGGCACAGCACAGCTTGAATCCCTATGGCTAAAATCCCGTACTCTCCAACACAGAGTAGTCATACTTGGATTGCCTTTGGGGATGGCTCCCGGCCCATGCTGGCCCTTGACCAACACCCAGGGATTGCTTGGGAGACTCCTCATAGGCATGCACCAAAAAACATGCCCAGAAAGGACTTTGCAAACAAGTTAATGGTACAGACTGTATGAGCTCTGCTTAGTTTTCTAGGGCAGATAACGGTGGGATCATCCATGCTCGGGCAGTGAACGAGGGCAGCATGATTTGTGTGATCCCGGATAGTCTCATTCATCTGCCTCGACCTGGTGCTCCCTCACCTGCTCTGACCCGGGGAGCTCCTGACTTTTCCCTTTCTAGGCCCCCTCCTCCCTTTCCCCCTATGCAGGAGGGTCTCACCAGTTTTTCTCCTTAAGGCCTCTCAGCACAGGCAGCACCAAAGGAAGCTTAACAAGGTGCACAAACTCAGCCCCAGTCAGATCCTCTTGAAATCAACGCCCTGCTAAAAAAAAAATGTTACTGAAGGATCGGCTGCTGCTCAGTAATGTCAAGAAGTAATTCCAGACATACGATGTTGTCTCTCTGTTTTAAAAATGCCAAGCAAGCCACAGCATTTACAGTATTTACAGGTGTGCAGAGTAAAATACATTGCAGATTACTTTCAAAAACTCTCACAGTAGATTGAACAAATTGTAGCCTTGCCAGATCCTGCAAGACAGAAAATTTGAGCTGATTGAAAACTGTTTTGCAGAGGAAAAGAAGAAAAGCAATGTGAAAATATTTCATTTACAGTGTCCAGTGTTTGAAAAAGATTACTTTCTTAAAATCACCAGAAGTTCTCATATTAAACATTGTTGAAATGGCATCTTCCTTAATTTCTTTCTCATAAGAAAAAAACTGACCAGAGCAGCTGATGGAGTTCCTTATTCCTTGAAATTGGTTGGTTTTAGATTGGCAAACTAAAGAAATGCAAAAATTTCTGTGTTAGACTGAGCACAGGACTGTACTTTAATGGTGGTAGGAACATGATGCTCTCGCGTGTGCTGTGTATTTTAGTGCCATGCACAAAACTGAAATTTAATTCTGCTCAGTCATTGGCCTTTTTTAGAGGACACATGACAATAGGTATCAGCTGCAATGAAAAATTCAATGAAAGCTTGCTGGAATCCACAGCAGATAGCAACACCAATCCATAGATTAGCATTTCAGTGTTATTATTCTTCAGGCTGTGCAGATGGTGGTTTGTTTAGTGCCTGCTCTTTTCAGGGACTGGCCCTAGTTTCAGGCACTATCTATGCCTTATCTCATTTTCATTCAGAATAGTAGTCTTTAAATTTCACATTTTCAAGCTCAAGGGTGCCAGAACGACCTAGATAGTGGCAGACATCTGGAGAAAAAAGACAGACAGACAACTGGAAGTGCTATAGATTACACTCACTCAAGCTCTGAGTTTCCAGTCCTCTCTGGTTCAAAACTTTCTTCTCTCCTTAGTGGAGTTATATACTTCAGCGTTCTTCCACACTTCTGAATCAATTGATGCCTAGAGCAAAGCAGATTACTTTCTGAATCAGTCAAAATTGGTTACTGGGCTCAGTACTGAATGGGTGCTATGACCTGGGCTACATAGGGACCAGACTACTTGATCAGATACTCTCTACCGTCCTAAAAGTCTGTAAATCTTTTAATTTATGGAGACTGTTACTTTGATTTATTTTTGTTGACACTACAGGATTCCAAAGTTTGCCAAGAAGTTGAAGTCCTGGAAAAAAAATGTGGCCAGCTTGATACAAAGCTGCTGGACTCAGGAGATATTGTAGATAAAAGAGGGAGGCAGGTGCAGGAAACAAAGCTTGGCATAAGTGAGATTATCCATCACATGTGGCAGGGACAGGAGATGGCACAGCCAAGAGAGCAGCAACATCCAGCAGCAGTGGATGGGCTCTGCATGGGCCTGGCGTGACTGCAGTTGCCAGCCTGCATCAACCTGCTGTTGAGGAAAAACATCTCTCAGGTCCTCCTGCTTTCCCTTGTGCTTGGGTGAAACGCTCACCACAGTCCTCATCGGGGATTTTGCAGAAAACGATTCCTCTCTCTGTTTTTACCCTGCCCTTTAACTCACCACAGTTCTTTTCAGCATGATGTAGTTTTCAACCTGAACACTAAATCGCGGTCAGCTTCTGTGCCAGGTGTGATGGTGTGAATTTAAGCCTGTAAATGTGATTGCACTTGGAGGCAGGTACATGGCAGCATTATTTACAAGTGGCCAGACTGGGCCATGCTTTGTTCTCCTGTGGAGCACAGCCATCCGCACCCTGTCCTGTTCACATGAGCACCCAAGCGGGTGAGGCCAGAGGGAAGACATGGAGACTTTTATACCCTTCTGCATAAGTAGGTGGAAATTTTCAACTAGAAGGACCAGTACCAGTGGTATTTTTAGTTTCTATAGCGTAACTCTAGCTTCTCCCGCTTTTCCAAGAGGTAAAGGCTAAAGGCACATGGATGCTGCAGTGTGTTCAAGGCTCTCACCTTGAGTGGGTGTTAGGAGCTGCTCATAGAAAGCATCTCCAGAGATGTTTCTCATGTTAAATGAACGCCACAAGATATTTGGATGAGAAACTCAGCATACAGGAGTATCATGCTGAAATTCATTGCTTAATGTATGCCATCTCCTTCCTTCTGAGCCATATCATGCAATGGGCTATATGACTCGGTATAGGACAACTTCAAGACATGTAAGACCAATACAAATGGGTAGAGAAACCTGTCTTTCCTATCTCTAGTCATTTAGCGACTGAATATTTTTTTTTTTATACAAAATGTATCAATTTCCAGATGAGTCCTTGGCTATGACTCACCTTGCGATAAGAAGCAATGCAGGAAACCTTCATTTAAGGCCCTGTTCTGAATCAAGAGGTTCTCCATTCTATTATATTGCCTATACTTACTCCCTGGCAATTATACATCCGTGATATTATCCTGATTTTGAACAGAAAAACTATGGTAGGCTTAACTATTTTCTCATGAAAGTTTCATCAAAACTGACATACTTCATTTATTTCTTACAGTTTCAACTAATTAATTTCCAAGCAAAACTCCTTTCTTAAAAACCTTCTCAGTCAGTGCTATCTAAAAATTAATATTGTCAAGTACCAGGTAATACATATATAAGCCTTAGAATTTGCTGAAAGACCAGGGTTGCAACACGGCCTTGGATTCCAGGGTCAGTATGGCATTGGTGCTGCATTCAGCTCCTAACTCTGAAGTTTACCTCCTGTTCACAAATAAACATGCCTTTTCTTCAAAAATATTTGATTTGGGTACATATGCATGTTATAAACACATATAGGTTTAACTATTTTGCTATTTGTTCCAAGAAAAAAAAGCAAGTAGAAATAATTAGAAAAAAGCCCAAACCTAAACCCAAAGCATTTTATATAATCTTTTTCAAGAAACTCTTAATTCTGTAAGTGTTAGTATTTTTCTTAACATTCTGATAGTTACATGGTTTGACTTTCTGCTGTAAAGGTCTTTTACCTAAATTTCTGTCTACTTAATTTTCTAAATGTTCATAATACTCAAAATGTCTGGGTTTTTTAATCTTCCTTACATTGTTACTTTTCTGGAAAACATTTTTCAATTCGTCCAACCTGCAAGTGAATTGAAAATCCACTTTACCACTGTTTGTTCTGTTGATAGCTGACTTTCTGCAAGTAACATCATCTGGTGTCCAGTTTATCTTCTATCAAATGAGAACAACAATCCTTTGTAACCCTTTTTCTCTCTTTGTCTCTTTGGTGGAGAGACTCCCCCTCACCGTGCTCAGAGATCACACTTGGCACAGTGGAATGCCCATCCTCCAAGTGCTGTTGGACTTAATATAATAATTAGTATCGCTGAAGTGGAACCAAACAGCCTTTCTCTTGTATAATAATTACATGAATGATGAGAACCTAAAACTTGATCTCCAGATCAAGTATTTTCAGAGAGGTTCTCAGTATGTTTAAAACTGACTAAAGCTTTCATTTTACTCTTGTGAGGCAGCCACTCCAGATTAAAACTACTTTATATTGACCTTATTTTCATAATGCAGTTAAGATTTTGTCATCTTGGTTTTCATTAAACTGCATGGAGTCTTCACTTTATTAAACTGTGATTCCCTTAGCTTAAGAGATACAGGAATCACAATGGCATGTGAATATTTCCTTGTTAAACTGACTTCTTTGTGCTCAGAGCAATATTTTATTATTTAATGATTTTAAGATTCTTTCCAGTGATAAGAAATCCAGTTTCTTAGTGTCATTCTTGACTACAAGCTTTAGCAGTAAACATCTTACAAAAATAAGGGCAGCAACGTTAAAAAGCACCAGAAGGCATATACATGATACTCACCTAAAGATACATGAGTGCTGCCTGGCCTTGAATACTCTTGTGATCATCTGGTTACCACACAGGGCTGTGTCCTGCTCCTAAATTTTCTTTGGACCTGCTCTGCAATCTTTGCTACGTCACCATAGTTTTTTGAACACTAATCTATTCATAAGTGAAAGGATAAGACTGATGACATCTTGGTTGTGAAGTGCTGTATTGACTGTATCTCGGATCCAGTTCTTCAAGATGTCCATTGCAATTTCCTGAGCATCTGTAGACTAAAATGGATTTTGTGAATTCTCAGTAAGATATGCACCGTATGTTGCAAAATAAACTCCAGAAACGGAAAGGACGTGGCTGGGTGACCTTATTCACTAAGTGGATCAAAATGCCTGTGTAAAAACTTTTGATGAGGGTGACTTGGTACACAATTTGTCTCTTTGGGTATGATCCAAAGCTTATTTAGCTCAGTGCTCGGTGCAAAGACTGACTGCATAGGTTTTAGATTATACTCTGTATCTCAGTTGAACCCTTTCAACCACTTCCCTCTTTCAGACAATCTCAGCTTCATTTATCTGGTACTTGTTTCTTTTCGTGTCTTAGCTCCCCCTTTTGCTTTGAAGTGCCTGTGGCACGTTGTCTCCTTGTTCTCTTCACAAAATACTTTTGTTGTATTCTCTGAGTCCAGGAGAAATTTAAAAATAAAAAAGTTCAAATATTTATTCTCATAGTAAGCGGTATGCAGTTTCATTCACAAAGTTCAAGTAATAATAGAGCCAAGAACAAAGGCAATGACCTGATCTAGATCACTGATTCTCATCTTTGTGTGGCTCAGCCCCACTTGAGAAAAGCTTTCCTGAGCCTCAGAGTTCCTCACCACACTGAGTCCAGCTCCTGTCTCATTCCCACAGGCTACCTAGGGGCTGCTGCCTCGGCTCCTCAGAGCTCCCCTCCAGATGTGCAGTGCAGAGGCAGATGAGCTGATCTTGCACACCCCTTATCACTTGGGAGTGGTATGGCAAGGATCTCATGCTTGCACTACAGAGATTCTACTGCTGTAACTGATTTGCATTGTGGGAAGACATACCACAACAAGTGGATGTCAGCATGCTAGGGAGAACTGGGGTAATATTATAAATAACGATAATCATAACCTCGTCTTGCTCTGAATTGACGTATAGGTGGAAAAAGCTTATCAGAACAGATGGCTTGATGTATACAAACAATACTTTGTGAATATACGATTAGACATGACAGTCCATATTGTTTCACACACAGGGAGAAGCAATACCAAAAATTTTGAATTGTGAACAAGGCTTTTTCTGGAAAGCCCCCGAGTGGAAACATAGTATATATGAATAACTTCCCTGCTGATCTGGTTACATCAGCTATACAGACAACATAAGTGGAGCTGACAAAAGTTGTCTTCCTTCTGTACAGCTCCATCTGCCAAGGGGGCCTGGTTGCATAGTGTTATCCAGTAAGGTGACACAAGTCTTCGCAGCACCAGCTGACACTGCTACCCTGTGCAACTCATGCTAGACCTACCCTCCAAAGGAGCAGCATTCAGTCTGGACACAACCACAGGATTCAGATCTGTCTTTAACCTTGGTAGTTCACAGTAAAAGAGTTAAGTCAGCCTGTTAAAACAGCAACCATAATTGATTAGTCATTCTCAGAATAATTGTCAAGTGTTTGACCTGACTGCTGTGAAACTAGAACTTATCCCATTGAGAAGTCAAATGCTTTGTTCGAATGCTCTGTTCAAATACTTCTACATCGAGAGCTGTTTAGCACAGCAATGACTGACCTCACATCAGCAGAACATCCTCATCCTATTTTAGCCAATATCAAAGAATGTAGTGAGGTCAGGGAGGCAGAATAATAGTTTAGAAAAGATCTTCATTAATCGAACAGAAATGTTGGCACCCTCCCTTTCTCCAAAACCAATACTGCTGCTCAAATAAAGTCATAAAAGTGATGGTGAAAAAACAAAGGACAAAGAGCACTTTTTGTCCGACATGTATAATAGGAAGTTATAAATGTGTTGGTTTTACTAATGTGTTGGTTTTGCTACAGTTGATCATAAAAGCAGAACCTTCCTCCTATCTGGAGATCTTGTGGGTTTTTCTTTTTATGTGCGTGGGGATACCCCTTTGTGTACATTGTCAATAAGTAGGAAAAAGAATCTGAACTTTGGACTCAAAAGTATCTCAAAATAGTCTAAAAAAGATAAAAGCTGTTATAATACTTTCAGGAGAAAAGATGGGAAAGATGGGAGAAAACTGGTGTGTCATTGCTGTTACAATTGCTTTTTGCATGAACATTGTTTTGTTTTGGGGAAAAAAAAATCACAGAAACGGGTATATAAATGTTGTTAGAATGAAAATACATTCTAATTTCCTAAATTTCATAATGCTTAGGCACAAGTTTGCTTTGACCTATTTTAGATATTTGAAAAATTATCACTGACTGACAGTTCTAATATGGAAAATAATTAACAATATTATGGCTCTCCTCGCCTGGCTCTTGACTACAACTCAACAGTTGGATGTGTGCACGTAAACTTTGAACACTGGTAATGAAATTACAATGTGCTACAATAACATGATAATTAGATATGTCATTGGCACTTCAGTCTTCTCTATGTCAGGTCATAGCGAGAAGATGTCAGATTACTGGAAAAAACTGAGATACCGTGAATGAAAAATTATCATAACCCTGTCTTGCAGTGAACTTCAAAAAGGGTGAAAAAAAGCTTGTGAGAACTGGGGCCTTGAGCCATATAAGTAATGATTTGTGCCTCTGCAATTAGACATGATATCCTTACTGTTCCACGCTGTTTGGTGGAAATCGTAGTGTAAGCAGTTTTAAATTAAGAACAAGGATTATCACTCTTTAGAATTGAGGGAGTAATTGATTCATTCAAATAACTACATCTTCTAACAAGTAAAATAAAGAAATGTGATTAGTTTACAGAGAAGAACTGGAATGTGAGAAAGATTTACACTCTCTATAGACCTCTTATACCTTATGAGACTTGTTTTACTCAGATTATTATTAAATAGAAACAGCTCCCTGCAGGCTTGTTTTTAATTTAAGGGCGACAAAGCTGAGAAACATGGTGTACAAGCAAAAGCTTGCAGAGTAGAAATGAATGATGACATAAAGAAATTAGATCCTTTGGCAGGAAGTTTCATATCTGCAGAGTTTGCTCATTACATTTCACAGCAACCCTACAATTCAAGAAACACATTGTCAAGCAAGTAAGAATAAGTCAAGCAAGGTCTGTAATTCAACAAGAGAAGTCATTCCTAATCCTGCTAGTCCTTCCTAGCAGAAAGGTGAGACAAAAAGAAAGGGCAACCACGTCTTGTTCATTAGCTGTAGAATGGATTTGTTTCACTGCAGATAGGGAGAGCTGTCACGGAATAATGACCTAGCAGCATGTCATTCTGTGTGGAAATGTTTTTAAATGCTTCCATGCCTATTGTACGATGTCTCTCCAAATAATATGCTCCCTATATTCTTTGGGAACATTTCCTCTTTAGAACTCCCTTTCTAATATTATATCCATGAGCCCAATTCACTTAAGGGAGTGAGGGGCTTTATTCGTTTGTGAAATACAAAACAAAGCAAAATAGATTAATAGACAATGTGCTTTGTGTTAGAATCATTGTCTAATTCTGCTCAGCTTGTCCATTGGCCTTGTGTAGATTGTGAAGTTCATAGCGCAGAAGTGCCTGCCTTGGTGTCTTCTCTATGTGCAAGTAGGCTGCAAGTTCTCAGCAGTTACAATGGCAGCAATTTCTCCTCGTAACTGCAAATATTTCCACCGCTGTGAGGTGCTTCTCCACTGAGAGCTCTGTGGGTGTCATTAAAGAGGTTTAATTATATACCACACATATGCTACAGTCTCTAGTTCCAGTCTTTATACATGGGCTGCATGAACTTAAACCCCAACGATTTAAGTATTTCATTTTGGGGCTACTTAATATACTGTAGCAGCTACCAGAAGCCCCCAAATGACCGTTCTCACAGCTGGTCAGAGTTCTCATGGAGTGAGGATGCATAATGGAAAACTCAGGTGTAATACAGTGATAGCTTAAGGCAGGCAGAGTGAGTTCTCATCCAAACTTTGAGCAATGGCACAAGAAGCAGTTAAATTCAGAACCCAATTCTACAATAATTCAGTGGCATGTTTTGATCATCATGAACTATTTGGAAGAACAGTGAACATAGCATGAAATAGACAGCAAACGGACCTGCTAGTCAATGATGAACAGGAGAAGGGCCTGATGACTTAACTGCTTGTTATGTCTTTCACACAGACTTCTAGTGTGTTGCCAATCTCCACTAAAGGCCAGAGTTTCCTTGTATGCAACCATTATAGCTACCCAAAATGCCTGCAAATCAAAGCGCATATGATCTAGTTTTAAATTTTAAAGTCTCATCTGAAAAATCTCTGCGACATGTACCCCATCAAACCCAATTATCTGCTTCCAAAAAGATGAAGGGTTGGCTAATTTTCTGTCTGAGCTATTATGCCATGAACATGTACGTTCTAGGCAAGCCCAGGAAATGGGTCCATTTTCTGAAATTCCTTTGAAAAATATGCACTCCAGACATAATGAGGAAGGCATTTTAGCAAAATATGAACGATCACCATGCATTTATCATACAGAGATTATCATAGGAGATTTTACTTTTATTCTTTAAAAAGTTTAACTGAACTAAATTATATTAACCAACAGGCATATTTTATCAGAAAATCTAAAGAAACTACATTACACCAGGCACTGGTACTAAAGTGTAGAGCTTTTAGTTCTTAGGTTTTTTTTAAAAACCAATTTATGTACTTTTTTGTGTCAGAAAAACATTAGCACTCTATTGTCTAGTTTAACAACATGAGAACTGAAAGAAAACTCTACTTCTATTTACCTACCCAAAGATTTTATACTGTCATTATCCCTGCAAGTATCTGAGCAGCCTTCATCTAAAGGTGGCTGAAAGAGCAAAACCTCTTCTTGTAACTGCAGGTATTTTTGCCTTCTCAGAGCTAGAAACCCTTCTCTTGTTGAGTATTTTTTGTAGGAAATGGATATTCATCATGGTTTAACCTCAGCCAGCAACTGAGCACCACACAGCTGCTCGCTTACTCTCCCCCCAAACAATGGAATGGGAGAGAGAATCGGAAGAGTAAAAGTGAGAAAACTCATGGGTTGAGATAAGAACAGTTTAATAACTGAAATAAAATAAAATAGTAATAATAATAATAGTAATAATAATAATAA
>NW_008795671.1:5695-17912 GCF_000699145.1 Aptenodytes forsteri | reverse complement strand
TAATAATAATGTACAAAGTAAGTGATGCACGATGCAGTTGCTCACCACCCGCCGACCGATGCCCAGCCAGACCCCGAGAAGCAGCCCCCTCCGGCCAGCTTTCGCCCAGTTTATACACTGAGCATGACGTCACATGGTATGGAATGTCCCTTTGGCCAGTTTGGGTCAGCTGTCCTGGCTGTGCCCCCTCCCAGCTTCTTGGGCACCTCCAGCCTTCTCAGTCGGTAGAGCATGGGAAGCTGAAAAGTCCTTGACTAGTGTAAGCACTACTGAGCAACAACTAAAACATCGGTGTGTTATCAGCGTTATTCTCATCCTAAATCCAAACCACAGCACTGTACCAGCTACTAGGAAGGAAATTAACTCTATCCCAGCTGAAACCAGGACAATATTGGTCCTGGTTTGCCAAGGAAAGATGGCCTATGTGTTTACATGGTCTGCATGTTCATCTGCCCATCAGTCCCTCCAATAGTAGGTGTTGAACAAGATGGTTCATTTCAGCCATACGTAAGAGGCTTACAGCCTTAAGTAAGTCCTGGTAAGTTTCAAAAAAGTCACGAACTGGATTTATGATATGTGCCCAAATCCCACCACAGGAAAGCAGATGAAATTTGTCCATCCTACATTCAGCAGTGTGCCAGTCCTTCAGTGGTCACACCAGTTCTGGCCTGACTGTCGGCCCGAGCATAGCTCCATGCCATCCCTAGCGTGTGTGGTGTCTTCCCCAGTGGGTACACCGTAGGAGTCACAAGGAAGAAATTAGTTTTTTGAAGTGAGAAGGGAGAAGCATTAGGACAACGAAAATATGCAACTTCATTCGGTTTCACCATTTCTTTGAAAAGCTTGTTTAATTTAGGTATTTGTTTTTGTTGCTTCAGGGGCAGAACTTTTATGCCTGTTTGGGATTTTTTTTTCTGGTTGAGCTTTTTGAGATTACCAGCGCTGTGAGTGTGAACAGGCATTATGAATGCTCAAAACTGCAAAGTCGATGAGAGCCGAGGCTGCTCGGCAGTTCCCAGAGGAAGGTGGTTTGATCCAGGAGAATGAGCACTGGATTGGGCCCCAAATTCCAGTTCCAGTTCTACCATCAATTCCCCACATGGCCTCCAGAGAGGGATTTTGTTCCACTTCCATGGACAGTAAATGGAGATAACAAGATGCATTTAATCTCATAGCAACGATATAATAATTAAAGTTTATGATTCATTTTGGCACTGTTGTGAGGAATGCTCTAGAAAGGATCACGAGGAAAGGAATAATCCTGCATTCATTCCATGGTGTAACCACTAGTTAAGTATCGAGGATGAAAATAGTGAACAGATGTTGGATTCTCTAAGCACACCCCACTACACTGAATGAAGCTGGGAACAGGGGAAGAATATGGTTGTGTTATTAAGGACTGGCACATATATGGTGCCAAATTAAAGTTGGGCGGACAGCCTCATTTCTGACATTTCATAACTTTGAATGCTTGGCTTTTCAAGTGGAACATTATTTCTTAATTAAGTAAAAATGTAGTTTCAGTCACCTGTACTGTGTAAAAAAAGTCCACTGAAAAATACCCACTGAAGTGACACCACGTGGTTAGAATTCACGCTATGTAGAATGGGCAGCAGTTGGTGGCATATGAAATAAAGAGGTTAAGAGATCACTGGATGACGGGTTGTTCAATCCAGCAGATGAGTGGCAGGGGAGAAACTCCCATTGCTGCATGTGGCCAACCTGCATAGGTAACCTGTAGACTTTGCTCTCTCTCAACAGTCATTTAATAAAGCACTTAAACACATTAGTATTGAGGCATGAGTCTCAAGTATCGCCTCAGCTTTCCTACACCAACTCGTATGTTTGACACTAAGCATATCCTAAGTACTGTGTTGGATTGAGACTGGTTTTTTGTCAGTCTTGTAGGTTTCAAAAACCACTTAATTTGCTCCAGCCCTCACCCCTTTATAAATAGATCTTCACTGTAGTTGAGAGATACAAACTAAAGAATCATTGAAACTAAAATCAGGAGTCTTGAAATACATTATTATTTTCAAAAATCAAAATTGCTGTTAGGTCAAACTCAAATTTCAAATATCTTAGGTAATTTTCTGGAGGGAAGAAGCAAAATAGTAGGTCAACTGGGAAAAAAAGGACTTGAGAAGACTTCTTTGAAGTAGTTTATAAGAGGCTGCCAGAAGAAATATTTTCATTTAGGAGAAAAAGAAGAAAAAGAAAAAAAAACCTTGGTTGGTGTCTATGACATGTCATGTGACAAGCTGCTATTTGAAAAGAGTGTTTATGGTTGTTAAAACTTCATACACATCTGACAACCAATTTTGGAAAAAAGCTCTCTGAGCTTTGATCTCTGATTGATTGCACGCATACAAGCACATGTAAGAAAGAAAGCATTTGCTAGGTCCAGCAAAAGCAAGTAATGTCGACTGTAGCTTTGGGACATTTTAAATAAACACCTTCAGTTCTAAATGGAACTTCAATACATGCAATCTGTAACTCTCTGTGTTCTTTAAGTGAGTTTCCTTCTGCCAAGAACTGGATTCTTTGGTGTTTTGCATCTATTACAGCAAGAAACTGCAAAAATAGCTCAGAAGACCTGATACCTGAGCTCTACAACCAGCCAGCTTGTTGTTAGGAAGAAAATGTCCATCATCTGGAAGCTACGCATGAAGAATTTAGTATCTCCATCACAGAGACAAATTACAGAGACAGAGCTGCAACAGCATGGAAAGGAGTGGGTTTGTGCTTTGTGGTCTGCAATATTTATCCCCCTGAATTTGCTGTGTGGATGTTTGAGACCAGGTTAACATTTAAGAACTATCTCTATGACAAAAGTGGTTAGACACCTTTAAAATTGTTAAGATTGATACTAGTAGTTAGAGTATTAGATTAAACAAACAAGGGAACAAACCGCAGACTGCAGCGTTTCTGAAGTAGCCAGGAACTTTTTGTTTCTATAAATTAAATGACAGACTAACTCATAGGGCCTGATTTGTAAACTTAACAGACTATCTTAAAAATATATTTAGGGAAGTTAAACTTCTTTAGTAGAATATCTTACTAGGAGAAAATAAGAGAAAAGAATAAAAAAAGGAATTGAAGAGAGATAAATAGGTACTGATAGAAAATCAGTAAAAATACTTCATTTTAGACTACAACACTTTTCTTGCCTTTTACCAAAATTAGGGATGAACCCAAGGACTCTAGGTCATCAGCCACGCATCGGACTAATAATTACAACAAAAGTATTCTTAATTGATAGGTTTTCATCTCAAGTTTTCCAAACTTAGTATAATTATTTGTATTTTGTAGATGGGGAACCTTGACCAGGAAGAGCAAATGACTTTTCTAGCATTATGCAGCATGTCAGCAGCAGCTGGAAATAAAATACAAAACGAGATGCTGGGATGTTGGTTTGACATTTCACACCATGGTGCTTTCCTGGAAATGAGAGATGACTTAGGACTGAGGCCAGGCAAACATTGTAATAACTTTTTTTTGAGGAATCTGTGATGAATTCCACTGAGTGACAGAAAATTCTTGTTGCCTCCTACTTCCATTGTGAACCTGGTACAATTGCCTGTGTCTCTCTTGTGGTTTTGCCTAGTTTGATTTGTGTGTTTTGGGGCTCTCTTCATGTTATGATGACTTTCTGAAACTGAAAGTTCTGAGATTAGGCACAAATATGCACATTGCCTTCTCTCTCTTTCTCCCTCTTTCATCTGTATTCTCTTTAATTTCTTGAAAATTGACAGTAATTGAGTATATCCCATTTCTTCCAGATTTCCTTGCAGCATTGCTTGGTCCAATTTTAGGAATTCACCATGCTTGCCATCTTTTCAAATTTCACTGGCATCTCTAAGCTGCCCCAGGAAAATCAATTATGCTGAGCTGAAGTACTCTGGGATGAAAGCTTCTCCCCTCATCCAAAGAACCCTAGGAAAACACTTGCCATCTTCCAGAGCCCTAGACTAGAAGGCAATTGCTGTCCCCTAATCAAGAGTGATTTGTCACCTCTAGTAAGCTTAGAGACAAATGCCTGCTGGAAATCATATAGCAAATCAAAGCTTGTTCATAGGCTGCTAGGGAGCCATCATGACTGGACTGTGAGATGTCTGTGCTAAATTAATTGCTTGTGAATTATGTAAAGCGTAAAGCCTGAGAATATTACCTTTGATATAAACAGACTGTTCTCACAAAAAAAAGTATTTGGAAGTAGAGAGATTTGCTACGTAACTCATTTTACCGTGGTGAGATGGAAAGTGAGATAAAGATTTTAATTGCATTCCAAGTTGTCCAGTTGGAAGAACAATCCTAAAACGTAAATATGTAATCCAGTAGCAGTTTTATGTACTTTTTTGGCAGTAGTTTGAAACCTAGCAAATAATAATCAGTCATTAATAATCCCTAGTATAACTTGATAGCAGACAATAAGCCAGATGCCCTTTTCCTTGCTCATTGCTGCTCATGGAATTAGCAACATTTACATCCTGATGTTCAGTTTGATTGTTATTCAGCTTGCAAAAAATTTCTAAAGATCCTGATCTGATATGGGTTAGGGCTCATTAATTTGTTTAATTAGTTCACCTCTCTCACTAGCTGTGGAGCTTAACAAAATAAAAAAACAAACAAGCAAAAAACAATGAACCTGGGCTTTTGAAACATTAGGTGTAGATAAGCGTGCAATTATTTTTTCAAAAAAATCCTGCAGCTACCTTTTAAAAGAGTATATCATAAGCATTAAACACAGATATTCAGTTGCCAGGACTTCTGCCTAGAGTGAGCTCTTTATTTTCTTTTATGTTCAGACAGTTTAAAGATGTGTAGGCGATGAGGTCTCTATAGAATAAATAGAGGTTGAGGGAATAATGCTACAGCTTAGGTAGACAGAGCTGACAGTAGCTTATGTTTAACTGCCTGTTGTTAACAATGCAGAAAATAGGCAGCGGTGTTTTAGATGACCCAAAAATAAAAGTAAAATTATGGAAAAATGATAAATATCTATAGCAAAAAGGAGCAAAATGTACATAGCTCAGCAGTACAGTGATGAAAATTGGCACTGACCCAAGAGTCATGCCAGTCTGAAGGACAAGAATGTCTTGGGAGCTGACCAGAGCAAGGATAGATAAGCTATTGTCTTTGTCCCTCAGCTGATCAGCCAGCTGGCAAAAGTGCTTAGCCCCCGTTCCCCGGCTGCCAGCTCTCCATGGACTGAGTGGTGCTGCTCCTCAGGAAGGATCTGGCAAACAAGACACATACAGCCGGGGGCAGGTCAAGAACTGGAGCACCATGATAGAGTATACACTCAAGAAAGAAAATGGCTTCAAGGGCACTCTAATCCTGCACACACACCAAAACAAAAGGAAAAAAAAAGGAAAAGAAGTGCTTTTCTTAGTGAATGATGAACCTGAAAACTGTTTTGTCTGCAAATACAGGTAAAGCGATTGGGGAATCAAACCCAGCTTAATTCTCACACGGTCACAGTAGTCACACACTATATTTGTATTCCAAATATGTTATTTCCACACTTTCCCTTAAAGAATGCTGATTGAAAAAAACGCTGATATGATTAGCAAAATACATTTTGCTTATGTAGATACATCGAGCCTGAAGGTCTTCAAAGAAGAAAGAATACCAGATAGAACATTCAGATGGAGAGAATATGCCAATATGGAAACAGATAGGACATTATTTTCTTTTTTTGTTTGTTTGTTTTTTATGGTTGAGAGTGGTGCCACACCTATAAAACCATTATCCAAATACCTACAGAACTGAGGAGCAGTGGGGATAAGGTGATACAGTATTGCAGCGGGAGCTACTAGCTTTCCCAGTAATGAAGGCTGGGAATCTCCATTATAGTTCTTTAGCCTGCTTGAAACTTAAGCAAACCTTATCCATGCCAGGTGTCTGGCTCAGGCTGAAAACCTCTAAAACTTGTCAGCAAGACCTGTTCAGCCATTTCTCAATAATAAATTAGAGGGAAAAAAATTATGTGGACCAACATGGATTTCTTTACAGTAGTGTCCAGCTTTCACTCTTGTCACTCTACGTATCTATGTAATTTGGTATCTATGTTTCAAAGTCACATCTTACTTTAGTCATACTTCTGTAGCTGCAGATATTGCTCAGAGTGGTACAGGAAAAGTACACTTGTCAACCAAGATCAGCTAAAAATGATAAGGATTTTAGGTGAAAATGACACAAAACATTATGTTGACTCATCAACATAAACATAATTGGGAGTTTCTAGTGCTTTCCAGTACTTCAGTTTCAGAACTGGTTTAAAACACATGAAAAGTGTCTGCCTAGGGCAGCTCATGTCTGGTTGGTGCCTACTGCAGAGTCCGCCCTTGCCCAGCTGGAGACGCTACCGGTTGCTGCTAGAGTAAATCCTCTCACCTCACCCCTACCTTCAGCTGCTAACAGCCTTGATATTTGGCTGTAGGTGCCATTAGTTAATCACCATCAGGTAGGCCATTGCCTAGTCTTCTATGTTGACGAGATATCAAAATGACCCTGACTTTTTGGAAGAGATCAGGTGGAGGCACTGTGGGTGGAAAATAAGAGCCTTGCATAGAAGAACTTCTGTTCCCTTCCTAGCACACGGCTTGAGAGTACTGAGGACAATGGGGGAACGACTAGTGAATGTTGGAAAAGGTGTTGGGGAATTTGGGGAAATAAGGTCCCCCTAACAAACTGGAGTGAACAGCTAGTAAGGGAAGAAAAAGCTTACGATAATACTTCCCCCAGTATTTCACAAACTATTGTCTTGCTTCCCTGAACCCCAGTCAACCGCTGTCCTCCCTCCTGGCCCTCAGTCTTCAGACCTGCAATGATGCTCTACAAGTACTCCTATTTTACCACAAATCTGCCTGCCAACTACACTTCTGTGGACCATTGCACTCTATACTAGAGTATTGAACTATTATCTTCTTCAGAGTGCTGATAATGAAGGCAAAGGACTTACCATTCTCATATGCAAAGAGGAAAAAAAAAATGTTTGCGGTGGAGAGAATTGAAAAGCTCTTTCTCTCGGTCTGTTGTCTGCCTAGATGTAGATTTACCAAAAGAAGGCAAGAACTGTTCAGCGGATCTTTAGCACTTTCACTACCGCCTGCCCCCACATCGTGTGTTGCAGTCACAGCCAGAGGATGAGACAGTCTCTCAGTCCCTCTTCTAGCCCCAGCAGTATTGTATCCATTCACCTCCTGATTACCGCGAAGGCACAAAAGACTTTTCAAAAGAACAGAATTAACAGTAAAACAAACATAGCCCAGAATTCGGTTAACAGGAAGCCTGTAAATGGGGAACAGGTAAGCTCGATTGCCATGTAAAGATGGCAGTCCAAGCTCAGCACTGTTTATTTGCATAGATTATAGATGAGTTAGTCTGAGGGATAATATCCTATCCTCTGTGCAAGACCACCAGGCCTCGTGAGAGAGGCCTCTGTGATCATCAGGGCTCCCTCCACGTTTGCCAAGGACTGGCAAACGTCACTGTTTGATGTGACTTCCTCATGGCTGGTTTCTCTTCCTCTTCCAGACAAAAGCATTCACGTATTATGCCATTGTATAGATGATTATTTTATGGGTTTTAATAAAACCTTAATATTTATTTTTCTAGATTTTCTACTATATATTTAGGCTTGTTTAAGAACAGTTTTGCCTGCAGGCATCCACGATACATTTTACAACTGATACAGAGACAGTATCTGTATTTCTGCAACAACATCTTTCAAGTATAAGTAGAATTGTCCTATATGTAGGTTGTGCATATATTGCAAGTTTAAGTCCACATAATACAGTTAAATTTGTGGTCAGGAGACAACAGTATATCCTATTGCCTTGTAGGAAGTAAAGTCCCAGACAGGCTAATACTAATTAGCTTTCTGTTCACGGGTGCTCTCACACAACTGAAGGAGAGTATTTTCAGTGGGTAAAAACTAAGCACGCGTTTGTAGACCGTAGACTCATATGTAAGTTTCAGGTAACTTTAATTCAATCCTCTTGTGTATGGGCTTTGTTGCCCACTGTTTTACTTGGCTACAGCAGTATTTTTCCAACAGACCCCCAGCCTTGTGTGCTTACCTTGATCTCTACTGTTTCTATGTTACTATGACTAAAAGCAGTACTTTGGGACATTTCCCTAGAAAACCACTGTTAAAAGAAAGCATTCAGTCACCTATACTGCTCCAGGCAGTACAATCTGTCTGTTATAACAACACTGTTTCACAACACAGATTTTTTTTTCCCCTTGACTATTGGGAAATGCTCTGCGGAGCAGAGGAAATGTTCTGTCAATCTTCCACCTGATCAGAGAAGCACATGGAGACAGATAATATGGTGTGCAAATCTGCTCAGTCATAGCATCCAAGTACCTGTGCTTCCTCACCTGGATACAGAGAAATCTTCCATGGGCCATCCTTCCACTTTTCCAGCTACTCACACCACCCCTTCAGCTATGAATGTCACTTCTAATGCAACTACAGGGGAGAGTAAACGAAACACATCCCTCTGCTTCAGCTTTCCTGGCCTGACTAACTGGCTGAACCTGCTACTGTCCCTTCCTCACCGCAGGCTGACAAGAAGAAACATGAAGAATTCCTCATTTGCTTCAGAGAAGAAAAAGCTCATAAGAATGGGAAGGTGAGTATGAAAGGGAGAAATAATGAAAAAAAAATTAAAAAATGAAAGGCCTAAACTGAAATCAGGTGAAGAACATTCAAGGGAAAAGGAAATAAAAACAGAAAACAAACAAAAAAGACAGAAAGGGAAGATATTAAAGAATTACAGCAGGTATGATGAAAATAGAAGGGAGAGAAGGCAAAATGGTGTTGTAGAGGAAGTGGAGGAGAGACTAACATGGGAAAGATTAGAAGAAGCAGGCTTGAAGGAAGAGAGATATGAAAAGACATTAAGGGTCAGAAAAAAAGGAAGCTACAATGTCATCTTACAGGCAAAGCTATTTCACCAGTCCTTTGGTATTCATCGTGTAATGATCATTAGGCTATTAAAAGTTCTGAAACATTTCCAGTGAGCAGCCAGTTCCTCGAACCCAGCTGCTGTTGGAAGCCAGTGTTCTGATACGTGGATAAACCAATAATTTAGCAAAGGCCCCCAGTGGATGGGCAGGCTAATACCAGCAAACAGCAACTGTAAAAAAAATAGCTAGTTTTTATTCAGACCAGCCTCCAGTCTTCAGGTTGAGAGGATACCAAAAGCCTGTTTTGTAAGATTTACATTTTCTCTTCCTCATTCCTGATATCTCCAGTGCAGGGAAAGAAAAAGACAAATAGCTTTTACAATTGCTATTTGAAATATGAAGCAGGCATCTTATTTAAAGGCAACCAGCCAGACAAGCTAGTTAAAATGTCACAATAATAACCCTTTCCCAGTCTCCCAGTGTAAGCAAATGAAGGTAAAATATAATAATGTAATCCCAATTACTGTACCAGGATGCCAACAACCCTTGTTCAATAGAGGATTTTTGCTGACATTCAACTGGTAAAGGGGAGTCAGTTAAAAAGTAGAATTACATGCAAAAGACCAAGTGACACCAAAATGTAGCTCACAGTATAAAGATTATCTACGCTGCACTAGGTGGCTGGTGATTATACTTTATTCTATAACCTCGTGCATGGTTGATTATACTGCACCACAGAGAGTCAGAACAGTAATAACACGACTGCAAATGACTGAATTTTGCCAAGCTGTTCCACACAGATATCAGCCAACTTGAAAAAAATGGAGAATAATGAAATTAAGGCAAATTATTAGTTCAAGCAAGATCCACTGCTATATGTTTGGCATGCTGTAGTGTAATTAGAACTGATCAAACTATTCTTTGTGGAAAATTATCAGTCACATTTTGCTCTTGTTTCTGTTAGTGACTCTTCTGTGAACAGATCATTGCTTTTATAGATTTCTTAGTTTTCGATGTTAGTTCTAATTGCTCAAAATCAGTACGTGAGGAAAAAATTAACCTACAGGCTTCTTTTGAACTGTGGCTACCAAATTTCAAGTATACTGAAGTACTCGTATTCGGTTTACTAACAATAGTATAGTTGCTCACTTAGTTGTCTGATATGATCTATGTTCCCCTACAAAATAAGGAGGAGGAATGAAGAAAGTAATAGGTGTCATGAATTTCTATGGCATGTAAGACAAAGAGGGTAGTAGGCAGGCCTAACAAATGGTAGGAAATGCCTAAAATTTCCACCCCATCTATGCAAGGAAAAACAATTTATCTAACACTATGAGAAGCCTGCAATTAGAACAAGCAAGTATTCCACCCCCTGCCATATAATGGCAAAATGTGCCTAGTAATCAATTAACATAACTCTCCTGTAAGGTAGGAAAGTATTATAATCATCATCTGACAGGTAAGGAATGAAGACACAAAGACTACTTCTAAGCCTGAGGCTTCTGCATCCATATTAGACCTCAGCCACACCTTTATGTGAGCATGTGACAATTCACTTCCATCCCAAATGGAAGAAGGAGAGAAACTTGGGCACCTGTGTGGGGAGAGAACTTCAGTGCATGCCAGCCCAATCCCCAAACGGAATGGACCATAGCTGTGCGTGCAGATAGACTATCAGTCCAGATACAGCTAAAGAGGTTGACCAGAACCCACAGTGGTTAAAGTACATGTACCTGAAATAAGGTGTCTCATATCCCTCTTCAACCTCCCAACTAATGACAATGTTTCTTGTTTATCTCATCTCTTGCCAGAGAACCTGTGCTACCCTGTGCCACCCTCCCACAAAAAAAAAAAAATCTAATTTTTGAGTAACAGTCTTCCCTTAGTTTATATTCTGATGTTATTACTTCTGCTGGAAAGTAAATACTAATTAGAACAATTGTATTGAAGTTAATATAGCATGACAGCTTAAATTAATAAATTTAACCCAAAATGGCTAAATACGATTTTTCTCCACAGAAGTCTAGCTTTTTTGCCTCATTTTGCCAAACAGCTATTCTCTTCACCCACTCCCATCTACATTGCACACATCAATTTGTGTGACATGGAAGTAAGCATGCTTCAAGCCAACTGAGAAAGTCTGAATTATTTTACTCAAGCCACCAATTAAAAGCATAACAAAGGAATTAGTATATACAATAAACTATTATAAAATGAGGAGCAACTGATGATTGTTTGCCAGATCGGTTACCAGATGTTTTAACTGCTACTTTGTTCCCCATTGGCAGCATTCCTTCACTCCTAATCAGATCTTCACTTGGGCTCCTAACTTGTGTGCACGCACGCTGCCTAGACAGTCATGTAACATTTTCCTTTCGGACCGGTCCTCGTTGCTCTCCAGCACAAAATAGCTCTGCTAAGGAATTTACATGATAGCTAAACGTCACAGCAGTAAGAGAGTACCACTCAGCCGCACAATTCCATCCTCTCCTTGCAAGGACTGGTGCCTGGGGTTGGGTGTTTCATTTGGAGAGCACGTTAGCAAAGATGGGTTTTTTCTCAACGCTTACCATCTGCACACATGGTACTACATGGTCCTAGGGACAAGAAACTTATTTTATGTTGGGTTCTGACAATGTGTCTGTTCATTTACTGCTTTGTCTGATGTATTTTTTAAAACAACCACAGAGTGGTAAAAAATATTTTGCTGGATTAATTTAGGAACAGAAGGGAACCAAATTTACTTGCAGGTGTTTGACAGGAATCCTGCAGATGAGGAGGTAATTTCATCCTCTGTTACCTGAGCCTTTTACGCATGAGGGCCTACGCTACGTCACTGCTCTTGCCTCCGCCCTCAGCCTGTTTGCACAGGGTGAGCTCAGCACCACCCTTCCCTGGCGTGCAGGTTCCAGGCCTCATTGCAGGGTGTGCAAGTGCAGGGAGGCGGTTTGGGTGCAAACACCCTGCGCTCACAGGGCCCCAAGCTGGCTCCTGGTGGGGAAGCCAGCAAGCCCAGCAATGGAGGGACGACTGTGGGTGCGAGCGTGGGTTACTGGAGTACTCCTGTTAGCAGACACCCTGATAAAGCCCTCTTTGTCCCACGAACCTCTTTGCCACAACACGCTTTGCCGAACAGAGGGGAGAAAACCTGAGAGTTTTTAGAAAAGGGGCACTCCCGAGATTTTACGGGGAGAAGACTTTGCTGCCGCCACCGGTAAAAGGGGGCGGGCGAGAGGCAAGCCACCGGCAGGGAGCTGAAACTTCCCCGGCGTGAGCCCCCTTTTGACGCTCAGCT
>NW_008795671.1:0-5134 GCF_000699145.1 Aptenodytes forsteri | reverse complement strand
GCGGGCTCCGGCGTGCCGGAGTGCCGGGAGCATCTCTTCAAGGTGCTGGTGATCGGGGAGCTAGGCGTGGGTAAAACCAGCATTATCAAGCGATACGTGCACCAGCTCTTCTCCCAGCACTACCGGGCCACCATCGGGGTGGATTTCGCGCTCAAAGTCATCAACTGGGACAGCAAGACCCTGGTGCGGCTGCAGCTCTGGGATATAGCAGGTAAGGGCCGGGGGCGGGCGTCTCTGCAGGGTGAGCCCCGAGGGGACAGAGGCCTGTGAACCCGGCTGCCTGGGGTCCCGGAGCCCGGCCTCTGCGGAGGAAAGTGTATTTTGACGGTGAAGTCTGTCTTGTTTTTCTCTTTCCCCCTATTACCTGCAACTCCTCTTGTCTGCGTTTGAGTCATAAGTAGAGGGAGGTCTCCATGTGGGAGTGAAGTTTTTGACTTTTTATAGGCTGTGTGTGCTCCTGTTAGCTGATGTTGTGGGGCTCTTGGCTTGGCCCAGGGTTTTACAGCAGTCCTCAGAAAGCTGCTTTGCTCTGCTTGCTGGCTCCAGGGCTCCCAGAGGGTTCCCGCTCGTACTGCTTCTCCTGACCCGCTTGCCCAGGCACTTGTGGCCTAGGTTATGACTGCTGCTTAAATTCATTCATGGTTAGGGCTCCGTAACACTTCTAGAGGAAATAAATATCTTTTCCAAGTAGGTTATGTTTAGTAAGCACGCTTTACGGGTTAAAGGTATCTCAAATAGCTAAAATTGTCCTCAAAGGAAGTATGCTCAAACTTTGCATGTTTGGAGTCACCTACTTAATTTAAAAATAACTTGTGTCCCTGCAAAGTGGAGTGAGGGAATGAGACTTGTGTTATGCTTAGTTCTACATTCAAATCATGGGTTTGTGTATCAAAAAGGTACATTGAGCACATGGAAGCAGAAAAGCGCTGTTTACTTGTCCAAAGTATATATCATTCCTTTCCTATATATAGTTCAAAACTGTTCTTTAACACCTCTGTCTAAGTCTCCAACTGTATACCTATCATGGTTAGCTTTGCTTATACTGCGGTGTTAGATGCTACAGAGCAAACTATTTTGCTGTGATCTTGTAAGAAGTCTGTGTCCTCAACTCCTTAATCATTTCAAGTTGGTATTACATTTCTAGTTTTGTGTGCAGCCCCAGCATTAACCTGCAGCTCTCTTCATCCCCCTCCACCACATTCAGAATATCTCTTTGGATATGGAAAAGTAGACTTTATTTTAAATGCTTGTGTTTAAACTTACACTACTGGAAGATACTAGGATAACAACTGGCGGTTACTGTTTCCGTGAACTCCACGCTTTATCAAGTGGAAGCTCAGAAAAGAGGAAGCGTAACATGTGGCTGCTGTAACCCTGTGACCGACCAGCTGTACATCAGCTTCTGGCCTTTCTGCTCTAAAGGTTATCTTAAAGCACTTCAAATATGATTCCTCAAACTAAAAAGCCTGCTTCTTACTGCCATATGCTGAAACATGCCATAGATCTTTCTGCTGCTGGCCTGTGGGACAAACTAAAATATTTTCTAATTGCTGTTTTGGAGAGCAAGTAAAATGTTGGCAAGCTTTCTTTTCTGATGTGTTCCTTTTACAGATCAGTTTTAACTTTCTTTAAATCAATTGGCAGTATTGGTGCAAGCTGCTACAGCACTCTGGATGTATTTTAGCAAGTCTGGGGTTCCAAAGATTAAAGATGGAGACTATCAGGATCCTGGGGTTTGGCAGGCTGCCATGCTTGTGTTTAACTTCTCCTCAGCCCTTGGTTTCTGAGACTGGGGTAGGCTGTGTGCTTTGCCAAAGCAATCTGTTTCAACAGGCTAGGCAGAAACTTAGCTGTAACTTGTAACAAAGTTTGGATAGAGCCTATTTACATTATGGGGAGTCCTGTCAATACACCCATGCATTAATTTCAAGATCTAGAAGACAGTATTTTTCACTCTTGATTATTGCCCTTAGTGTATCTTGGACGCTGCCAGGTGAAGACTGAGTTAAGAGCTGCTGATAAATCCCTGGAGCCTTGTGCTAATATTGCTGATAGATTGAAGAATAAAATTTTTCTTGTCACTGAAATGTCTATATACTATTCATAACACTTCCAGACCTATTGCAAATGATGCCCCCCTAAACTAAATGGGCAAAAATCTTCCTATATTACAATGTGGTACATAGTTTTGTATGAAACTCCTGACTAGTCTTTCCCTAGCAAAAATGAGAAAGGAAAAGACAACTGTTTTGCAATTTGCACTCCAAACTCACGTCTAATCTGGTAGTTCAGGCTATTTTTTGTTTCCAAGGGGCTGGGGGTCCTTCCCCCATTGAAAAACAAGACCAAGAGGAGAAGTAATTGTAGTCTTAGTGATATTTGATTGGGCTGTGCTTAGCCAGTGTGAGAGTAACAGTTCAGACTCCTGTAGAACTTGACATCTCAGTTAAGTGTTAATCATTAAAAATAAAAGGGATTTTAGTATCCATAAGGGTTGTTTCATGGTCTTAAAACTGCTGAAGTCCTTGACCCGGGAATGTGTTCTACAGCTTTCTACATCTATACTCATGAATATTTCTAAATGCCTGAGGATGTTAAAAGGTTTATATAGAAATTAGCTAGAGAACCAGGTTGAAGATGGCTTCCCTATAGTCATAGCGCATATTCCCTAAAGTACTTTGTTACACACTTTAATAAAGCATCTGAGCATGTGATAGTCATTCCCTTTTAACTCATCAGCCCAACTGTCTTCTGGCTTTCAACAGCTCATGTAGATAATTTTGTCTGCTGGTGTGTGCAGACAAAACAGCTTTAGATCTCTTCAAGAGATCTAAATCTTACGGTAAGTAATGTTACACGTGACTTCCCTGCAAGCAGTATGGTGCTGGCATTCTGAATTGTTTTTGATGTGTTTAAGAAAGCTTCTGAATTAAAGTCTAACCCTTAAGCATAGTAAGGCATGTTATTTTTTCACTAGATCAAAACTTGTACTTAACAGTTCATCATAAAAAGCTTTCCTCAAACAGCTGGGTGGTGCAATCTAAGGTTTGGTACCTAAATAAGTGATAAGAACTAACCATGTAGTTCAGTCATCAGCTAAGATTATAATGCAGATACTGTGCTAGTTTCTGGTGTGACTGTAGTGAAACTGATGAATGTGCTGTATTTTGCCACGCAGCAGGTTCCTGAGTGACTTCAATTTCTTGTGCTAGCTGAGTTTTTTAGTGATTAGATAACTATCGGATAGAGCATGACAGTGTTACATGGCCTATGCTATTTTCCTGGTGAAAATAGCCTTCCTGTTGGAAGGTACAAAGTAATGCAAGTTCCTGGGGCAGGATCAAAGGGGAGGGGGTGTGAAATAGTGAAGGGGGAAGAAGGGTACTGTTGTGCCAGGACTTGTATATTCCAGAAATACTCGGTCATTTTAGTTTTTAGACACAAGTTGTAGTTTCTTGAATAACGGAGATGAAAAAGCTTGGGAGTAAGACTGATCAGTCACTGTCAAATTATTTTGGTTGCAGCATGAAGTATTCTGGAAGAAGCTGAACAGATTACATGCATGTTCATACAGGAGCAGAACTTCTAAACCTTAGCTGCCCGTAGGCATTACTCTTGTTTTTTTTTTATCTTGACATACAGAGTTATGACAAAACTCTCTTCCTGGATAAATTCTGAAAGTGTTAGAACCAGGTTAACCCCCTTGATCAAAAGACATATATAATTGGTGAAATAAATAGGAGATAGGAATGAGTCATTGTGGTAAAGAGATACAAAACAAAGGAGTTTTAATGATAGGGAAGTGCTTTAAAGTCTATTTCAATACACTAGAGATTCCTACTTAACAAGCATGCTGTTTTAGTGAGTATACTGCACTGACCACAACATAGTATGGGAGGTGAATATAGCATATTGATGAAACTGGACAACTGTCATTGAAAGAACACTTGAAGGACTTTCTGTATCGTAAAAACTTTTGATCTGATCTAAAAAGACCAGCAACTGAGTAGTGTTAGCTGCTGCTTTATGATCATGTTGGCTATCACTGTCAGTCATACTAGCCTGTACGAACATGCAAACCTCTGGAGGGCAGGGGTGGTAAAAGTCACAGATGACCACTTGAGCTTGGCTTTTCCTGAAGAATGTCACTAATGACAACTGGTAGACAAATTTGTTTTTAAAGCTTTGAGCAATTCTGCATTAACTTTGGTGTAATAGCACCCTTCTTTCAGGACTTTATTAGAATTTCTTTGTAAAAGTGTTTATTAAAACTGAAGTACTGCTGTAACTGGAAGAGCATGGCTATGAAATTGGCCAAACAGAAGAGGAATGATTGTACTTCGGTATTCTAAACATGCTCTACACAAGTGAGCATAGAGTGGAGGCAAGAGAATCTAGGCATAACCTGCCCCCAACTGTGTTTTTTTTCCTCACTGTTATAAAGATACCTAATGAGTATGATGAGGAAGGAAGAGTGAAAAATGTGTGCATAAATAACTGCATCAGAAATGGATGTGGAACTTGGAGCTCAGAGCTTTTTCAAAAACTGGTAAGTGATCTGAGGTTATTTCCTAGTTTATATGGCGATGGAGGTTCCAGCAGCAGCTGCCTTCATGTGGAGATGGGAGTGCTATCATTCTGGTAACAGCTGAGGCAGGTCAGAAAACCCCCAGTCAGGGTTGGAGAATCTTTTATGTGATTAAGTCCAGACTGATGAAAAAGATTTGAAAGACCTCTGAGTGGTTTAGGAATGCTTCCTGCTTGCACACATTTAAGTATAAATCTCATATGAGAAAAATTATTTAAGGATGATGCTGGCTGGAAACATGCAAGGCTAGCAGATAAAGTTTGAGGAGGGGAAAGTAGAAGGCCTGCTCATGTTGAAGGGTTTTGAACCACTGCCTTAGAAGCAGCAGAGGCAAGAAACAGAACTGAAGGTGTATTATAGGTTTCCTTCTACAAACCACCCTTCTGTGGGAAATCTTGTGTGGGTGTCCTTTCTTGTGACTCTTCTAGAACAGCTGAGTGAGTTATGAGCTTACAGCAAGTCATTCTCAGCTGAATCTTGGAGCTCTACAGCTAAGTATCCAAATAAGTGCTGAACATGTTAAACTTTTTTTTGGTGCATCTCCAG
>NW_008795670.1:0-911 GCF_000699145.1 Aptenodytes forsteri | reverse complement strand
CGAATTTTACTTTTTTTTCCCGATTCTCTTCCCTGTCCCACTGATGGGGGGGGAAATGAGTGAATGGCTGTGTGGTGTTTAGCTGCCTGCCAGGTTGAACCACAGCAGTCTCAGTGCACAAAATCCGTATCATATAATGAATTTTAAGATCTAGCAAACTAATAGAATCTATTTTTGACCTTGCTGGAAAGAAGACGAAACCCGTGGCAAGTGCAGATCTACATTTAGGTTTACCCGACAGGTTGAGGTACATTGCTGCACCTCTTTCTAAATTACTGTATGGCTTCTGGAAGTTGGGATCCCTCTTCTGTTCCGCTCATTGACGGCTGTTTTCCCAGTGAGTCACTGGTTTGAGTGGTAGGTGAGGTTTCCAACAGACTCATTAAAGCACCAGATACCTGCCGGTGTGGTGTATCAAGATAAAAATGATCATTGGCCATATTCACCACCATTTGTTTCCCCCTGGCTATTAGGAATTCTGATTAATATCCTGGTTGCCTCATCTGTAGCAAATGATTTAGAAACTGTCTGGATTTCCAGGAAAAAAATAACAGATATTTTGACAATTACAGTTTAATGCGACTCTTTGTGCGTTTGTCATGCACCCAAATAAACCTCTCGCTCCAGATCCCCAAGAAACCTCAGCTTCTAGTCTAAGCCTTATCAATGCTAACTTATTACTTAACTGTAAAACTGGTGAAAACCAGAACCATCTCCAAGCTGAACCCTGCGATTCCCAGGCTGCGAACAAGGACAAGCACCGGAGGAGCTGTGCACCAGCAGTGTCATTTACTGTAAATCCAAACTGTATCACACAACCAAGAAGCATTAAGGCTTTATAGGATGTAAAATTGCAGTACTGCACGAGACTAAGAATTATAGACCTAACGTCTGTGTTTAGCTATTTCTGC
>NW_008795669.1:0-3230 GCF_000699145.1 Aptenodytes forsteri | reverse complement strand
CGTTTGTTCCCTTAACGACACCCTAACACCACATTGATTAATTTCTCAAAACTAACCGATAGCTGGACTTCATATAAATTTTCATTTTCTAGCTTATCAAATAGCGCTACCACGAAAACCGCTTGCCCTGATGGTAAAATATCTACTCGCCATTTAAAGCACTTTGATTCAGGGTTTTTACCAGAATACGTGGTACCAATATCAAGCGCGAACGAACACTTGGTTTTAAACCCAGCATTTTGCATCGTAGTAATAAATGCTTGAGCATCTGCTGCACTATGAACATTGATAAGCTTGGCTATCTGACCGATCTGTTGGATGATTCCATCAAACTCTACCTCATCAAAGGTGAACATACAACTCCAGACTGCTTTTGATAGGATTTGCTCAAAGGTGTAAACTGGTATTACATCCGTAATTAATGGCGTAGTATAAAAAGGCGTTTGCACCCCACCAATCTTATCAAAAATCTGTGCAATCCGTTCAGGGGTATAACTGCGGATTTGACTGGCAATCAAGTTGCCGTCATCGTCTGAAAGCTCATCAACATTACGCGCAGCAATTAACACAAAGTGCTGTTTGGTAACAAGAGACTCTAATAAACGTGCTTCACTAAACGGTGTCAATTTAACAATCATATCCTGAGTCTTGCTATCTAATGTAGTGATTGTTTGTTCTTGTGCTGAATTCATAGATTGAAATCCTATTAAATTTTTAATGGTGATCTATTATCCGATGAATTAAGCAATACACCAACACAGACATTCATACTATACGACATTTTGTGTCGCTTTACTTTAAATGGTATTTAATCTTAGCGAGTGTTTCGCTTAGCTTAGTTTGCATGTAGGTTGTTTAGGGTGGTGTTGAAACCGATTTACTAAATAGCGAATGACAAAGTATTTATTACAATAATGCTTGTGATTAAAGGATCGTCGCAGTTGTAGCGCTTACAATGATTTAAAAACTGTGCATTACAAAAACATTTTGAGCAATTGACAATTAAAACAGCGTCAGCGCCATATGAGTGATTAATAGCATTAAAAGCATTAAAAAAAACCATCGGATAAATCCATTACCATATCTAAGTGCCAAATAAACCCCAACGATAGACCCGCTTACATTGCATAGCGCCACTAACCAACCGATATGCCATAAAACATGTCCTGACGGGATAAAAAACAGCAAGGCCGAGGTAAACGTCGCTAAATTTACCACCTTTGTATAGGCAGACGCTTGCACAAAATTAAATCCAAAGCTTTGACAAAACATAAATAGAAACAAACTCCACTACCCGCCCCAAAAATACCATCGTAAAAGCCAATCAATCCGCCAAATAAAATGCCCAGCCCAATTTGCTTTAAGCCCCATATCACCTCAGTTTGCTCGGCGCCTAATGTCTTATTCATAAACGTATAAATCGCCATAACGATTAATAGCGCAAACACCCCATAGCGCAGGCTAGTCTGTGGCACCTGATCGGTTACATACGCGCCTAAAAATGCAAAAACAAAAGCTGACAGTAGCGTAGGGAGTAAAAGTTGCCACTTAAACGCAATATTAGGGATATATCTACCAATGGCACTGGCAGTACCGGCCCAAACGGCTAATTTATTAGTGCCTAAAATGGTGGCAATGCTTTGATGGGGTAGGGCATTTAATAAAGCAGCAATTTGAACGAGACCACCGCCACCGACACTGGCATCAATAAGGCCTGCACAAAAGGCAAACCCACCTAGTACTACCATGGTTGCATCTATCATTTCCATTACCCATTTTTTAAAAATTCAAACAATACCTGCTATCAGGCTTAGCGCCTAAATTACGGTAATTGAATGATGAATACAAATGACTTATATTGAGTTGGTCATTCAGTAAAAGTGAATAGATCGATGGAATTATCACAGCTAAAAATGTTTAAAGCAGTGGCACAAACAGGCAGTATTGTAAAAGCCTCTGAGCGGTTACATTGCGTGCCTTCAAACATCACGACGCGTCTTAAACAGCTTGAGGATGAGCTTGGTACCCAATTATTTATTCGCCATGGTAGGGGGTTAGTCATTAGCCCAGATGGCATTACCTTTTTAAGCTACGTTGATCAGATTCTAGGCTTGTGTGACGAAGCGTGTCATGCGCTTGGCCCTACCGCTAGTCCTACCGGGACATTAAAAATTGGTGCGATAGAATCGTTTGCAACGGCGAGACTGCCAAAGCTATTAGCTGACTACCATGATCGTTACCCATCCGTCGATATTGATTTTAGTACAGGTACTTGGCAAATGCTGATCAAAGCGGTGAGTGATTTACAGTTAGATGGCGCCATCATCGCGGTTAAGCCTGATCAACCTGATATTAATTTTTTAGAGATTTATCAAGAAGCCTTGGTGGTGGTTGCCCATGCGTCGTTGGGTAGGGTGGGCTGTGCTCATGATTTACGACATCAACAAATCTTTATGTGGCCGGTAGGTTGCCCTTATCGTGCTGCTTTAACGCATTGGCTCAGCTTACATCAAGTTGAGGTACAAATAACTAGCATTGCTAGCTACGCGACGATTTTAGCCTGTGTGAGTGCGGGTGCTGGTATTACTTTATTACCAAAAGCTGTATACGAGCAGTTTAGCGGGATAGGAAACTTACAATGTTATTGTTTTAACGATTTATTGCCTATTCATAGTTATTTTATTTGGAATCATCGCATACGGCATCATCCAGCAAGGCAAGCTTGGATTGATTTGTTAAAAGCATCTACTAGCCATGGGCTATAGTTTAATTGTTGACTTAAATAAATCACTGCCTAGCAAAGCTGTTTGCCGCTACGTTGCCACACCTAGATTAGGCCAGGCGCTAGTGCATTTTAGGTGTTAAGCTTGGATTAACTATATGGGGGTAGTTAGATCGTATTTATATTTATCCCATGTTCACAACTGCTGGGTAAGCCATGCTAAAAACGCCACTTTTCGCACATCTTTTTCAAAGGGTATATCAGATAACAAATAATACGCTGACCCGTCTAAGATAGGCGGCGTAGTACTAATTAGCAGTCCTGCCTGTAATTCTTTTTCCACCATCATCGCTGAGACCCAGGCCGTACCAAGCCCTGCGAGTGCTGCCTCAATACACAAAAGAGTGAATATTGCTTATTAGGGGTCATCTAAGAATTCGAACCATATTGTACGCTAAGGAATTTTGTTGAGTTTTATTTCAGTCTAATCTCAAAAAATGAGCAAAAT
>NW_008795668.1:0-480 GCF_000699145.1 Aptenodytes forsteri | reverse complement strand
TTCTTATCTCAACCCAAGAGTTTTGTCACCTTTACCCTTCCAATTCTCTTCCTGCCATCCTACTGGGGAAGGGAGTGAGCGAGCGGCTGGGTGGTGCTTAGTTGGTGGCTGGGCCGGCTGGGGTTAAGCCATGACAAAGCCCTATCCTTAAAAACTATAAAGTGGAAAAAAAAAATTAAGAAATACATATGCGTTCAGTTTTCTCTATCAATACATCAATACATTCAAATATGTGACTGACCAACATAGCAAAAAAGGGCCCAAATATTGTGTTACAGTAATTAGTGCTGAAATTGATTTTTTTTTTTTTGCTTAGTGCCATTTTCAATCAATTTTTTATTTGTGTGCCTTAATTTTTCTTTCACTTTTCTAAGTGTTAGAGACAGATTAATTCATGTTCTTACAAAAATAATAAGCAAATGGTCAAATATATACTGTGGAGTTTCATTTGAAACAGACTTTAAAGCAATTTTTTTTTTT
>NW_008795667.1:0-799 GCF_000699145.1 Aptenodytes forsteri | reverse complement strand
CTCGTTTCCCTGAAGTCCTCCCAGACTAATAGGCACACGGCATCTGTCCAGTCCACATGCCGCAAGGAGAAACAGTTTTGACCATGAAGCGGGTAGCAAAGAATTCCAGCTACAGAAGCAAAGGGGCAGCCGCCCCTCAGCTTTGGAGATGCCTGAAGGTGCCCTGAGCCCCAGGAGCCCCTGGCACCCTGGCATTTGCTTGGCCCTGAAGCCTTGCAGGGCCTGTGAGCCCAAGGGAGCCCTGGGGACAGAAGCGAAGGACAGTGTTCAGCCCCTGTGGGGAGAATGATGGGGCTCTCTCCTTCCTTCTGGCCACAGGAAGTTGCCCTGGGCCACACCAGGACAGGGCATCTCTCCTCCTCATCACCAGGGGGAAAGTGAGGCCTGAGGGAGGCCCTGAATGCTGGACTCGGCACGGGTGGTGGGACCGGGGGCAGAGCCCTGTCTCCTGCCAGGTGCTGGCCTGGCTGATGCTGTCACGCAGCTCCTCCTGCCCAGGGCTATGGCTGGCAGCACAGACATGCATTTTGGGAAAGGCTTGCCAATCCAGAGAAAACCCAGGGCAGCTCCCCTCTTTTGTTCTCCCCTCCCCTCCTGTCATGGGCCTTCCCCTTCCCCCTTTCCCTTTCCCTCCCCTCCCTCCCTGAGCAGGCCCAGACTCCATGAGAGTACTTAGGGACGGCAGAGCTGTGCACACACCTTGCGCTGCTGAGAGAACAGCTCCCGGTGCAATGGCCCTTCCTGAAGGCCATCACTCTGCAGGCCCGGTATCCCGGCTGGCTGAGGAGCGAGCTGCAGT
>NW_008795666.1:0-336 GCF_000699145.1 Aptenodytes forsteri | reverse complement strand
CAACTGGTCAAAATCAATAGTTTTTTTAATTCCTACTTTTTCTTTTAGGAATATTTTTACCCACTAAATAACCTCTTTTGTAACCTCTTTGTTGAATAATCTCTGATTTTAGGATCTAGGATATTGGTTTTGGGTGGGGTTTTTTTAGGAAAAGTTTTCACTTCATTTTGGAGAATTTTTGATGCACTAGATCTTTTAGGGGCATGAAAATTTCAGAAGAAATAGCTAAAATATTTTAATGACTTTGATTTTACTGTTACTCCCAAATGTTCTTTGTTACTACTTGAGCAGGCTTTAAAAATCTTACCAAAAGGTTTCTTCAGAAAATAATTAATG
>NW_008795665.1:0-238 GCF_000699145.1 Aptenodytes forsteri | reverse complement strand
AAGTCAAATAATTTATCTGAGGCTGTATAAAAATTTTTGTTGTGGGGATAAACAGTTCACTAAATGTTAATTATATCCAAAACAATGTTTGTTTAATTTTCCCAAGATGGTGACCAATATATGAATACTTTACATTCCTAACCCCATTTTAATTGAAAATACAAAAGCATAAAATGGTCATCAAGGTTTTCCAAAAGGTACTTGTTGTTTGGAGACCTTTTATTCTGATATACAACCA
>NW_008795664.1:0-912 GCF_000699145.1 Aptenodytes forsteri | reverse complement strand
GGGAGGGCTTTCCCCCACCACCACCACCCTTTTATTTTCGCCTAACGACAGGATCTAAAGAAATACACGTCCTTTCGGGAACGGCAGGGTTTTGCCTGAGGCAATAAAAATAAGTCTGGCAGAGCGTCTGCGTTTCCCCCACTGACCTGCCCGTTGTTGTTTGATGCTCCTTTATTGTTTGTGAGTTTTAGTTTCCCGAAGGAGATTTCCTGGCGCATCCAGTGGGCACCCGTGTTGGGGGAGTCGGGGTGCATGTACACCCGGTTTCCTAAGCAAAACAACAAAAAACACAACCACATCACAGTTCTCGCGTATACCCCGGTTCTGCCACTGCAGCAGCACACGAGGCCGAAGGACCCTGTTAAAGTTGGCGGTATTTTACTGCCGAAACTCCCTTCATTTTAACCGAGAAGGATTAAATCAGCGTTTTCCGAGCACCTTTTACTTTCTCCTCTACCCTTCTTTTTTTTTTAAAAAAAGCATCATTGGCCCATTCTCCTTTAAGAAGTCGCCAGAGCCAGTCCACAAAGGCTTTAATTAATCATTCTCACCTACATATGTGTCGGGAAAAGTGTTAATTGGAGGAACTTGCCTTGTACATTGGTGTCCGCCTTGCCGCAAGGAACCCATTTGCCTCCCTGAAATCTCCAGTGGTTGGGATCCGCCAAAATGACATCCACAAAAATATTGTAGTGAGCCGTGGGGTCGAGACCAGAAATATTAAAACTTAGGAAAGGGAACATGCGCCTATAAAAAAGGAAAGGGGAAAAAAAAAAAGAAGGAAAGAAGGAAAGCAAGCCACCGGCAGCGACAGGCACACGCGGAGGAGCCAGCCCGTTGTGCTTTATCCTCACGGCTCCCGGTAGCGACCGGGAAATAAAAAATCAGAAGAAACTCCCTCCCCAAAACGTC
>NW_008795663.1:0-344 GCF_000699145.1 Aptenodytes forsteri | reverse complement strand
CCTATACAAGTAAAACCTCTGAGCACAGGGCATTGGACCACCTCATTGGACCCGTCAGATAAAACTGATCAACAATGTTTATATTAATAAGCTTCTGAATATAAATTACAGAGAAAATGATGCATCTTTATCAAGCCTCCTGTCACTGTAGTGTGTTCGATAAATGTACATGCAATCAATTATATTTAATTTCTTTTCTTCCTCCTGTATTATAGTTGAAAAAATTATCTATGGTTTACTATGCTTAAGATTTTAAGATTTCAGGACAGTCTAAGCAATATTATTCATTCAGCTATATTTCTTTTATTTTAAAGTCTAAAAATCATAGAATCATAGAACAGTTT
>NW_008795662.1:0-618 GCF_000699145.1 Aptenodytes forsteri | reverse complement strand
AGGCTGCAATAAGGTCTCCCCGAAGCCTATCCCCACTTTTGTTTCAGTTGAAACATGACCCAAAAAGGGACAGCAATTTTTCTGCTGTTTTAAACTATCATAGGCCAAGATAGGAAAAGTACTGCATCTAGAAAAGCGTAAATATGACACCCTCCATTTTAAAAAGACTTTTAAAAAAATGAACTAGACATTGAATACTTAATAATACAGTACAGCATCACTCTGACTATGGCTCTGAGCGGTTTTCTGACTTTCTAGTCCATGAACAACCATTAGAATATGGTAAAATTTCTTTTGAGCCAATTAATGTTTTCTACAACCTGTCAAAGGTAGGATATAATCCTAATCCATAATTAATATTGGTGGGCTACTAAAAATCACATGGATGATGATTACTGAAGTTAAAAACAAATCATGTTTTTGAAAATTATATAGTAGTGCAGATGTGAGGAATGCTTTAAATGATTTCAATTTTTATGGGTTTGAAATATTTTTTTCTCTTTTGAAAATATTATTGAAACACCATCAAAATTGTTAATAAAACCTGTTACAAAATACAGGATTTTTGTAAATGGAACTGTTGGAAATATTTTTTGAAGAAAAAAAAAATCCATACTT
>NW_008795661.1:0-526 GCF_000699145.1 Aptenodytes forsteri | reverse complement strand
GATCCAAAGCCTCATATTTATCACCCAAAACCACATTTTTATGGCCCAAAGCATCACTTTTAGGGATCAAATCCTCATTTTAGGGTCCAAAGTCTCTCTTTAGGCTCCAAAGCCTCATTTCTATGATCAAAAGGCTCTGCTTCATTTTTCAAAGTCTCCTTTTTAGAGTCCAAAGCCACATTTTGAGTTTCCAAAGCTTCATTTTCAGGCTCCAAAGCGACATTTTTAGGATCCAGCCAGTTTTTTTACGGTCCAAACCATATCCTGAGCTTCCAAACACTCATTTTTATGGTCCAAACCCCTCTTCTAGGACTCAAAGCTTCCTTTTTAGGGTCCAAAGCTTTGATTCAAGCATTGAAAGCCTCCTTTTATGGTCTAAACTCTCATTTTTATGGTTGGTGGGTCCCATGCCCAGCTCCCTGCCTGCTGACACCACAGGCATCCACGTCCCTCTGTGCCCCAATACAAAGTTCAGCCCAGAATTGCAAATTCATGGATTTGCTGCCGTTACGACCCAGACAACTGT
>NW_008795660.1:0-391 GCF_000699145.1 Aptenodytes forsteri | reverse complement strand
GGGGGCCAAGGGGGTGACACCGGGGGGCCCGGCAAGTGACACGGGGGCCAAGAGGGAGACACCAGGGGCCAAGCAGGAAACACCAAGGCTGGGTGGGTGCAGGGGGCCAGGGGGAGACCGGGGCCAGGCAGGTGACACCAGGGGCCAGGCTGGTGACACCGGGGGCCAAGTGGGTGACACCGGGGGGCCAAGAGGGAGACACCAGGGCCAAGCAGGAAACACCAGGGCCGGGTGGGTGACACCAGGGCCGGGTGGGTGACACCAGGGACCAGGCGGGTGACCCCAAGGGCCAGGCGAGAGCGACCTCACCTCCTTGTAGAGGGAGTAGAGGAAGACGATGGTCTGGATGGTCTTGCCCAGCCCCATCTCGTCGGCCAGGATGGTGTCGGTG
>NW_008795659.1:0-363 GCF_000699145.1 Aptenodytes forsteri | reverse complement strand
CCATGCTGTGCTGTGCTGTGCCGTGCCATGCCATGCTGCACCGTGCTGTGCCGTGCTGTGCTGTGCCGTGCCGTGCCACGCTGCACCACGCTGCGCCATGCCGTGCTGTGCCGTACCCCGAGCCGGCTGGGCAGCACCGAGCCGGTCCCGGGGGTGTTAACGCGGGTGAAGACTGGGGGGGGGGACGCCAGCCCCTGTCCCCCACCCCTGTGTCCCCTCCCCGGGGCTCTGCCTGTCCCCTCTGGGCTCTGCCCGACCCTGCGGCCCTTGGGGGAGGGGTGTGGGGGGGGTCCTGCGTCCCCGCGCCCCCCGTGACCCTTTTCTAATGCCCCATGGGCACGGGGACATGCACGAGGGGCACGG
>NW_008795658.1:0-757 GCF_000699145.1 Aptenodytes forsteri | reverse complement strand
GTGTATGAGGGAGGCTATAGGGGGTGTACAGGGGGCGTACTACAGGGGTTGCATGGAGGGGTATAGGGGGCTATAGGGGTTGTACGGGGTGATAGGGAGCTGTAGGATGAAGGGGGCTATAGGGGGTTATATGGGGCTAGAGGAGTGTATGGGAGGCTACAGGGAGCTATGGAGGGCCATGTGGGGGCTACAGGGGTTGCATGGAGAGGTATAGGGGGCTATAGGGGTTGTATGGGGTGATAGGGAGCTGTGGGGGGCTATAGAGAATGTATGAGGGGGGCTGTAAGGGCTGTATTAGGGGCTGCAGGGGTTGCATATAGAGGTACAGGGAGCTATAGAGGGTGTATGAGGGGCTATAGAGGGTGTATGGAGGTCTATAGGGGTCTTTAGGGTCTTTAAGGGAGGTCTATAGTGTCTGTAAGGCTTGTACAGGGGCCATATAGGGGGTGTATGGGGGTCTAGAGGAGCCCACAGAGGCGTACAGAGGCTGTAGAGGGGGTTCAGGGGGGTCTATAGGGGTGTATGGGGATGCATAGGGCTGTATGGGGGCGTATAACAGTGTATAGAGGGGTACGGGGAAATACTTGAATGTAAAGAGGTATATAGGGGTGTATGGGGGTTTATGGCAATGCAGGGGATATGTAAGGGGTTATGGCAGTGCGTAGGGGTGTATAGGGGCATATACGGATATATAGGGGCTGTTTAGGGGGTGTATAGGGATGGGAGGGCACAAAGAGGGGTTCACTGCACGTTGACC
>NW_008795657.1:0-417 GCF_000699145.1 Aptenodytes forsteri | reverse complement strand
TGTTCGATGTCGGATTCGTAGATTTCGCTCATAGGAACATCCGTTTCTGTTTTTTAAGTTTTGGGAAAGTGTGGCAATTTGCCACAGTTTTATTTGTCTAATTCTAACTCATTCAACATTTTTTCTAATTGATAAACTGCAACGCCAATCGGCTGGGGGTTTCGATTGAGTGCATATTCAACCACGACTTCGTTACGACTTTTACAAAGTAACAAGCCTATTGTTGGTGTGTCATGTTCGGTTTTGAGTTGCCTCTGCGGTCACATAAAAATTGAGTTGCCCGATATGTTCAGGTTTAAAATCGCCTGTTTTCAATTCGATGACAACGTAACAGCGAAGTTGCAGATGATAGAAAAGCAAATCGATATAAAAATCGTCACCACCCACTTCAATATGCCGCTGTTTGCCAACAAACGC
>NW_008795656.1:0-396 GCF_000699145.1 Aptenodytes forsteri | reverse complement strand
CGGGGGGCCAGCGGGAGCCCCCGCCCCACCTACCTGCCCAAGCAGGATGGAGATGTTGGCCATGGACCTGCCGGTGCACAAGGGGAAAGGCCAAGCTCAGGACTGCGCCCCGGGCAGGCTGCGGCATGCCGGGGGTGCCGGGCGAGGCATGGCACTGGGCCCTGCCCTGACCTTTGCACCGTCTGCGAGGCCACCAGGAAGGACATCAGGTCGCCTGGTGAGAGCTCGTCCCCGGCCATCATGGAGCCGCCCAGGAAGATGGTCCCCAAGACGATGCCTGTGGGGCGCAGGGTGGAGGTGGGACCCGGGGCACCCCAGCACTGCGGGGTCCTGCCCCCATGGCAACACCGGGTCCTGCCCTACGGCACCCACTCACCATTGAGCGCCAGGTTGGAG
>NW_008795655.1:0-244 GCF_000699145.1 Aptenodytes forsteri | reverse complement strand
CGTCAAGGGTGACTAGGGCAACAATGAGATGATCTTTCTCAGTACTAAGCCTTTGAGTAAGTTTCATTTTCTGCCAGTTTTAAAGGTTCAGTTAGAAATTATGCATAACACAAACGTGTGACCCTGACAGTCTTGCAAATTGGATCAATACAGAGCTTTCCTGAAATTTAGCAAAGTAGTAGTACAATACAATAGCCAAGTCAATGAAACAGATTAGGTTTTGGGAAATCATTGCCTTCTCTCT
>NW_008795654.1:0-685 GCF_000699145.1 Aptenodytes forsteri | reverse complement strand
ATTGATTTAAACTTTGCAAAACCTCTTTGGGAGATAAATAGATTAATATAAAAAATGGCTGAATTTTATTTCCAGCATTGAAAAATTAGAAAGTTTATTTTTTTATTCATAATCATTTTGAAAAAAACAAATCAAAACAGTTTCAGAATATTTAAATTTCAGGTAAATATATATCCCCTTTAACACAAACTGAACTGTGATTTCTTTTCAGGTTTACAAGTCACCAAAAATATTAAAAATATTTTGATTTTTAGAATGATCATCCAAATAAAGATTCTTTTTTCACCAGTCTGAAATGAAAAAATAGATGTGAACTTTTGGGTCATTGCCAACAGTCATAAACATAACACATACATCAAAAATTGCAAGTCTTGCAACTCCCCAGCATTAACTGGTACTCCAGCAAAAATATTTATCCTTACTCTCTTTGCAGTAACTGTTTTCTCTTGAAAATATGAAACTATGAAACTTCCTTCTACTCTATGGAAAAAGATCTTTCTGATACATCTAAAACAAATTAGGGATTATCACACTAAATATGACAGCATTTTAGCTTATGTGAAATATATCTTCTTTCCTTATTACAGAGGAAAAAAATATTGAAATGTGACAAAACACACCTGGGCATCTGTTTAACTTACTTTTACACTATTTTAAAATTACATTTTTTGCTTTTGCATTAAAA
>NW_008795653.1:0-1169 GCF_000699145.1 Aptenodytes forsteri | reverse complement strand
TGAAATTGGTCATATTTTAACAGTGTTCCTTCTCTGATGACAATATATGTCACTACTGTTTAAGTGGAAAACTTGCTGCAGTATTTCTGTTACTGGAATTTGTGGAACAGTCAGTGAGGGACTTCTCTAAAAATCCCTCATGAGATACTGCAAATGGAATACTTCACTGACATCTGTGTGAATGGATAGCAGACCTCTGCAGACGTGATTCCTTAGTCGTGCTTCGTGGAAGCATACCACCAACGTGCTCCAGATCCAGAATAAGGTAATGGGAGAGAAGAGACGTTGAGTAACCCCTGTATGAATACAGATTTTTGTGTTTTCTTTTTGGCCTGGTGCTCCGCTTATCACAGGCCAACTGATCAACACGCTTCTTGTTAGTGCAACTTTAGGTTTCTCAATTAGTGATAAATATGAGAAAACTTATCATCTCCCTCAGAACAAGGGACAAGACAATTTCTCCTTCTCTCCTACCCCCTTTGCCAGATGATGAATTTAAAAGCTGCTGAAAATTAATTATTCTCCACGGTAACTATGTTAGCTGTTGTTGCAAGGCCTTGCTGTTACTCTAAATATGTGGTAAGTTTAAAAAAGTATAGGACTTACCATTAATGAGAGAGCTTTTCCCTCTCTCTGAAAAAAGGGGGGGGGAAATTTGTAAGAAGACATACCCAAAGGCTTGTGGTGATTTTTTTTGAAGTCTGGTTGTGGAAACAAAGGAAGTACAGAAGGTCAAAATAACAGTGTAGAATTTTAGGTGCTTTCCAGCCTCACATGGTACTTTACCTCCACTGTCATAAGCCTGTTGCTTCAGAACACGGCAATGTGTTTGTAATCTCTCAGTGGAACTAAAGATGAGTTACATAAGTTTGAGAGTAACAAATATCATCTTAAGCTAATTTAGCCTGGCCATTCAAACTTATGGCACTGTATATGCAATAATAGAATTACTGTATTTTTAGACATTATAATCTGCAGGGTGAGGATGGACAACTGAAGGATGTCAAGAGTCTGTGCAAGCTTGGCTTTAGGGAAGAATAGGAATGCAGTAGGTCTAAACAACTTAAACTGAGCCTGTTAAATTTACAGTCTCTGCACAGATTTTTCTATTTTGGAAACCACACAATATAAATTTAACATTAAATCAACAAATAATTTAACTGTAGCTA
>NW_008795652.1:19268-21233 GCF_000699145.1 Aptenodytes forsteri | reverse complement strand
CCTTTTGCCCAAAAAAAGGGCGTTTTGGGGCGAAACGCGCCGCTGGGTTCTTCCGACGGTGAATTTCAGTTAATTTTGGGGGGATTTTAGTGTGTTTTGGGGTTGAATTTGTTCCCTCCGGGAGAGGGGAGAAATATTTCCGCGCTCGCTGGGGGTTTTGGGGGTTCATTTTGCGGGGGGAAAAGGTGGATTTGGCGCGGGGTCGTTCCGGCGCGGGGCCGGTGGGTGCCATTTTGAGCTATTTTGGGGTTAAAAATGGGGTTTTTGAGGGGGGCGGTGGCCTGGTGGGGTTAAAAATGGGGTTTTTGAGGGGGGCGGGTTGCCTGGCCCCGATTTTGACGGTGATTTCTTCGGGGAGGGTTAATTACGATTTTAGCCCGCGTCTGGTTACCAAAAAGAAGGGAATTTGGGGGGGTTTGGTCCCATTTTGAGTAATTTTGGGGGGTTCAAGCTGATTATTTGGGGGGTTCGGCCACAATTTTGACCCCAGTTTCCTTTTTGGGGGGGCGAATTGTGGGGTTTTCACCTTTAGTTAACAAAAAAAGTCAATTTTGAGGGGTCGGGGGCTGTTCTGAGCTCTCTTTGGGGTTGAAAACCCATTTTTTTCCGGGGTTTGGGGAATAATTTTGCCCTCGGTTGCGTCTTTGCGGGGTTAATTGTGGATTTTCCTGTCTTTTGATAAAAAAAGTGGATTTTGGGGGATTTGGGCCTCCCTTTGAGTTCATTTTTAAGCTTGAAAGTGGTATTTTTTGAGGGGGGTTGGCCCCAGTTTTGACCCCGGTTCCCTCGGGGTTGGTTAATAACGCGTTTTTCTGCTGTTCGCTGCCCAAAAAAAGTCAATTCGGGGGGATTCGGGTGCCGTTTTGCCGTTATTTTGGGGTTAATTCTCGGGTTGAGGCGGGGGCCGGTTAATTCTCGGGTTTTGATGCGGTTTGGCCACAATTTTGACCCCGGTTGGTTAATTCCGAGGTTTTTCTGCTTTTCTTTAGCAAAAAAAGCCCGTTTTGGGGAGATTTGGGTGCCGTTTTGAGCTATTTGGGAGGTTTAAAGCTGATTTAAAGGAGATTTGGTCACAATTTTAACTTCGGTTTCCTCAGAAATGGGTAATAACGGGTTTTTCTGCGTTCCGTTAACAAAAAAAGTCTGTTTTAGGGGACTCGGGCGTAGTTTTGAGTTCAATTTGGGGTTTCAAAGCGGCTTTTCGGAGGGGGTTGGCCTCAATTTGGACCCCAATTTCCTCAAAGATCGTTAATTACGGATTTGGGGGCCTTTTATTAACCAAAAAAAGGTAAATTTGGGGGGATTTGGGCAGAGTTTTGACCCCTCGCCGATCAAACCTGATCAGGGGAGAGGGTCCGGCCGCAGTTTTGACCCCGATTTTCCTCAGGATCGGTTAATTAGGGATTTTTTTTACGGTTTCCGTTAACAAAAAAAGTCAGTTTGGGGGGATCTGGGTGCTGTTTTGTGCCGGTTTTGGGGTTAAACCTCATTTTTTTGAGGGGGTTTTAGTCAGAATTTCACCCCCGTTTCCTCAGGAGTTGGTTAATGAGGATTTTTTCCCGCTTCTCATTAACCCCCCCCAAAATAATTTTTTTCCCCCCTTTCCATTAACCCCCCCCAAAAAAAATTGGGGGGGGGGGGATTTTTGTGCCGTTTCCCGGTAATTTCTGGGTTTAAAACTGATTTCTTCAGGGGGTTTGGCCTCGATTCCGACCCCGATTCCCTCAGGAACGCTCAATTACGGGGTTTTTTGGTCTCTCGTTAACAAAAACGCGGGGTTTTGGGGGGATTTGTCTGCAGTTTAGAGCTTTTTTTTTTTCTTTAAAACCGATTTATTTTATTTTCCAGAGGGTTTGGCCCCAGCCTTGACCCCGATCGCTTCAAAAACGCTCGGTTACGCTTTGTATTTATTTTTAATTCCCCCGCTTTACGTTAGCGGGGGGTAAAAACCAAACCAAACCCCAA
>NW_008795652.1:12317-13236 GCF_000699145.1 Aptenodytes forsteri | reverse complement strand
TCCCCCATCCCCCAACCTTGACCCTCGTTGGCCCCCAACCTTGGCCCTTGTTCTTCGTTGGCCTCCAACGCTTTGCCTCGCTGTCCCCCACCTTCGGGGGAGGGGTCCATCCCTCCGCCTCCGCCCTCCTAACGCCCCGCCTCGCCCCGTCAGCACCATCACGCCGGGGGGGGGAGGGGTCCATCCCTCCGCCTCCGCCCTCCTAACGCCCCGCCCCGCCCGTCAGCACCAGGAGGGGTCCATCCCTCCGCCTCCGCCCTCCTAACGCCCCGCCTCGCCCCGTCAGCACCATCACGCCGGTGGTGGGGAAGAAGCGGAAGCGCAACGCCTCCTCCGACAACTCGGACGCCGAGGTGATGCCGGCGCAGTCGCCGCGGGAAGAAGAAGAAACCAGCGTGCAGGTATGGAGACGCCGCCGGCGGGGCTCCGCGCCGGTTCGGCACGGGCCGGGGGCCGCATCCCGTTTCCTTTCTCCTTCCAGAAGCGGCGCTCGAATCGGCAAGTCAAACGCAAGAAATACACCGAAGACCTGGACATCAAGATCACCGATGACGAGGAAGATGAAGAGCTGGACGTGACGGGGCCGGTCCGACCCGAGCAGCCCCCGGTCCCGCAGCCCCCAGCCCCGGAACCGGAGCCGGAGGGCGAGACGTTGCCCTCCATGCCGGTTTTTCTGGAGGGCCTCGGCTTCGCCCCCTCGGACGCCTTCCGTGGTGTCCGCCGCGGTCTTCCTCTCTTTTCTCCGTTCTCTTTTCCGCCGTCGTCTTCAACTCTTTTTTTTTTTTTCTCTTCCCTCCCCTCCCCTCGCTTCCAGGAAAACCCCAGCGAGGAGGACGCGGCCATCGTGGACAAGGTCCTCTCCATGAGGGTGGTGAAGAAAGAGGTGAGGGACCCCCCCCCCTGGGGCGGCGGGGGGGGG
>NW_008795652.1:9679-11004 GCF_000699145.1 Aptenodytes forsteri | reverse complement strand
CCGCAGGCAGAACTGCATTTTGGCCGACGAGATGGGTTTGGGCAAGACCATCCAGTCCATCGCCTTCCTGCAGGAGGTCTACAACGTCGGCATCCGCGGTCCTTTCTTGGTCATCGCCCCGCTCTCCACCATCACCAACTGGGAGCGGGAGTTCAATACCTGGACGGAGATGAACAGCATCGTTTATCACGGCAGCTTGGCCTCCCGGCAGATGATCCAGCAGTACGAGATGTACTGCAAGGACTCGCGGGTAGGGCGGCTTCGGGTCTTCCTCGAACCTCGGGGACCCTCCCAAAAAACCCCCCTTTCCCAAACTTGGGGGACGAGGTCGGAGCCGCCTCCCTATTTTTCGTCCCCGCTCCAGGGTCGTCTCATCCCCGGGGCCTACAAGTTTGACGCCCTCATCACCACCTTCGAGATGATCCTCTCCGACTGCCCCGAGCTGCGGGAGATCGAGTGGCGTTGCGTCATCATCGACGAGGCCCACCGCCTGAAGAACCGCAACTGCAAGCTGCTCGACAGCCTCAAGCACATGGACCTGGTGAGAGATGGGGTGGGCCTGGAGAAGGGGACGAAGGGTGACCCCGAGTCCTCTCTTGTGGGGCGGAGCGGGGTTCCCTGAAGGTGTTGGGGGGGTCTTGGTTGCATCTGGAGAGATTTGGGATGGACCTGAAGGTGCGTGTGGGGTCTTGGATGCATCTGGAAAGGTTTGGGATGGCCCTGAAGGTGCGTGTGGGGTCTTGGATGCATCTGGAAAGGTTTGGGATGGCCCTGAAGGTGCGTGTGGGGTCTTGGTTGCATCTGGAGAGGTTTGGGATGGCCCTGAAGGTGTGGGGAGGGGTTTTGGTTGCATCTGGAGCGGTTCGGGCCCATCCCACGCCCCAGGGGGATGGCCCTGAAGGTGTGGGGAGGTGTCTTGGTTGCATCTGGAGAGGTTTGGGATGGCCCTGAAGGTGTGGGGAGGGGTCTTGGTTGCATCTGGAGAGGTTTGGGATGGCCCTGAAGGTGTGGGGAGGGGTCTTGGTTGCATCTGGAGAGGTTTGGGATGGCCCTGAAGGTGTGGGGAGGGGTCTTGGTTGCATCTGGAGAGGTTTGGGATGGCCCTGAAGGTGTGGGGAGGGGTCTTGGTTGCATCTGGAGAGGTTTGGGATGGCCCTGAAGGTGTGGGGAGGGGTCTTGGTTGCATCTGGAGAGGTTTGGGATGGCCCTGAAGGTGTGGGGAGGGGTCTTGGTTGCATCTGGAGAGGTTTGGGATGGCCCTGAAGGTGTGGGGAGGGGTCTTGGTTGCATCTGGAGAGGTTTGGGATGGCCCTGAAGGTGTGGGG
>NW_008795652.1:7466-9484 GCF_000699145.1 Aptenodytes forsteri | reverse complement strand
GGTTCTGGCCGCTCCCGCGCCGGTGGGGGATGGCCCTGAAGGTGGGGGGAGGGGTCTTGGTTGCATCTGGAGAGGTTTGGGATGGCCCTGAAGGGGTGGGGAGGGGTCTTGGTTGCATCTGGAGAGGTTTGGGATGGCCCTGAAGGTGTTGGGGCGTTTTGGTTGCATCTGGAGAGGTTTGGGCGTGTCCCACGCCTACCCCACCCCAAGCCCTAACGTTCTGCCCCCCCTGGTCGTCAGGAACACAAAGTCCTCTTGACGGGCACCCCGCTCCAAAACACGGTGGAAGAGCTCTTCAGCCTCCTGCACTTCCTGGAGCCCTCCCAGTTCCCTTCTGAAGCAGAGTTCCTCAAGGATTTTGGGGATCTCAAGACGGAGGAGCAGGTGAGGACATCGGGAGGACCCCGGACCCTTCCCCGCCCAACCTGGGTCCTGCCCGGCCCGCCGGTGACTTCTCCCCGCTGGTCCTACCGGCAGGTTCAGAAGCTCCAGGCCATCCTCAAGCCCATGATGCTCCGTCGGCTGAAGGAGGACGTGGAAAAGAACCTGGCGCCCAAACAGGAGACGATCATCGAGGTGGAGTTGACCAACATTCAGAAGAAATATTACCGGGCCATCTTGGAGAAGAACTTCTCCTTCCTCTCCAAAGGCGCTGGTCACACCAACATGCCCAACCTCCTCAACACCATGATGGAGCTGCGCAAGTGCTGCAACCACCCCTACCTCATCAACGGTGAGGAACCAGGGGCGGGCAAGGGCGTGGCGGGGTGTCCCTCGTCCTCCCCCACCGCTGGTGGACAACCTCGGGGGTCAACGCCGCCCCGTCCCTGCTTCTCCCGGCCTCGCCCTTTCTCCCGCCGGGGATTTGGTGGCCTCTTGGGTTGGGGGTTTCTCTTCCCCGACCTCCGCAGAGCTGCCCGGTGGGCTCGACGTCGCGGCGGAGGAGGTCCTCCGGCTCATCTAGTTGGGCTTTGATGCCCCTCCGAGTCTTGCTTTGGTGGGGCGTCTCTTGAGAAGGTCTCGCGGCCACCCCCGGCCACCCCGCTGATGGTCCCCTCCCCACCCGACAGGCGCGGAGGAGAAGATCTTGGCCGAATTTCGGGAGTCTTGCCACCACCACGTCCCCCACGACTTCCACCTCCAGGCCATGGTCCGCTCGGCCGGCAAGCTGGTGCTCATCGACAAGCTGCTGCCCAAGCTGAAGGCCGGCGGCCACAAGGTGCTCATCTTCTCCCAGATGGTGCGATGCCTCGACATCTTGGAGGACTACCTCATCCAGAAGAGGTGAGAGGTGGGACGACGGGGCGACGGGTGGCCCCGGGGAGGGACCCTCGTGCCCTCCCCGAACGCGGTTCTGGTGACCCCGTAAGGTACCTCTACGAGCGGATCGATGGACGGGTACGGGGCAACCTACGGCAAGCCGCCATCGACCGCTTCAGCAAGCCCGACTCGGATCGCTTCGTCTTCCTCCTCTGCACGCGGGCGGGTGGCTTGGGCATCAACCTCACCGCCGCCGACACCTGCATCATCTTCGATTCCGATTGGAACCCCCAAAACGACCTCCAGGTAGCCGCCGGGTCCGCCCCACCGCCGTGGGCTTGGCGTTGGCGTCGACGTCGTCTCCGACCCGGTCTGACCCACCGTCTTCTTCCTCCAGGCTCAAGCGCGGTGCCACCGGATCGGGCAGAGCAAGGCGGTGAAGGTCTACCGCCTCATCACGCGGAACTCCTACGAGCGGGAGATGTTCGACAAGGCCAGCCTCAAGTTGGGGCTTGACAAGGCGGTGCTGCAGTCCATGAGCGGGCGGGAGGGCAACATCGCGGGGGTAAGGGGTCTCCCAAGGGTGACGGGGCGCAAAGACCACGGGGAAGGGGGTCTTCCGAGGGTGACGGGGCGCGAAGACCTTGAGAAAGGGGTTTTCCAAGGGAAACGGGGCATGAAGACCCCCCGGAAGGGGTCTTCCAAGGGAAACGGGGCACAAAGACCAGGGGTAAGGGGTCTTCCAAGGGTGACGGGGC
>NW_008795652.1:1710-2521 GCF_000699145.1 Aptenodytes forsteri | reverse complement strand
CCCCCCCCCCCCCCCCCGGCAGATCCAGCAGTTCTCCAAAAAGGAGATCGAGGACCTGCTGCGCAAGGGGGCCTACGCGGCCATCATGGAAGAGGACGACGAAGGCTCCAAGTTCTGCGAGGAGGACATAGACCAGATCCTGCTGCGCCGCACCACCACCATCACCATCGAGAGCGAGGGGAAGGGTTCCACCTTCGCCAAGGTACCTCCGCGGGCTCTTCCCACCGTTGGCGGGGACGGACGGGGGACATTCCCCACCCGGGAGATGGGAGCGAACATCTCCCAACTCTTCATCCGACCCCCAGGCGAGCTTCGTGGCCTCCGAAAACCGCACCGACATCGCCTTGGATGACCCCAACTTCTGGCAGAAGTGGGCCAAGAAAGCCGACCTGGACTTGGACCTGCTGAACAGCAAGGTTGGAGGGGACAACCGGTGGGGCTGGGGTCGGTGGTGGTGGTGGTGGGGGGGTGTTGGTGCGGGGCAGGACCCGATCGATCGATCTTCTCCGTCCCGGTGCCCAGAACAACCTGGTGATCGACACGCCGCGGGTGCGCAAGCAGACACGGCACTTCAGCACGCTTCGGGACGACGACCTGGTGGAGTTCTCGGACCTGGAGAGCGAGGATGAGGAGAGGCCTCGGTCCCGTCGCCACGACCGGCACCACCACGCCTTGCACCACGCCTACGGCCGCACCGACTGCTTCCGCGTGGAGAAGCACCTCCTGGTCTACGGGTGAGGATGGGTTTGGGTCCAGCTCTGCTCCGGTGGCCACCACGAGGAGGTTCTCGGTGGAGAGAGCAGGTTGGGTC
>NW_008795652.1:0-1310 GCF_000699145.1 Aptenodytes forsteri | reverse complement strand
GAGCGGAGCGGGCGAGCTCCAGCTCCGGTGGTGACCACGAGGAGGTTCTCGGTGGAGAGAGCAGGTTGGGTCCGGTTCTAGGTGTGCCTTGGTGGCAACCATGAGCAGACTCGGAGGAGAGAGCGGGCGAGCTCCAGCTCTGTTCCGGTGGTGACCACGAGGAGGTTCTCGGTGGAGAGAGCAGGTTGGGTCCGGTTCTAGGTGTGCCTTGGTGGCAACTGTGAGCAGATGCTCGGAGGAGAGCGGGTGAGCTCCAGCTCTGCTCCGGTGGCCACCACGAGGAGGTTCTCGGTGGAGAGAGCAGGCTAGGTCCAGATCTAGGTGTGCCTTGGTGGCAACCGTGAGCAGATGCTCGGAGGAGAGCGGGCGAGCTCCAGCTCTGTTCCGGTGGTGACCACGAGGAGGTTCTCGGTGGAGAGAGCAGGTTGGGTCCAGATCTAGGTGTGCCTTGGTGGCAACCATGAGCAGATGCTTGGAGGAGAGCGGGCAAGCTCCGGCTCTGCTCCGGTGGCCACCGCGAGGAGGTTCTCGGTGGAGGTGGATGCTGGGAGGTTGGGGAAGCCCCAGCCGAGGAGCTCCCCGGCCGCTGACCCCGTCCTCCGCCACCAGCTGGGGCCGATGGCGGGAGATCCTCTCCCACGGGCGGTTCAAGCGACGTCTCTCGGAGCGAGACGTGGAGACCATCTGCCGGGCCATCCTGGTCTACTGTCTCCTCCACTACCGAGGCGACGAGAACATCAAAGGCTTCATCTGGGACCTCATCAGCCCCACCGAAAACGGCAAGGCCAAGGAGCTCCAAAACCACTCGGGTGAGGGTCTACGGGAGCTTAGGGACAACCGGGGACCTCTTGAGGGTCCCGCCTTGACGTCTTTCTCCTTCCTCCACCCTTTTTCTCCAGGTCTTTCCATCCCGGTTCCTCGAGGTCGTAAGGGGAAGAAGGTCAAGTCCCAAAGCACCTTCGACGTCCACAAAGCCGAGTGGATCCGCAAGTACAACCCCGACACCCTCTTCCAAGACGAGAGCTACAAGAAGCACCTCAAGCACCAGTGCAACAAGTGGGTTGAGGTCTCCTTGGAGGTCCCCTCGTCCGTCCGTCCCCCTGCCCCCTCCAAAGCCCTCCCCCACGGCTTGTTTTTGGTTGACCGCCCCATCCCACCGCCTCCCAGGGTTCTGCTGAGGGTGCGGATGCTCTACTACCTGCGGCAGGAGGTGATCGGGGACCAGGCGGAGAAGGTGCTGGCGGGGGCGGTGGCCAGGTGAGTCCACGGGACCTTCCTTGAGGTGCTCCAGACCCTTTCTGGGGTGGTTT
>NW_008795651.1:0-529 GCF_000699145.1 Aptenodytes forsteri | reverse complement strand
TGATGGGTCCCCCGAGGGTGTTGGTGGGTCCCCCAAGGGGCGTGGTGGGTCCCCAAGAGGGTGATGGGTCCCCCAAGGGGCGTGACGGGTCTCCCGAGGGGTGTGATGGTCCCCAGGAGGGTGATGGGTCACCCAAGGGTGGTGATGGGTGCCCCCGAGAGGGCTGATGGGTCAGAGCGATGCTGGGAGCCCCAGGAGCACCCCAAGAGCGATGCGGGACCCCCAAAACTGCGTCAGATCAATACGGGACCCCCAAAACCACGTCTCAGAGCAATATGGGACCCCCAGGAACGCCCCCCAGAGCGATGTGGGACGCCCAAAACCTCGTCAGGTTGATACGGGACCCCCAAAACCACGTCAGATCAATGCGGGACCCCCAGGAACCCCCCCCAGAGTGATGTGGGACCCCCAAAACCTCATCAGGTCGATACAGGACCCCCAAAACCGCAGAGTGATGCGGGACCCCCAGGAACCCCCCTCCAAATTGATGTGGGACCCCCAAAACTGCATCAGATCAATACGGGACCCC
>NW_008795650.1:0-3507 GCF_000699145.1 Aptenodytes forsteri | reverse complement strand
CACCAAGACTGTCAGTTTAGGGTGTTCCCCGGTTTGCTGCAAGCCCTGGGCTCCAGCAACCTGTGCTGGATGCCTGCCAGTCCGCTCCATGGCCCCACGTGGGAGCAAACCAACTAGTGCTGTTGATTAGAAACCAAGGTGTAAACAGATAGTTGACACCATGGCCCGCTGCCTACTGGCTGTGGGGTTAAAGACCTTAAAGCCAGAGGAGCTCAGGAGCTCACAGAGGTATTTTTTTCTGTAGAAGCAGTTTTCACAGCAAAGCTCGACTTCCATGTTTCATTCCTACCGTTAAGATGAAGCTTTTTTCTCACACGTCTCATGAACTACTTCCATGCACATGCCGCTTCCGTGCACACTGGCAAAGAACACTCGCATTTGCATGCTCTCATACTTCTTCTTGGGTCAGTAAGACTCAGGAAGCAGGTAGGAGAGATGAGCCTGTGGCTTGTAGGGCTAGCTGAGGACAGCCACCCCCCACTGGCTTTGTCATCCTCAGACTGAAAAAATGCCACCTCCAGGCCCCAATAACCTTGGTGGCCCTCCAGGGGAGTCCAAGAGGCTCTGTCGGTCTCCAGCGGTGTCTGGCGGTCTCTGTTGGTCTCCAGCGGTGTCCGGCGGTCTCGGATGGTCTTCGGCAGTCTCTGATGGTCTCCAGCAGTCTCGAGCAGGCCCAAGGGACTCCTCCTGGTGCTGTGGTGCTGCCGGCCAGAAGACGGCCGCCCCTCTCCTCGCCTCTTCCCCAGGGCTGAGAGCAGAGGAGATGCCCCCCTTCATGAGGGGCGGGGGTGGGGGGTGGGAAAGCAGGGCTCATCTGTGCCTTGACAGCCGGTGATCTCCCTGATGAGCCTGCCAGATGTCGGTGTGGATGGTCCACTTATGGCTAGGGTCAGCTATGGGGGTGGTGCTGCTTGTTGGGAGCTGGCTGCTTGGAGGGTCCCCGAGAGCCCCCGGCGGTTAGCAGGGCTCATCTGTGCCTTGACAGCCGGTGATCTCCCTGATGAGCCTGCCAGATGTCGGTGTGGATGGTCCACTTATGGCTAGGGTCAGCTATGGGGGTGGTGCTGCTTGTTGGGAGCTGGCTGCTTGGAGGGTCCCCGAGAGCCCCCGGCGGTTCTGTGGTGCTTTGGGCACCATGGTGTTGGAGGCACCCTGGCCATGGTGGTGCAGTGCCCCGTCAGCCCTGCGGGAGGTGGATCCACCTCCATGGGCTCGTCCTCCTCTGCAGGTGGATCCACCTCCACGGGCTCATCGCCATTCTGTGGCAGGTCGACCTCCATGGGCTCGACTCACGTGCCATGGACGTTGCTCCTCCCGTCAGCCCGCTTCCGTGGTTTGGGATGTGGAGGCATCCTCAGTGGTTCCAAGAACCTCTTCTCGCTCGTCCCACTGCCCGTGGGCACTCGCCTCGCTTCGCCGGGTCCTCCTCTACCAAGCACGCTTGGTGCCAGAATCTCTAGCTGCTCGGCGAGCCGTGGGCCAGCCACAGGGGTGCCTGCTTCTGTAACGGAAGGCTGGTGACGTCACCAACGGAAGTCGCTGTGGCTCGGATGGCGGCCCATGAGGCCATGAAGGCCCCATTCCGGGGGGCCATTTTGCTTGCCAGAGAGAAAGACTGCCCCTCGGGCACTGGGACTGCCCTCAGCTGCCCTTGTGTGCCCTGGGCTCCAGCCCCCTCCTCGTGCCAGGCCTGGGGTCCCCTCAGCAGGACAGTGGCCACAGCGTCCCAGGGGGTCGGGGAGTCTCCATGACCCTCCAGCCGCTCGGCTCCCTGCAAGTGGCATTGTCCCCGCACCCAACAGTAGCGGAGAGGGGCAGAGGGGAGGAGAGGGGCTGGCGTCCCCCCGGCTGCTGCACAGGGGCGACGGGAGGAGTCCATTGTAGGGCCACAGAGGTCCTTGGGGCCTGGAGGTGGGGTTTTCAGTCTGAGGACGGGAAGGCCCGTGGGGGATTGCTGTCCCCGGCTAGTTCTTGCCTCAGCTACCGAACGGGTGGTTGAAGGTGAAGGCAGACCCACCCTGGCGTTGCACAAAGGATAGCTGCAGATCAGTCGTGACTCTAGATGCCGCTTCCGTGCACACTGGCAAAGAACACTCGCATTTGCATGCTCTCATACTTCTTCTTGGGTCAGTAAGACTCAGGAAGCAGGTAGGAGAGATGAGCCCGTGGCTTGTAGGGCTAGCTGAGGACAGCCACCCCCCACTGGCTTTGTCATCCTCAGACTGAAAAAATGCCACCTCCAGGCCCCAATAACCTTGGTGGCCCTCCAGGGGAGTCCAAGAGGCTCTGTCGGTCTCCAGCGGTGTCTGGCGGTCTCTGTTGGTCTCCAGCGGTGTCCGGCCGTCTCGGATGGTCTTCGGCAGTCTCTGATGGTCTCCAGCAGTCTCGAGCAGGCCCAAGGGACTCCTCCTGGTGCTGTGGTGCTGCCGGCCAGAAGACGGCCGCCCCTCTCCTCGCCTCTTCCCCAGGGCTGAGAGCAGAGGAGATGCCCCCCTTCATGAGGGGCGGGGGTGGGGGGTGGGAAAGCAGGGCTCATCTGTGCCTTGACAGCCGGTGATCTCCCTGATGAGCCTGCCAGATGTCGGTGTGGATGGTCCACTTATGGCTAGGGTCAGCTATGGGGGTGGTGCTGCTTGTTGGGAGCTGGCTGCTTGGAGGGTCCCCGAGAGCCCCCGGCGGTTCTGTGGTGCTTTGGGCACCATGGTGTTGGAGGCACCCTGGCCATGGTGGTGCAGTGCCCCGTCAGCCCTGCGGGAGGTGGATCCACCTCCATGGGCTCGTCCTCCTCTGCAGGTGGATCCACCTCCACGGACTCATCGCCATTCTGTGGCAGGTCGACCTCCATGGGCTCGACTCACGTGCCATGGACGTTGCTCCTCCCGTCAGCCCGCTTCCGTGGTTTGGGATGTGGAGGCATCCTCAGTGGTTCCAAGAACCTCTTCTCGCTCGTCCCACTGCCCGTGGGCACTCGCCTCGCTTCGCCGGGTCCTCCTCTACCAAGCACGCTTGGTGCCAGAATCTCTAGCTGCTCGGCGAGCCGTGGGCCAGCCACAGGGGTGCCTGCTTCTGTAACGGAAGGCTGGTGACATCACCAACGGAAGTCGCTGTGGCTCGGATGGCGGCCCATGAGGCCATGAAGGCCCCATTCCGGGGGGCCATTTTGCTTGCCAGAGAGAAAGACTGCCCCTCGGGCACTGGGACTGCCCTCAGCTGCCCTTGTGTGCCCTGGGCTCCAGCCCCCTCCTCGTGCCAGGCCTGGGGTCCCCTCAGCAGGACAGTGGCCACAGCGTCCCAGGGGGTCGGGGAGTCTCCATGACCCTCCAGCCGCTCGGCTCCCTGCAAGTGGCATTGTCCCCGCACCCAACAGTAGCGGAGAGGGGCAGAGGGGAGGAGAGGGGCTGGCGTCCCCCCGGCTGCTGCACAGGGGCGACGGGAGGAGTCCATTGTAGGGCCACAGAGGTCCTTGGGGCCTGGAGGTGGGGTTTTCAGTCTGAGGACGGGAAGGCC
>NW_008795649.1:0-332 GCF_000699145.1 Aptenodytes forsteri | reverse complement strand
TGAATAGAATTAACTTTTCATATCAGGATAATTTTATTACCACCTTTATTACATTGCTAACTTGAAATATTTTATGTCCACAAATACAACTCTTACATCAGTTTTTTTTTTCTCTTTTTTTTTCCCTCTCCCCAGAGATGTCTATGTTAGACAAGCTGTAATTAGGACTTTCTCCATCTCCTAGTCTCAAAGCTCTAATACAACCTTTCCTTATCTTGGAGAGAATGTAACATTGAGGATTTCTTGTTTTGACTGTTGCTGTTCTAATATGACAGTTTGCAAATGTTTTTCAGTCGTATCTTGGATTTTTGTCACTGTTGAAAAGGCATGGG
>NW_008795648.1:0-563 GCF_000699145.1 Aptenodytes forsteri | reverse complement strand
GGAGGAGTCTGAGGGAGGTTGTCTTTCCAAAAATTGGAAGGAAAAATAAAAGGAGGGGAGAAAAGAGAAAAATCAGCAAAGTAGGCATGAGAAAAATCTCTCTCCCATAATTCAGCCTAAAGGCTTTTCTGGTAGCAGCATCCTCATCAGACAGTGGAGGAGAAGTGAGGATAGCTGAGAAGAGCGATGTATAACTGCATGCAGTTTTTGCTTGACTGAAAAATAGCAGATGAAATGTGTATTTCTGTTGTTTCAGAAGATGCCATGAAACAGCACAGTGTTCTTTTTATTTATAATAGTTTTGCTGTCTGTCTGGTGGGTTGTGTCTGCGGCTGTGTCAGATGCCCTTCCAGCCGCTCTCTCACTCCCACTCCTCAACAGGACAGGGGGAGAAGATGTCATGAAAAAGCTCGTGGGATGAGATAAAGACACGGAGATCGCTTACCAATGACCGTCATGGGCAAAACAGACTCAACTTGCAGAAAATTGATGTAATTTATTGCCAATTAAAAATAGATGGTGAGAAACTGCATCCGCAACCCAGAAGGCCAATCGTATCCTGG
>NW_008795647.1:255-493 GCF_000699145.1 Aptenodytes forsteri | reverse complement strand
GAAAAGAAATCTCTTGTTTCTTTTTATTTCAGCGAAGGCGAGACAGAGAGGGCTGCCAAGGTAGAGGCGTTCCCTAGAGAACTGTAGCTTGACTTAGCGGCAGTTGGGTAGGAAGTTGGAAGGCTCTAGTGAGCTCGTGCCCACCCGTGCCATCATCTACCTCCCATCAATCTGGAGCCTCATCGACACGTCTCCCCAGGCAGCTGCGGCCACCCGGCTTCTGGGGCCAGGCTGGGAG
>NW_008795647.1:0-224 GCF_000699145.1 Aptenodytes forsteri | reverse complement strand
CCGCCGCCCCCCCGCTGCCGCCGCCGCACCCCTTTCCCCCCTCGGCATCTCCCCTCGCCCCGGCTTGCCGGCTTCTCACGCTCTCTTCCTTCCCCGTGGGTGTGGAGGCGATGATTTTTGTGTCTTTTTAGGGTTGCCCGAGATGCTGCCGCTTCCCCCCTTCGCCCGGTTGAGCGGCGATGCCGGGTACCGCGCCGTTCTGCGGGAATTTGGGGTTCGGCCCC
>NW_008795646.1:0-613 GCF_000699145.1 Aptenodytes forsteri | reverse complement strand
GTGAAGGAGACGCTGAGGTGGGGACGGGGACACGGGGATGGGGACGAGGATGAGGATGAGGATGAAGAAGGGGATGGGGATGGGACAGGGATGGGGACAAGGATGGAGATGGGGATGAGGGTGGAGATGAGGATGGGGACAGGGATGGGGATGAGGATGGGGACAGGGATGGAGAGGGGGATGAAGACGGGGGCAAGGACGGGGATGGAGATGGAGATGGGGATGGGGATGAGGATGGGGATGGTGGCGGGGATGAAGACAGGGGACCGGGATGGGGATGGGGAGACAAGGGTGATGAGGATGAGGATGGGGACAAGGATAGGGATGGGGACAGGGATGAAGATGGGGACAGGGATGGGGACGGAGATGAAGACAGAGATGGGGACGGAGATGGGGACGAGGACAGGGACGGTGACGGCCTCGGTGCCAGCACCCCCCGTCCCCGCGCAGGCTCTACCCCGTCATCCCCGCCAACGCCCGCGTCGTCCCCGACCGCGACATCCGCGTGGGCGACTACCTGGTCCCCCGCAAGGTGAGCTCCGGGCTGGGCCTCCCGCCGTCACCAGCGGGTCCCCCGCGTCCCCGCTCACCCCCGTGTCCGTGTGTCCCCCAG
>NW_008795645.1:8711-9857 GCF_000699145.1 Aptenodytes forsteri | reverse complement strand
CCTATCTTGTAGAACAAGCCTTAACAGGCAAACGCTCGATTGCTAGCCTAGCTCAAGGACACGGCATAAACCCAAATTTACTACAGAAATGGATAAAATCTGTCAGAGACGAGAAAATCGCAGCAACCTTATCTCAACCATTAGCCAGCTCAAATATCGAAACCAATCTCATTGATCATGGGTCTGAGCCTGCTTTCTTACCCGTTATCCTGCAACATAAAACCAAGCACGAAATAACACCGCAAGCAACTGCCTTCGCCCCAACCCTCACAGGCATACAGCTTCAAATTGCTAAGCATAACGGGACGCCAATAACGTTAAGCATTGCTCAAATTGACACCACTAGCCTTATTGAACTGCTACGGGGCTTACAATGATACAAATCAACCAAATCTGGCTATCCACGACAGCCATGGACATGCGAAGTGGCAGCAACAAACTACTCGCCTTTATTCTAGAAAAACACCATGGTATCAAAATGCACTGTGCCTACCTATTTTACAACAAAACAGGGACACGGCTAAAAGTGCTCATTCATGACGGACTAGGCGTTTGGCTGTGTAGCCGAACTCTAGATGACAGCAAATTTCATGGACTCAGTTAACGTCTCATCCGACATCACAGCCAATCCAACCAAAACACAGGGTTTGCCATCAATCAACAACAATTTAACGCCCTTATCAGCGGATTAGCTTGGCACAACTTAGGCAAAGAGATACTCACCCCCGTCATCTGAATCATAACATTAAAAAATTCCCACTATCACAACCAACTCGCTGACAAGCTATAGTGGTTATGGCAACATAGCGCCATGACCGATCACAGCCCAACCGACCTAACCGACCCTAGCTACGCTGAACTATTGGCTAAAATAGCCCTGCTTGAACAACAACAAAAACAGCAGCAAGATGCGTATCAACAGCGTCTACAAGAGCAGCAGCAACAATACGAAAAACAGCTTAAAGCCTATCAGGTTCAAATCGAACATCTCATCGAAAAACAAAAACTGCTCATTCACCAACTATTTGGACAAAAGAACGAAGCATTAACGCCCAAACAAGACCATTTGGGCAAAGAATCTGCTCTAGAAGACCTATCTGCCCTTGAACAAATTAAAGACAATACTCAAGCCGAGCTTGATAACGA
>NW_008795645.1:0-8638 GCF_000699145.1 Aptenodytes forsteri | reverse complement strand
GCAAACCGACACAAACTCAGATGACAACAAACCAGCGAAACCCAAACGCGAGCGGCGTATTGTCATCCCTGATAACCTAGAAGTCCGAACCATCATTCATGAGCCTGAATCAATCACTTGTGGTTGTGGCTGTCAAATGAAACAAATTGGCGAAGACGTACAAGACAAACTCGGACTTATCCCTGCTTGCTTTTACCGTGAACGCCACATCTATCCCAAATACGCTTGTCAGCATTGCCAACGTCAATCTTTTAGCAAACAGCCAATTGACGACACCCAAAACCAAAATCACCGCCTAATTCAAGCCAAAGTCCCTGCGGGGGTCATCGTTAAAAGCATTGCCACCGCTGAGCTACTAGCTCACATCATCATTAGCAAATTTGCTGATCATCAGCCACTATACCGTCAAAGCCTAATCTATGGGCGAAGTGGCGTGCATTTATCCGACTCAACAATGGCAGACTGGGTAGGACGCTGTGGTGTCGCCCTTGAGCCACTGGTGAAACGCTTGCATGAATTACTATTAACCCAACCGATTCTGCATGCCGATGAAACCCCTGTCAATATTTTAAAGTTTAATAACAATAAGGGTAAGTTAAAGCAAGGCTATGTTTGGGCGTATCTGACCCCACAACATTGTCAAAAATATGGTGGTTTTAAAGCCGTGGTGTATGACTTTGCCGAAAGTAGGCGAAATGAACACCCCAAAGCCTTTTTAGATAAGTGGCAGGGTCAGCTCATTTGCGATGATTACAATGGCTATAAGTGCTTGTTTAATCAAAAGCAAGCGGTTATCGAAGTCGTCGGCTGTATGGCTCATGCAAGACGTAAATTCCATGAGCTTCATATCAAGGGTCAGAGTTTGGTGGCTCATGAAGCGTTGGCATTATTTCAAAAGCTGTATGCGGTTGAATGCCAGATTGATGCGTTATTTGAGAAAAATGAGACGCCAAGCCCTAGAGTCGCTACAACGGTAGTCGCCATCAGGCAACAACACGCAAAACCGATTGCCAAAGCGTTATATCGTTGGTTACAGGAAAAAAGGTTAGGCACAACCAAGAACGCAAGTATTACCAAAGCAATCGAGTATTGCTTAAAACGGTGGCAAGCTCTGACACGTTATCTTGAGGATGGCAGTTTGCCGATTGATAATAATTGGGCGGAGAATCAGATGCGTCCTTGGGCGCTCGGGCGTAAGAATTGGTTATTCGCAGGATCGCTTAAAAGTGGGCAGCGTGCTGCGGTGATTATGTCGCTTATCCAGTCGGCTCGTTTGAATGGGTTGGATGTTTATGCCTACTTGTCTGATGTGCTTAAACGTCTGCCAACCCATAAAGATAAGGATATTGATGAGCTCCTGCCTCATGTTTGGAAAATGCAATAGGGGTTGGTCGGATGCTTACTATGTATTGACCATTGACTTCAATCATCAATTCTTGCAATTGTGGATTGCTCTGTAATTGCTCCATATCAAACGCCGCGGCTGGCGGAAAGTAGGTCAGCCAGTTATAGCCACCGTCTGAGACACGACCCCATAATTCGCCATTGATATAGTTGCCGATACGCCCAAACAGTAAGCCGGTTGGTACACAAGGAACGATAAAATCGAATACTTGAAAGGTAGTCTTTTTATATTTACGGGCAAAGAACCACATACCTAGCATGACGCCGATAAAGCCGCCGTGGAAAGACATACCGCCTTCCCAGACATATAGGATATAGGCAGTGTTTTGGAGTAATTCACCGAACTGATAAAATAGCCAACACGACCGCCTAAGATGACACCAAGCGCGCCATAAAAGACTAAGTCAGAGACCATGTCGGGTGCCAAATTCCGATACCAAGCCAAACCGTAAGCGGCAGCAAAGGCTAGCAAATACATTATCCCATACCAGTGCACTTCCAATGGACCTAAGGAAAGCGCTACGGGATCATACTGAGGATGAATCATCATAAAGGCATCATAATTATTGGTAATAGAATGTATGAAATAGGCTTATATAAGAAATTTTGGTAGTGGTTTGAAAAGTATGCTGAAGTAGAAATAAAAAAGACAGCTTGAGAAAAAGATGCTAATTTGAGGTTATGAAGACACAAATTACAATCAGATGCCCAAGCTGTCTGGGCTTAAGTATAAAGAAAAACGGCTGGAAAATCTATGGCAAGCAGAACTATCAATGCAAAGACTGTCATCGACAATTCATTCATGAAACGGAGCTAAGTTACCAAGGCTGTAAAAGCGATATTGATGACAAGATACGTTTAATGCTAGTTCGAGGCTGTAGCATTGCTGATATTGTAGTCATTGAGAAAGTTAGCAAATGCAAGGTATTAAGCGTTTTGGTTAATTCCAATTACGAGATAAGACCTAAACGACGCTATTATCGAAAACTGCAAGTGGATGAGTTTTGGACGTATGTAGGGCATAAGAAGAACAAGGTATGGCTAGTGTATGCATACGACTCAGATACCAGTGAGATTGTTGCCTTCGTATGGGGTAAACGTAATCTAAAGACGGCTAGAGAGCTAAGAGCCAAGCTTGATGCATTAGGTGTTGATTTTGGCTATGTCTGCTGTGATAACTGGGATAGCTTTTTAACTGCCTTTGACTTCGACCTTAAAAAGGTGGGTAAACGCCATACAGTTGATATTGAAGGGAACAACAATCGCTTTAGGCAAAGGCTTAGGCGGGTATTTCGAAAGACGTGTTGTTTTTCGAAAAAGCTAGCAAATCATTTTAAAGCGTTTGATTTATTGTTCCACTATGTCAATTATGGCTGGGTATAGTGAGCATTCTTTTTATACCACAGCCAAAATGTTTAACCTATATGATCTAAGGGTAGCTTATGAGCGTTTCAACTTTCGACCCAAAAAACAACCAAATCAACCAAGCCAACTCTGAAAAAGACGATAATATCCGTATCATGCCGACCAGTGACGACTTAAAGCGTCCACACAGCGAAAAAGAACTCATTGAAGAAGCAATGGCAGAAATGACCCGGCCAAACAATCTTATCGCCTCTAGTCGCCAAACCATCCCAACCATTCGTGTTAATGGGGTCACCATCGACCCCAAAGCCATCGCCCAAGAAGTGCAATACCACCCAGCAAATAGCCAAGACGAAGCCCTGTATCAATCGGCTCACGCATTGGTCGTGCGAGAACTGCTCAAACAAGCTGTCTTGGCAGATAACACGCTTGGGCTCAAACGCTCAAACAAGCTGTCTTGGCAGATAACACGCTTGGAGAAGCAGGAGGACGAAGAAACCGCCATTGGTGAATTGATTGATAAAAACGTTCGCCCGACCATTCCCAACGAACAAAGCTGTCGTCAAGTCTTTGACAACAACCCAGAACGCTTTGTTACCCCACCACTCATCACGGTGCGTCACATCCTACTCGCCTCGCCACCAGACGCAGGCGAAGAGCGAATTGAACTAAAAAAACAAGCCCATGAACTTATCACAACCCTCAAAACCAGCCAAAACCGCGACGCCGATTTTATCCAATTTGCCCAACAGTATTCGCTTTGCCCATCCAAAGATGACGGTGGTAACTTAGGAGAGATTATCAAAGGCGAAACTGTACCCGAATTTGAGCAAGCGGTATTCGCTTTGCCCATCGGTGTGTCTGTCAATCCAATCGAAACTCGCTACGGCGTCCATGTGGTAGAAGTTTTGACAAAAGAAGACGGACAACACTTGAACTATGAGCAAGCTCGTCCGATGATAGCTAATCAACTAATTCAACAATCATTCCACCATGCCTTGACTGACTTTTTGTTTCAGCTTAGCCAAAATGCCGATATTGAAGGCATTGATTTGCAAATGAATGAAGAAAATGTGTATCGTGGCTAATGCAGGTAAAATCAAAGCATAAAAACAGCATGACAAAAAGGAAAAGGATAAACAATGATTACCGTTGCCGAACTCAAAAATGCCATTACCGAGCGTTGCCAAGCCTATCTGACTGATTTTCCATTGGCAAAAAGGCAACCCCTTGAATTGCCCTTGCTAGACGCTGCTAGACGCGGTCAACTATGTAATGGCTCAAGATATCACCGCTAGTTTTGACATCCCACGTCAAAACTTATCGGCAATGGACGGTTTTGCCTTTGCCAAAGACAATGATATCAGCCAAAATTCTACCCTCGACATCGTGGGTGAGTCTTGTGCAGGTAATCCATATGACGGTGAACTACAGCCCAATCAAGGTGTACGGATTTTCACAGGGGCAGTTGTACCAAGCACTTGCGACACCGTGGTGATGCAAGAAAATACCAATTTTAGCGATATTCAAGCCACTTTGGATAAATCAAAACCGTATCAAATTACGCTTGCCACCACCGCTAGCATCGGCGCAAACATCCGTAAGCAGGGCGAAGAAGTACAAACAGGCGAAACCGTTCTGACCACAGGTAAACGCCTAAATCCAACCGATATTAGCCTACTTGCAAATCTTGGTGTGGCACAGATAAAAGTCGCCAAGCCTTTAACCGTTGGTATCATCGCCACAGGGGATGAACTGGTGCAATTAGGCGAGCCGTTACAGCATTTGGCACAGATTTATAACTCGAACACGCCAACGCTCAAGACCTTGCTTAAAGATTTACCCATTAGCATCAAAGATTATGGCATTGTGCCTGATTCGCTAGATGCCACTCGCCAAACCGTTAAAAATGCCATTGCTGACTGTGATGTGATTATCTCAAGTGCTGGGGTTTCGGTGGGCGATTATGATTTTCTCACGACCGTGATTGATGATTTGGGAAAAATCAACCATTATAAAGTCGCAATGAAACCCGGTAAGCCGTTTGTCTTTGGTGAATTTGGGGGTGAGTTTGCAGAAGATAACAAACAAGTATTATATTTTGGTTTACCTGGTAACCCACTATCCACGGTCGTTGGTTGTTTGCAATTTATCAAACCTGCATTATGGCGATTATCAGGCGTCGTAGAAAACGACATCCCAATGCAGTTGAGATTGTCTGCTAACACCACGCACGACATCAAAAAACAAGCAGGGCGACAAGACTACCAACGTGCCAGTTTTGTGCAAAATGAAGATGGTAGTTTTAGCGTCACCCCGCTATCCGCTCAAGATTCGCACCGTGTCAAACAGCTGTCACAAGCCAATTGTTTGCTTGTTTTGCCTAAAGACAATGCGGGGGTGAAAGCAGGAGAAAGTGTTGTTATTGAACCATTTGCATGGAATTTTTAGCTAAGAGCCTGTATTCATAACGTCTTTTCCTTGAAGAATGCGATAAATTGCCAGTTTTTCGAGGAAAAAACGCCGATTGATAATCATTGTATTCAACAAGTTTTTGACCAAGAAAAACTAAATTTAGCCATTTTTAGGCCATTAAAAATTTATTGTTTCGAATTAGGGACACACCCTAACCTATACCCCTAAAGTAGTAGCAAAGAAGGACGGTTTTTTCCTTTGGGTTGATAGCTATTGTGTTCAAGCTTTGATAAAGTGGCTAGCCTATACACCCACCACCGAGGCAACGCCTAAAGACATTATCATGAAAACCGTCCCAACCACCCCAAGCCATGCGATAGGACTCGGCACAAATATTGCTTTGCCTATTATTTCCCAACCCCACCCCGACTTGGCTAAATTGATAGACGGCTTTCACAGGCAACTCACCTACCTAAGACTTTCTGTTACCGACTTTTGTAATTTTCGGTGTAACTATTGCTTGCCCAACGGCTACACCGCGAATGGTGGCAAGCGTCCCGATAACGAACTATCCCTTGACGAAATCGCTACGCTGATTCAAGGCTTTGCCACACTCGGCACAACCAAAGTACGTCTAACAGGTGGCGAGCCATCCATTCGTCACGATTTACCACAAATCATTGAGCTAGCCAAACAAACGCAAGGTATTAAAACCGTAGCGGTAAGTTCTAATGGCTAACGGCTTTTCAAACACCTTACCGACTGGAAAACGGCTGGACTGGATAAACTCAATATCAGTATTGATAGCTTTAATCCTGCTGTATTTAAGCAAATCACCGGCTTTGATATCTTACCTTTCTATTGGCTACCGGCTTGCCAAACACTTGACCGACTGGAAAACGGCTGGACTGGATAAACTCAATATCAGTATTGATAGCTTTAATCCTGCTGTATTTAAGCAAATCACCGGCTTTGATATCTTACCGACTTTGTTAAAAGATATTGATAAATTGCTTGAAAGCACTGAAATCCACTTAAAGTTAAACGGTATTCTCAAGGCAGACACTGCCTTTGACAATTTGCAAAATGCGTTGGTATATGTCAAAGACCGCCCTGTGACATATCGTTTTATTGAGTTTATGCAAACGAGTGACAACAGCGAGCTATTTTTTGCCGAACACGCTAGTGGCAAAACCATTAAAAACCATCTGCTTGAAAATGGCTGGACGGCTACCGAGCGCGCAATTGACAGTGGCCCTGCGACTGAATTTCGTCATGATGACTATGTGGGCAAAATCGGACTGATTGAACCGTATGCACCGCAATTTTGCGATAGCTGTAATCGTCTTCGTGTCAGCAGTCAGGGCAAAATTCATCTTTGTTTGTTTGATCAACAAAACTATGATATTCGCCAATTTTTGAGCAATCAAGACAAAGACGGATTGATATTAGCATTACAGAATCTTATGCCGATCAAGCCAGAACACCATTTTTTGAATGACAGTAATAGCGGCATGATGGCAAATCTTTCTATGGTTGGTGGTTAGGGAATGGGCGGTTAAAGGTGGATTTGACTTTGCTTGAATGTTTCAAACATCCTATCATGCTAAAAAACCACAAGGAAACAGCATGAACGACAGCCTAAATTTACCCCAATATATCGGCATTTTAACCGAAGTCCGAGCAGGCAAGGCTGAGTATTTCGCCCGTGACAAACTCTCAGCCATTAACAAATACCCGGTCAAAGGCGAAGTCGCTGTCAACTATCTTGGGCTAGAAACCGATGAGCAAGCCGACCGCAGACATCATGGCGGATATCTCAAAGCTGTCCATCAAATGCCGATTACCACTTATGAAAAAATCAATCAACACTTTGACATGAACGTGGCCATTGGCACATTGGGTGAAAACTTATCCGTCACCACCGACTCTGAACCTATGTCCGAGTCCAATGTATGTATCGGTGATGTTTACCGATATGGCGAAGATAATGCCGATAGCGAAGGCAAAGCAACCAGTGTCAAACTGCGAATCGTGCAACCACGCCGACCCTGTTTTAAAATTAACGACCAACTTGGGCATTATGAAATTGCGTCATTTATCACCAATAACGGTATTGCAGGATGGTATTTTCAAGTCGTGCAAAACGGAAATTTATCCGTTGGCTTGCCTGTCTATCTTGTCGAGCGACCCTATCCATTTGCCAATTTAACGACTTTGTGGCGAATGGCAAACCAAAAAGAGAAAATCCCTGTCGAAATCGTCAATCAATGGCTTGCGATTGATTGCCTTGAAGATAGCTGGAAAGAGAAACTGTATAAAAAACGCTTGCTGTAGAGGTGCTTCGTATTCGCCCACTGCAACAATGAAACAAGGAAAACCTCATGACCGACAAACCGCAAAAACCTTTTATCCCACTAAATATTGCTGTGTTGACCGTGTCCGACACGCGCACCCTTGACGAAGACACCTCAGGCAAATACCTTGCCGACAGTATCATCGAAGCAGGGCATAACGTGGCGGAACGCGCCTTGAGCACTGACGACATCTACCAAATCCGTGCGATGGTCAGCAAATGGATCGCCGACCCAACGGTTCATGCGGTCATTACTACAGGCGGCACGGGTTTTTATATCCGTGATAGTATGCCAGAAGCAGTATCGCCATTATTCGACAAAGAAGTGCAAGGCTTTGGCGAAATGTTCAGAGCGTTATCGCGTGATGAAATCGGCATGTCCACGCTACAATCTCGTGCCGTGGCCGGTATGGCGAACAGTACAGCGATTTTTTGCTTACCAGGTTCGACAGGGGCGTGTCGCACAGGTTGGACAGGGATTTTAAAAGACCAACTCGACAACCGCACTCGTCCGTGTAATTTTGTGCCACATTTGATGCGTGTTAATCCTACCCATGATTGATTTAGCAGGAATTGTGATTTTGGCAGGGGGCGAATCTAGTCGAATGGGTTCGCCAAAAGCCCTGTTAAAATTGCCAAACGGTGAAACCTTGCTACAGTGGCATATCAATCATGCTAAATCTTTAAGTACGCAATTAAGGCATGAAACAAATTTAAAAGTGCCAGTGATGATAGCGGATAATGGCAAAAATTTTTATCAGCCAAGCTATTTGGAAAAAGGCAAAGTGATTGTGATTGCTGACGAGTTGCCAAGCGATGACAACGGTAAAGGAGCAGGGGCATTATCTGCGATTGCCAATGCAATGTTGCAAGTGTGAAAACTATTTAATGGTGATTAGCTGTGATTGTTTAATTGGTACAAATCAGCTTTATCATCAGTTGTTTGATAGAGCAACCAATAAACATGAAGATGTTATTTATCTAAAAGGTGAAAAAGATTACCCACTATTAGGGCTATATCGCACTAATTTATTGCTTGAGCTTTATGAATATTTAGATAAGGGCAATCGGTCGGTGATGAAGTTTTTGGTGGATAAA
>NW_008795644.1:0-297 GCF_000699145.1 Aptenodytes forsteri | reverse complement strand
TCTCTGTGTGTGTGTGTGTGTGTGTGAGACACACCCCGGTGGATGCGCACACGTGTGTGTGTGCGCGCGCGTGTGTTCCCTGGGGTGTACGTGTGTGCGTGCAGGTGTTCCCTGGGGTGTGCACACGTGTGTGCGCGTGCGCACGCACGTCTGTGTGTGTGAGACCCCGGTGGATGTGCACGTGTGTGCGTGTGCGTTCCCTGGGGTGTACGTGTGCATGTGGGTGTTCCCTGGGGTGTACGTGTGCGTGCAGGTGTTCCCTGGGGTGTGCACACATGTGTGCGCGCGCACGCTCGT
>NW_008795643.1:0-414 GCF_000699145.1 Aptenodytes forsteri | reverse complement strand
ATGCTTGTATAATTACATGATCACCTCTCAAAAAATTAGTACTGTTATAGCTGAATCCTATGTTCTCCATTTAGTCAGCCAAGATTGATTCATGACTCTAAGGACCTTCTTAAAGTGGTTGTGCTGTTTTGAAAAATTCAGAAATTTATGTATTGTTTTGTGTATCGTCTTTTGAAATGGCTAAACAACTTATAAAACATGGGGAAACAACATGCATGCAGTTTCCTTTTCTTAAATTTCACGTAAATTGTTGGTTTCTTTTTCCTGTCGTATTTTATTATTGCAGCAGCACTTACATAATGAAATGTCATGTAAGATTTTTTTTTTCATTTCATCGTTGAATTTTAAAACGTTGATAACTCCAGATATAATTTGCATTGAGGCAAAACTTGACACTGAAGAAACTCCTGCAAG
>NW_008795642.1:0-270 GCF_000699145.1 Aptenodytes forsteri | reverse complement strand
TCTTCGTCCTGAGGGGAGGGCGGCCATCTTGTCCCCTTCCCTGAGGGAGAGGGTCAGCGGGAGTGCAGCCATCTTGTCACCTTCCCTGAGGGGAGGGCGGCCATCTCGTCCCCTTCCGTGAGGGAGAGGGTCGGCGGGAGGGCGGCCATCTTGTGCCCTTCCCTGAGGGGAGGGCAGCCACCTTGTCTTCGACCTGAGGGGAGGGCAGCCATTTTGTCCCCTTCCCTGAGGGAGAGGGTCAGCGGGAGGGGCGCCAGCTTGTCGCCTCAC
>NW_008795641.1:721-930 GCF_000699145.1 Aptenodytes forsteri | reverse complement strand
CACGCGGCCCTCGCACACGCATCCCCCCCAGCCCCTATACACACAGCCCCGCTACGCACAGCCCTTATACACACATCCCTTATACAAACAGCCCTTATACGCACAAACCCCTGTGCACACATCCTTGATACACACAAGCCCCATACACACCCTTACACATGTGTACGTGCCCCTTATACACCGCCCCCACACCTCTTAATCAACTCATA
>NW_008795641.1:0-689 GCF_000699145.1 Aptenodytes forsteri | reverse complement strand
CTTAGGCACTTGCACACCTCCCCGGCACCCCCCCCCACACACACACGCTTGTACACCTCCCTTATACATATACACACCGCTCATACACATATACACCACCTTTATACACGTACGTCCCTTATACACGCTTCCCTTGCACACACCTCCCTCATACACGCATACGCCTCCCTTCTACCCATACATCTCCCTCACACACACCCACCCCTTACACACACCCGTCCCTTACACACACTCCTCATACCTGCCACGCACATCCCAGGTGCACACGCACCCTTACACCCCCCTCTCCTGACACACAAACCCTGACACACGCGGCACGCGCCCCGGTACACGCGGGCAGCCCGTAGACACGCACCGAGACACGCCACGCACGCCCCTGTACACACGATACGCACCTTATACACACCTTATACACTCCACGGACATCCCTCGCATGCACGGTCACGCGCACCCCTTGTCCCTGCAGACACGTCCCCTACACGCACGCCGCATACGCACTGTGCACAATCATAACACCCCCACCCCCCCCCCCCCCCCCGTACACAGCCCCTGCGCAGAGGGGCAGCGCGGCGTGTGCACACACACACACCCCCCCATACGCTCAGATCCCTCACGTACACCCCTATACGCTCAGCCCCTGCACATACACCCCTATACACCCAGATCCTTCGTGTACACCCCTATACGTT
>NW_008795640.1:0-393 GCF_000699145.1 Aptenodytes forsteri | reverse complement strand
AAAGTGTAATTATTAATAATTTCTGATAGGTGGCTCCCAAAGTACAGAGGTGACAACGATGCTGAGTACAAATACCAGATTGATCTCCTGACCAATAATTTTATCATACCATAATCCAGTATTACACAGTACAGCAAAGCGATAACCCTAATCCACCTCCCAGAGGTGATAAACAGCACATAAATACTGATAAACAGTATATATGGCAAGTAAGGTGTTACATAACACGACTCTGAGAACAACTACAACAACTTTGAGAGCAAATAAATCAACATTGTGACCAGTGACTACTAAACTAATATAATGAATGCTTCTAACAAATTTGTTTTAACACACTTTGGTCAGATCTGTCAGTATCTCAACACTTCGTGCCCCACATTGGGTGCCAAAAAG
>NW_008795639.1:0-2394 GCF_000699145.1 Aptenodytes forsteri | reverse complement strand
TTTTTTTTTTTAATATAGCCTGTGTTGCAGTGCTATTTAAAAACACCCAAGGATCCCACCTCTTGGGTTGTTGTACCGAGCGCTGTGGATTGCCTGCTGCGGGGAGATGCCATGGCAGGCTGTGGCTCAGCCAAGGGGCTCACCTTGGCCCCAACCTGGAGGGACCCTGAGCAAGGCCAGCTCTCAGCATCGCTCATCGCTGGGGGACTCTGACCCACAGAGGTCTAGCCTTGTAGCTTCATACTTGTATGGAAATGAGGGGTTTTGTAACAAAACCTTGTGTGCTTTGCGTTCTCTAGATATACTCCCTGAAAAGTGATGCTAATGCAGGAAGACATGAATGATTATTTTGTACTGCTTTTGGCAGTAGTTTCAGTATTCTTAGTTTTGGTTTATTGCCAGCACTTTCCTTTTCCCTTTTCAATACTGTACTTTCTTTAATACATGGCTTTTGTTTCTGTTACACTTATTTATTATAAATACATTATTCTGCTACTGGTAGCACTAATGTCTTTTGGGGACTTTTTCTTTCAAAGATGGGGAAGGAAAGAGGGAAAGAAAAGAGTTCTTCTTCTGCTTTTGGGGCTTGTCAGTGCTGCCTGCAGAATGGGCAGATTGGCAGCTTCTTTTATGAGAGGCTCCTTCAAAAAAACACGCTTCATACTGCTCCGTCAGTGACTCTGACTTTTGAGGCTACAGGAAGGCTACCTAGATATCAAGGTGCGTACTTGATTTTATATAAGTCCATCCTGATAGTGGACGTCACTTGCATTGGATGGGGTGTGGGTGTCCAAACTGATGCTGCACCTGCTGGTTGGCTGGCACATTGCTGACGGGAAGCTGCTGCCGCGCTTGCAGGCGATGGGACAGCTCTTGGAGGAAGGTCAGTTGCTTCATCTGTCAAAATCCCAACTGTCCCAACACAAGTCCAGCCTGAGTTTGTCTTGCCAGGGCAATGGAAGCCAACCGGGTCCATCACCCCTCTTCTCCAGCAGTGCTTTTACATAAAGTCATGTGTGATCTGTTCACTAGAGAAACCACCTTGTTCTCCTGTGCTTTAGAGGCCTGCCTGCACTCGTTGCTCCAAAATACTTTGCGTTCCTTGACCCTGGAGAGGTGCTTGCAGGACATATGAGATTTCTCCATCCTCTCAAAATCTGAGTGACAAGGCGGGGACAAATGTTTGTGTTGGCAGGATGCAATGGTTAGGGCTCATACACTGTGGCTGGTTAATACCTGGCCTGGGGAGTTAGAAGCAGCTTGTGTCTTTATTGTTTGTTTTTATTTTATAGCTTTTGGCAGATACCCAGAGAACTAGATGAGTCCCTTTTTTTGTTTTCTCCTGTTACAAAAAAAACCCCAACAACCCTATGCTATGCACCACTGAGTATATAAACATAAAAAATAGCCTCTGACATGAAGCGGTGCTCTGTTTCTGCAGGAATGCTGTGTACTTCTCGTGTGAACCAGGGAAGTATCGTCATCCCCTGCTGACGAGTGGGGAGCGAAACCCCAGGGCATCCTGGCTCTTCTGCAAGCAATAAATGATTTCCCCTTAGAGACGACCGGGCCGTGCCTACAGTGTGGGAGTCGGAGTAACTTCCCAAGCCTCCAGCAGAACGAGGGGGTCGACGTCCCGTGTTTGAGTCCGGTTTGTTATCCACGGCCCTTTCCTCTGTGTATTTGTTATTGAATTGGAGAACACCTGGCAGACACAAACGATGAACTCTGCTCAAGGGTGAGTGGTTTTAGGTGATATAACTGGCATTTCTGTATTCAGTTTCCATGAACTCACATTCCTCCCTAAAATATTGGAATTCTGTGAGTGGCACAGCCCAGATAAATCTCAACATTCTCATGACATTTTTCAAAGAGTTACAAGTTTTCACTAGCACTTAGACCAGTAAATGTCTACATTGTTGGGGTTTTTTATACAAAGAATCAAGGTGTTTACCCCAGCTGTGGTTCTAGAGGCTTTTGACTCTTTTGTATATTAAGCAGAGAATTCTGGTTTTCTTTTTTTTTTTTTCTTTTTTTTTTATATCCACTGATTGAATTCAAGACTACTAAAGCAGGACCTTCAGACCAAGAGACTTGAAGGGGGTGGCAATGAACCATGCCGTTGAGTTGCCTGTTCCTTCCACGCTGGCTTCAAGCACAGGTGGAGTATGGGTACCTCAGATGCTACCAAAGACCAGCCAAAGAAGTTGAGGTTTTTTTCATTTTCATCCATCCTCAGGTATGGCTCGGGGCAGGAGGGTTCCCTGCTGACTGGAGGTGCTTTGAGAAATCTCATGTGTATATGAAACATATGAATGCACACCTAAACAAATACATAATATATTATATATACATACATGTATATAGGTGTAAGGGACGAGGCCCACGTGGCTG
>NW_008795638.1:0-368 GCF_000699145.1 Aptenodytes forsteri | reverse complement strand
TTGATACTCACCTATTGCTAACGCTCGATTATCACTGGGTAATTCAAACTGCTTGATTCTGCCTGATTCATCGGTAATTCCTTGGCTGAGTAGCTGTGGCATTTCGTTTTGTAGTTGGTATAAACTCACTTGAACATTACTTGCAGGTAGTCCAAGCGTGGTGTCTAAAATGTGGGTGCTTAATGTAGTCATGCAGTTACCTCCTGTTTTAATCGTAAAAGTGCAATTTGTGAAAGTTGGTCTTTAACTTCAAGTTGTTCTTGCTCTGGCGTATTGTTAAGACGGCGGTTTAATTCAGCCAGTATCTCTTCAGTGCTTCGACCCAATGCTCGAATCAAAAAAATAAAGCCAAATTTATTTTCATAATC
>NW_008795637.1:0-726 GCF_000699145.1 Aptenodytes forsteri | reverse complement strand
TTTCCACAAAAAAACACAAAGTTATTGCTAGTGGAACAATAAGTATTTATAATAATTCCACAAGCGGTAATATTATTACTTTATACAGTAATTTATAACCATCTAAAAGTAAATGCGCCCAAACCCCGTTATCCAACAGATCTATAATCAACTTGACCTTAGACACGAGCGCCAACAACAAATCAACCTATTGACCAGATCAAAGATCAAAGAACAACGTATTCAACTGGGCGATGGACTGTACCTGGTCAAACCAAACGCTGTAGCAACACCCAAGCGATTCAACAGTGGGTTCAACTATTTATGAAAACTTATCAAAGAACAACGTATTCAACTGGGCGATGGACTGTACCTACATCTTGGTCAAACCAAACGCTGTAGCAACACCCAAGCGATTCAACAGTGGGTTCAAACTATTTATGACGCGATTGACACGGGTGATTATCAAGAAACCTACCGAAAACTTGAGCACGAATTCTTAGCTCTAATGCCAGAATTGTTATAAACCATTTAAATAGTAGCAGAAAAAGGAAATACTTATGCACCTACACTACATCCAACAAAACAGCCTAAACCCCTTTGAATTTCAAATCTGCCAAGCTTACTACGAAAACCCTAACAAGCACACAACACCCTTGGCACACTTACAGCAGCTATGCAGCCAGTATCACATCACCTTGGATCAACTTGCTGCCATCACCCAAAAGGTCAAAGCGTATCACCCGC
>NW_008795636.1:0-3159 GCF_000699145.1 Aptenodytes forsteri | reverse complement strand
TATTACCCCTTTTTTAGCAGACATTATTTCGCACATTAATGATGAGCATACCCATGACTTACGGACGATAGCCGAAGCCAAGCTGGGTGGGCTATCTCAGCAAATTGCTGTGTCGGTTGAGCAGATTTATCACCATGGCTTTGAGATGAAGGTCTGCCAGTTCGCCACTCATAACGCCATAGCCAATACGCCAAGCCAAGAAAAGCCCTTGCCTGTTTTGCACCGCTTATGGGTGGATTTTGACCAACCCATTGAGCAATTAGAAGATTTGATGATGGCGTATGTCAAAGTCCTAGAGCGTAGTCAACGCAAGCTCGGTAGATTGCCAATTCAGACGCTAGAGCGAAAATTTACGTTTCTAGAAGGGTTTTTTGTGACCGAGAATATGTATCGCATGGTATTAACTGCACCAAACGATACAGTCATTGACCAAGCAGGCTATGCGTATTTATTTGATATCGATGAGTCATTGATTGATAACACCAAAGATAGCAGACCCCGACCACACCGTTATTACACCCTTCGCCAAGTCACCCAAACCACATCAAATGCTCAAGTTTGGATAGATGTCTATGTGCATGGTGATAATCTTGGCAGTCGTTGGGCGACATCTCGCAAGCTTGGCGACACCATCACCACCCAGCGAGAGTTTGCCGAGCATGTTCATCATTTACATGATGGCAAAGCTTTGCTTATAGCGGATGAAACATCGTTACCAACTGTGGCACGGTTACTTGAGCAATGGCAAAATCCTATCCCACCTGTGGTGATGGTCATGACCCACAATGCCACCGAACAGGCTTATTTATCACACAGTACAAGTGCCACGCCTTATCGCTTAATTCAAATAACTCATTATGCTAGCCATGACATACAAGGACATATTCAGCAATTACTGGATGAACAGATGACCTTTGACAGCGTGTGGGGCGGACTGCAAGCAGGACTGGTCAAAACGCTAAGACCTTGGTTGCAACAAGCCTTAGCAATGAATAGACAACAGATGGTTTTAAAAGTTTATTGGCGATGATAGAGCATCGCTATGGCAGATTCTTAACTTTAACGCTAATAATTAATCAGCGTTATTCATTGTAACAAAGTTCTTAAAATTTAGACGAGATACTCGATGCTGACAATCAATCAAGTCGCTTGGCAACAAAGTAATACCCCCATACTTGAAGACATTTCCTGTGATATTGCCCAAGGCAAACTGTATGCCCTTATTGGTCAAAATGGCTCTGGAAAATCTTCACTCATCAAATTGATGGCAGGTGAAATATTGCCTTCACACGGTGATATCCGTGTTGATGATACGCCTTTACGACAATTAGGCGGTAAGGCATTGGGCAGAAAAATCGCCTATCTACCGCAGAATTTACCTGCGACCCACGCATTTACCGTGGAAGAACTGGTGATGTCGGGGCGTTACCCTTGGCAACGCTGGCTTAGTAAGCCCGTCCAAGCCGACCGAGATATTGTAGAACACAGTATGCACCAAACCCAAATTCAGCATAAAGCGACACAGACGGTTGCATCGTTGTCGGGCGGTGAGCGAGCAAGGGCATGGCTTGCCATGGCATTAGCACAGCAAACCCGCTATCTACTACTTGATGAACTTTTAGCCGCATTGGATATTGTCTATCAAGTCGAAATTTTACGTTTATTACGTCAGTTGGCAAAAGAACGTGAATTGGGCGTGGTATTGATTATCCATGATATCAATCTGTCTGCTCAGTTTTGTGATGATATCATCGCCCTTAAAGACGGTAAGCTCTGTCATCTTGGTAGCGTGCAAGATACTATGACCCAAGCGGTGCTTGAGTCGATATTTGGGGTGTCATTACGCTTGTTTGACCACCCTGAACATGACTACAAGGTGGCAATCTTATGACAAAAACCAGCCAATACACGACCCATAATCGATTGGCTCAGTTAAGCCGTTGTTTTAGCATTGTTTTACTGGGCTTTGGTCTAGTCGCTTGTCATTCTAACACGACCACTGCCACCCGCGATACGCCTGCCTCTGTGCATACGACACAAGCAACACGCATTCTGACCCCTGATTGGGGAATTGCCGCCGAACTAACAGCTTTGGGCTATCCACCCATTGCCACAGGCGACTTGCGAATGTATGAGCAATGGATGGGAAAACCACTACCCAAGCAGACCATTGACCTTGGTATTCGTTATCAACCCAACCCAGAGCTTATCGCACAACTGAATGTCGATTTGGTGATTGATAACTTTTTTTATGAGCATATCCGCCCGATGTATGGCAGTGTGCCTACCAAGTCAGTGCTTTTTAAAGCCAAAGGAGATGTTGCTACTTGGCAAGACTTTGCTACGGCTACCATAGCACTGGGTCAAATCCTGCAAGATGCTGGCAACCCACAAGGCAATGAACGAGTACAGACTTACCTTACCCAAAGTCAGCAGGTCTTACAACAGCAAGGACAGCAATTTAGGCATCGTTATCCTAATATCAAAAAATTGGCAATCGTACAGTTTGCGGATGCAGGGCATTTACGTCTGTATGCTGACAATAGTCTATTTAAAGTTACAACTGACCAGCTCGGCGTATCGCTTGTCAACTTTCATCAAGGCAATAAATGGGGCTTTAGTAATATTGAGTTAGCAGAATTGGCAAAACTTGAGAACGACAGTTGTCTGATAGTGATAAAACCCTTTAGTCATATGCTACAAGCCGAACTTGATAAAAGCGTGCTATGGCAACAACTTGGCTTTGTCATAAGCGGGTGTATGGCTATAATAGACCCTGTTTGGTCATATGGTGGGGGTATCGCATCCATGCGTCAATTTGCTGACCACTTAAGCCAAACGCCGAGGCGCGGCCCCCGCCAAACCTGTCATCCCCACCATTGTCAAACACGACCAAGCCAAAGGGGTAAAAATGAAAAAAAGCGTTATCACCCAAAATACCCGTAGCCGTGTTGTGAATAAGTCTTTTGTTAAGCAATTTGTTGGCATTATATGTTGGCTTGGGCTGATTGTTGCTAGTAGTTATTATCTATTCGCTCAATTATGGCATGCCCCTATTGCTCATCTGTTTACGGCAAGCCAACAGTTAAGCGTGCAGGAGTTAGCCACACAGCTCAAGCTATTACCCACCACATTAGTAGCTATCATGGCAGGGGGGGT
>NW_008795635.1:833-1618 GCF_000699145.1 Aptenodytes forsteri | reverse complement strand
GCGCTGCGGGGGCTGGGGGAGCTGCGCCGCCTCTACCTGGACCGCAACCGGCTGCAGGAGGTGAGCGCCGAGGCCTTCCGCCCGGTGCAGGCCTCCCTGGGCGTGCTGGACCTGCGCGCCAACGCCCTGCGGTACATCAGCCAGCGGCCGCGCCAGCGGCCGCTCTTCCATCTTCCAGGGCCTGACCGCCCCCTCTACCTGGCCCAGAACTGGCTGCTGGCCATCCCCGCCGACGCCTTCGCGACCCGGCCCCAGCTGCGCTACCTGACGCCGGCCGCCCGGCCTGGCCCAGACCTGGCTGCTGGCCATCCCCGCCGACGCCTTCGACGACCTGGCCCAGCTGCGCTACCTGACGCTGGCCGACAGCAGCGGCGGGATGGGCGACCTGCCCGCCGGCGTCTTCAAGAACCTGAGCCGCCTGCGCAGCCTGGACCTGGAGAACGCGGGGCTGCGCAGCCTGGGCCCCGAGGTCTTCGGCAACCTCAGCCAGCTGGAGCGGCTGCGGCTGGCCAAGAACGAGCTGCGCACCCTCGACTGGCGCCTGGACGGCCAGCTGCCCGCCCTGCGCTACCTGGACCTGCGCAAGTGCCCGCTGAGCTGCGCCTGCGCCAACGCCTGGCTGCCGGGCTGGCTGGGCCGCAGCCGGGTGCAGGTGGTCTACCTCTACAACTACAGCTGCGGCGGCAGCGGGCCCCCCGCCTACCTGCACAGCTTCGACACCCGCGTCTGCTTCCTGGACGTGGGGTTCTACCTCTTCGCCGGCACCGCCGGCGGTGCTCTCGTGC
>NW_008795635.1:0-716 GCF_000699145.1 Aptenodytes forsteri | reverse complement strand
TCCTCCTCCTCCCCGGCCCCCCCCCGGGGGGTGCTGCTGCTGCTGGCGCTGCCGCTGCTGCACCACCGCGCCTACTGGCGCCTCCGGTACTACTTCTACCTGCTGCGCGCCTGGGCCAACGGGCGCTGGCGGCGGGAGGAGCGCCGCTACGCCTACGACAGCTTCGTCTCCTACAACTCGGCCGACGAGGGCTGGGTGCTGGGGGAGCTGGTCCCCGAGCTGGAGCGGGCCTCCCTGCGCCTCTGCCTGCACCACCGCGACTTCAGCCCCGGCAGGGCCATCATCGACAACATCGTCGACGGCATCTACAACAGCCGCAAGACGGTCTGCGTGGTCAGCCGCAGCTACCTGCGCAGCGAGTGGTGCTCCCTGGAGATCCAGCTGGCCAGCTACCGCCTCTTCGACGAGCTCAAGGACGTCCTGGTCCTCGTCTTCCTGGAGGCCATCCCCGACGCCGAGCTCTCCGCCTACCACCGCATGCGCCGGGTGCTGCTCAAGCGGACCTACCTGCGCTGGCCCCCCGAGCCCCAGGCCCAGCAGCTCTTCTGGGCCAAGCTGAAGTGCGCCCTCCGGAGCGGCTACGCCGAGGAGGAGGAAGAGGAGGGGAAGGAGGGGGAGAAGGAGAAGGAGGAGGAAGACTGCGGGGAGGGCGGCAAGCTGCCCTAGGGCGGCCCCCGCCCCGGTGTGACCGGGACCCCCTGCTCCCGACCCCCAGT
>NW_008795634.1:90258-91754 GCF_000699145.1 Aptenodytes forsteri | reverse complement strand
TCCACCAGCCCCTCAGTTTCCCCCCTTTTGCCCCCCACAGGCTCATCCCCATCCTGGTGAACGGCATGAAGTACTCGGAGATTGACATCATCCTGCTCAAGGTATGAGGTCGGGGCGAGACCGCGAGAGCGCCCGGCTCCCCGTCCCTCCTCCGGCTCTGTGGGGCTGCTACTGGTTAAACTGGAGGGACTGGGGCAAGGCAGGAGCTGCCCTGGGACCTCCCGGACGTGATGACAGATTCAGCGCTGACGCTGGTGATGGCCGTTGTGTTCGTACTGTCTGATCCGTGGGGGCCAGGGGTCCCCGGGACGGGCGGTTGGGGGATCCCCGTGGCGTGACGTGATGTCCCCTGTCCCCGCAGGGGGACGTGGAGGAGGACGAGGCCATTCCCGACAGCGAGCAGGACATCAAGCCCCGCTTCCACAAGTCCCGCACGGTGACGCTGCAGCACGAGGAGGAGCGGCCGCAGGACCCCGATGATGCGGAGGACGAGGACGACGACGACACGCTCTCGGACTGGAACCTGAGTACGGGCTTGTTGGGGGGGGGGGTCCTGGCCCCGGGTTTTGGGCTCCTGCAGTGAACCCTGGCGGGTCTGGGGGTTCATTAAACCCCGAGGTGAGATGGTGCCTGGTCGGGAGGGGTTAACCCTGCCTGCCTGGCAGGGAAGTGCTCGGCTGCCGCGCTGGACGTCCTGGCCAACGTCTTCCGGGAAGAGCTGCTCCCCCACCTCCTCCCGCTGCTCAAGGAGCTCCTCTTCCACCCTGAGTGGGTCATCAAGGAGTCGGGCATCCTCGTCCTGGGGGCCATCGCGGAAGGTGGGTGCCACGCTGCCTGCAACGGGCCGTCCTCGAGCCACCGCCGTGCCAGGGCTGGGGGTCTCTGAGCCTCCCTGTGCCCCCCAGGCTGCATGCAGGGCATGGTGCCCTACCTGCCGGAGCTGATCCCCCACCTCATCCAATGCCTGTCGGACAAGAAGGCGCTGGTGCGCTCCATCGCCTGCTGGACCCTGAGCCGCTACGCCCACTGGGTGGTCAGCCAGCCCCCCGACATGTACCTCAAGCCCCTCATGACCGAGCTGCTCAAACGCATCCTCGACAGCAACAAGCGGGTGCAGGAGGCAGCGTGCAGGTAAGGGCCGGGGCGGGGGGTGGGGTGGGTGTGTGATTGGGGATCGCCCGTGGCATTTTTAGGGCAGGATCCGCCAGATCCGAGCCCTTCTCTGGGCGGGATGACGAATTTGGTATGTGCTCAAACGCATCCTCGACAGCAACAAGCGGGTGCAGGAGGCAGCGTGCAGGTAAGGGCCGGGGCGGGGGGTGGGGTGGGTGTGTGATTGGGGATCGCCCGTGGCATTTTTAGGGCAGGATCCGCCAGATCCGAGCCCTTCTCTGGGCGGGATGACGAATTTGGTATGTTGAGTCGCTGTGATGATGGCGTATTCGTACTGTCTGACCCAGAGCGGGGACGCGCGGGGGGGCAGAGCCCTGGCCCCG
>NW_008795634.1:80609-81396 GCF_000699145.1 Aptenodytes forsteri | reverse complement strand
ACCCCCGGGGCCTCGGCAGCGGAAGGGTCTGGAGTCCCACCGGCCCCGGGGCCATCGGGGAGCCCTCAGGTCCTTGGGGAGTCCCCTGGGCCGCCCCCAAGGCCCCCACCCTGTCCCTGAGGTCCCTGGAGGGTTCCCGGGGGAGGCACCGCTCCCTAGGGTGTCTCTGAGGTCCCCAGCCTTGTCCCCAAGCTGTCCCTCAGGTCCCTGTGGGTTCCCAGCTTGGTCCCTGCGATAGTCCTGAGGTCCCAGCCCTCTCCGTCTGGTGTCCACGAGGTCCCGGGGGTCCCGGCTCTGTCCCCGAGGGGTCCCTCCGGACCTCTGGGTCCCCAGCATTCCCAGTTTGCTCTCTGGGGTGTCCTGGAAGTTCCTGGGGGCTCAGCCCTCTCCCCGAGGTGTCCCTCAGGTTGCCATAGGGTCTGCTGAGGTCCCCCGCCTCGTCCCTGGGGCGTCCCAGGGGGGTCCCCGAGGTCCTGACGCCGTCTCCGCCCCGGGGCAGGTGGACGTGCTCGTGACCACAGCGGGGGGGGTGGAGGAGGATCTCATCAAGTGCCTGGCGCCCACCTACATCGGGGACTTCAGCCTGCGGGGCCGGGATCTGCGCCAGAGCGGCATCAACAGGTACGGGGCGCCGGGGTCCCCTCCCGGCCGCCGGGATCCCCTCCCCGGCTGAGCCCGTCCCCTCCTCCCCAGGATCGGGAACCTGCTGGTGCCCAACGACAACTACTGCAAGTTCGAGGACTGGCTGATGCCCATCCTGGAGCAGATGGTGGACGAGCAGGAAAAA
>NW_008795634.1:78479-79455 GCF_000699145.1 Aptenodytes forsteri | reverse complement strand
CCCACCTTGGGGGGCCGGGCCACCAATTTGGGGGTGCTGAGCTCCCAGTACCTCTGCAGGGGCTCCTGTCTCAACGCCCCAAGGCTCCGCTCCCCGCGCCCTGAACACCAGCATGTGCAGAGCAGGAGAGAGCGGGGTGATTCCCCTGACCGGGCGAGTGGGGGAGCCGGGACCCCCGTGCCACCGTCCACCTGTCGTGTTCCCCCGCGCCGCCGTCCGCCTGTTGTGCACCCCACCATCCACCTGTTCCCCCCTCCCCAGCACTTGTATTTATTTGAGCTGCTCGGGGGTCCGGGCGACTCCGCGCGCTCCCAATAAAGCACCGCGGCTTCTCCACACCGTGGGTTTATTCCTCATTACCGGGGGGCGCAGACAGGCACCCGGGGTGTCCCCCCAAACCCGCGTCATGTGGCGGCGTCCCCCTCGGGCTGGAAGGTCTCCTCGCGCCAGAGCTGGACGTGGCGCTCGGTGGCGGCGAGCAAGCAGGGCAGGGTGGGGTGGAAGGAGAGGGACTGCACCACGCTGCGGCCCACTGCCAGGCTGAGCGCCAGCGAGCCCTGTGAGGGGGTGTGAGGATGTGGGGGGGCTCCCCTGGGACCCCCAAAGCATGGGCTTGCCCCCCCACCCACTCACCTCCACCAGGTCCCAGAAGTAGACGTTGCCGTCCTCGGAGGCGCTGCCCACGTGGGTGTCCTGCTCGCTCAGCACGCAGTCCAGCCGGTACGCTGTGCTGCGGTGGCCCGTGTACCTGCGGGGGGTCCCGGGAGGGGGCAGGATGAGGCGGGGTTCCCCCCACAGCCCCCCGGGGGGGGCGCGGGGCCACAGGGAGAGGGGCTCGTACTCGCCCAGCAGCTCTCCCGTCTCCTTGTCCAGCAGGCGCAGGGTGGAGTCGAGGCTGGCGGCCAGGGCGCACTGCCCGTCCTTGCTGAAGCAGACGCTGGTGATGGGGCCTGGGAGCGGACGGGAGTGTAGGGGT
>NW_008795634.1:70933-71503 GCF_000699145.1 Aptenodytes forsteri | reverse complement strand
GCCGCCCCCCTCCGCAGAGCTCTTCACCGGTGGGATGGGGCGTGGGGTCCCTCCCGGGGCTGGGGGTCCCTTGGGTCCCCCCGGACCCCTTCCTGTGGGCTGGCCCTGTCCTGGGGTGCCCCGCTGGGTGTTGCCCGTCCCTTGAGCCCCTCCCCTGTCCCCTTCCCCTCCCCTCCTGAGGGTGACCTGTCCCCTCTGTCCCTTCCCGGGTCTGCTGTCCCCTCCTGGGGCTGTCACCGTTCTCTGGGTCCCCTCCGGGATTTTTCCTTGTCCCCAGGGCTGACCCCGTTCTCCATCTGGCTTATCCCAACCCTGTCCCCAGCCCAGCTCTCCTGTCCGTGTCCCCGTCCCCGGTGCTGGCCCCAACCCTGTCCCCGGCCCAGCCGCCCCATCTCCGGGCTGAGCAGGGGGGTGACTGTCCCTAGGCATCCTCCCCAACGTCTACAACCCGCCGTCGGGGTTCTGCTGGGACCAGCTCTGCTCCGACCCCCCCGTGGTGGACGAGGACAGCGAGGAGAACAATGTGGACAGCATCGTCTCCAAATTCCTGCAGATCTCCGCCAGCCAGGT
>NW_008795634.1:68322-69641 GCF_000699145.1 Aptenodytes forsteri | reverse complement strand
GCAGTGCCCTGAACATCAGCGTCTGTCCCCTGACGGAGGCGGCCGGCCGCGTGAGCACCTCAGCAGGGGGCTGGAAGGGGGCTGTGGGGTCCCGGAGGGGCTAACGCACCGTGTCCCTCTGTCCCCCAGTTCACCGTCATCCTCTACAACCCCCTGGGCCGCCGTGTCTCCTGGCCCATCGGCCTGCCGGTCACCGGGGCGTCCTGCGCAGTGCCGGCCCCCCAGGGCCAGCCTGTACCCAGCGAGGTGAGCCCAGGTCAGCTGCCGCGTCCCCCTGCCTGCCCGTGGCCCCCCCGTCCCCGACCCTCCCTGTCTGTCCCCAGGTCGTCCCCGTCTCCAACTTCACCCGCCGGCTGCGGGAGGGTGGCGGCAGCGCCGTGTGGGAGCTCCTCTTCCAGGCCTCCGCGCCCCCTCTGGGCTTCAGCACCTTCACAGTGCTGAGCCGTGGGGACCCCCGTGCGCACCCCGCCCGCACCCCGGTGTTGTCGCAGCCTCGGGAGATCCAGAATGAGGTACGGTCCCACTGTGGGGGATGCATTCCCCCCACAAGTGCCTGGCACTGGGCGGACGCAGTTTGGGGTCTTCCCCCACGGGGTCCTGGGGGGGGAAAAACCCACAACCTTAAGCTCCCGGTGGATTCGCGCCTCCGTTGACCCAGTTAAACCAGTCCTGGGGTGACAGGAGGAGCTGGGGGCGTGGGAGGGGGCTGAGCGGGGACCGGGCAGATGCTTGACCCGTCGCCGTCCGGCCCCGCAGCACCTCCGGGTGCTCTTCGACCCCCTCACCGGGCACCTGAAGGAGATCCAGAACCTGGACAAGAGCATCTTGCTGCCCGTCTTCCAGAACTTCTACTGGTGAGTGCTGGTGGGGCCTGGACACCGGGGTCCCTCGTGCGGGACCTTCCTCCACCGCCTCTCCTCCTCTCGCCCCAGGTACAACGCCAGCGTCGGCAACGACGAAAGCCCCCAGGCCTCGGGCGCCTACATCTTCCGCCCCAACAGCTCCGAGCCCATCCCCGTCTCCAGCTCCAAGCGGGTCTCCACACACCTGGTGAAGGTGGGTGGTGGGGATGGTGTCCCCGGGGCCGGGGGCGTCCCCAGGGTGCTGAGCCCCCAACCCTGTCTCTTGCAGAACGCTCTGGTGCAAGAGGTCCACCAGAACTTCTCCTCGTGGTGCTCCCAGGTGGTGCGGCTCCACGCGGGGCAGCCCTACGTGGAGCTGGAGTGGACCGTGGGGCCCATCCCCGTGGCGTGAGTCAGGGATGGGGAGCCCCTGGGGAGGGGAGGGGAGGGGGGGGCCCCTCGGAGCGACCCGCTCAC
>NW_008795634.1:63382-64233 GCF_000699145.1 Aptenodytes forsteri | reverse complement strand
GTGGTGGTCTCGAGGATGCCCCCCCCCCCGCCCCCAGCACTCACCATCTCGTGGCAGAACTTGCCCTTGAGGGACACGGCCCCGTATTTGCTGTAACACGTCTCGGCGCTGTTCCCCGCCATCACGCCCATGTCCGTGCAGGTGACGCAGAGCAGCCCTGGGGGGCGGGGGGGTGGTCAGGGGTGCCGCCGGGAGGACCCAGGCATCCAGGACGCCCCTTCCCCAGCTGCTGCCGCTCACCTCCTTCGCTCACAGCCTGCACGGCGGCGTCCAGGAAGGGCGCGGGGCTGCCGTAGGGGTCCAGGTCGATCACGTCGAAGGGCTCTCTGTCCGCCTTGCACTGGTACATCAGCATCCTGGGGGGGAAACGGGGGTCCCGGAGCAATGGGGACCCCAACCAGCTCCCTGGGGACCCGCCCTGGCCCTCGGAAAACCCCACAGGAACCAATGCCTCTGCCCAGCACGCACTGGGACGGGACTGGTGGGGTCCCCACAAACCAGCCCCACTTTGGGGCTGCATCCCTCGGGGCAGGGGGAGGGGATGTCCCTTCTAACCACCCCTGTGGGGATGCTGGGACCAGTTTGGGGCCCCCCCAGTACAGGGGAAAAACCCCAGCGAGACCACCAGGGCGGTCGGGGCCACGGACAGGGTGTCCCGAGGGCACTGGGGGCGGGTGAACCACAGCGTCCCACTCCCCGGCGGGCTTTGGGGTGGGCTGTCGGGGAGCAGCGCAGAGGGGTTACCTGGCGTCAGCCATGCGGGGGGCCACCAGGTCCCCCACCCCGTTGAAGCCCACGTTGCGGCTCATCAGCTCCACCGCCCGGGCCGAGAAGTCGTTGGCCACCAAGGC
>NW_008795634.1:57627-58844 GCF_000699145.1 Aptenodytes forsteri | reverse complement strand
GCCCGGCCCCAGCGCGGCTGATCAGACCAGCCCCGGGGGCACGTCCAGCGCCTACACGAGCGACAGCCCCGGCTCCTTCCACAACGAGGAGGACGAGGAGGAGGACGGGGGCGAGGAAGGCTCCGACGAGCAGTACCGCCAGATCTGCAACATGTACACCATGTACAGCATGATGAATGTAGGGCAGGCAGGTGAGGCTCTGCCCGCCGGGGGCGTGGTCGGGAGGCACTGCCCACTGGGCGTGGCCTACCGAGGCTCCGCCCATGGGGTGAGGGCAGATGAGGCTCCCTCTCCGGGGTGTGGTTTGGGGAAGGGGTGTCTGCCCACAGGGGTGTGGTCATTCAAGGCTCCACCCACAGGGGGCATGGTTAACTGAGGCTCTGTCTTTAGGGTGTGGTCTAGGAAGGGGCGTGGCCAAGGGAGGCTCCATCCCTGGGGTGTGGTTTGGGGAAGTGGGTGTGGTCATCTGAGACTCCACCTCCCTGGGGGCGTGGCTGGAAGCCAGTGGAGGACTTCTGTGTTCTGACAGGGGTGTGGTCATTCAAGGCTCCACCCACAGGGGGCATGGTTAACTGAGGCTCTGTCTTTAGGGTGTGGTCTAGGAAGGGGCGTGGCCAAGGGAGGCTCCATCCCTGGGGTGTGGTTTGGGGAAGTGGGTGTGGTCATCTGAGACTCCACCTCCCTGGGGGCGTGGCTGGAAGCCAGTGGAGGACTTCTGTGTTCTGGGGGTGTGGCTAAAGTGGGGTGTGGCTACAGGGGGGTGGGGTGTGGCTAAAGTGGGGTTACAGGGGGGGTGGGGGGTGGCTACAGTGGGGTGTGGCTACAGTGGGGTGTGGCTACAGTGGGGTGTGGCTACAGTGGGGTGTGGCTTATGTCCCCACCCCTTTAGGGTGTGGCTACAGGTGTGGAGGAGCCAGATGCAGCTCCACCCCAGGAAATGGGTGCTGGGTGTGGCCTGGCAGGCTCCACCCCTGTGGGTGGGGCTTGGGTAGGGGCATGGCCTGGTGGGGCCCCAGCCCCAGGCAATGGTTATGGGGAGCTTGTGGCCATGAATGGAGCTGTCACCGTGACCCCGTCCCCTCCCCACGTCCCGTGCCCCCTCGGGGACTCCTCCGGAGGCCCTCGGAGAGGCGGGACGGGAGGTGGGGTGGGAGCCCCGGGGTCCGGGCCCCGCTGATCCCCGTGTCCCCGTCCCCCCCCCCCCACCGGGGGGAAAG
>NW_008795634.1:47556-48156 GCF_000699145.1 Aptenodytes forsteri | reverse complement strand
AGAAGTTTGGAAGAGTTGGGCTGGGGGTGGGGGACCCTGCACCCCAAACTGTTACCTGGGGGACCTGGGGTTTGGGGACCGTGCGTCCCAATCTGAGACCTGCAGGGTGGGGTCCATGCCAATTTTACCTGGGGTGGGGGGGACCGTGAACCCCAATCCATTACCTGTAGGGACCCAGGGTTCGTGCACCCCAGTCTGGGACCAGTGGGGACCACGCACACCGATCCTGTATTGTGGGGACCTGACGCTGCAAGGACCACGCACCCCGATCCGGGGCTGCGGGGATGGTGCACCCCAATGCCTGGCCGGAGAGTGCAGGGGACGGTCACCCCGATGCAGGCCTTTGGGGTCTGTGCACCCCTTGCCTATTGAGGTGGGGGTGGGGGTCCGTGCAGCCCAATCTGAGGTGGTGAGGACCCCCATGGTGCAGGGCTGTGTACCCCAATGCCATCACCCCGGCAGGGCTGCGCGCCCCAACCCAGGGCTGGAGGGGGCCTGTGCAGCCCCAAACCTCAGCCGTGTTCCCCCACCCGGGGTGCCCCTGAACCCGGCTGGAAGGGCTGAGGCCCCTGGTGCAGTTAGTGCAGCCGTGCACCCCAA
>NW_008795634.1:45334-45896 GCF_000699145.1 Aptenodytes forsteri | reverse complement strand
GCAGGAGATGGGGGCCTGGTGGCAGAGATGGGGTGGCCCAGGGGACACCCGGGGCAGGAGGAGGTGGGGGCCCAGTGAAGGTGATGGGGCACCCGTGGGAACATAGGATGCAGGAGATGGGGACCTGGTGGAGGAGATGGGGTGGCCCAGGGGACACCCAGGGCAGAAGAGAGGGTGGCCTTGAGGACACCTGGGTCAGGAGATGAAGGGGACCCACCAGAGGGACAGGGTGGCCCTGGGGACACCGGGGGTGGGAGGAGATGGTGTGACCCACAGGATGCCCGGGCAGGAGGCATGGGGTCCCCCAGGGGAGGGTGGAGGTGGGGGGGACCGTGGGGGTCCCACCTGTGTCGACATCGGTGTAGCGGCTGAGGGAGCGCTCAGAGGTGCGGTGGCTCCGTTCCCGCCGGCGCTGGTGGTGCCGCTGGCCGTCCTCGGGGATGACGCGCTCCAGCGAGTAGTCATCCAGGCGGATGCCCCGGGCGCGCGGGTGGCCCAGCATGGAGGCCGAGCGCTTCATGGGGCTGGTGTCCGAGATGGTCTGCGGGCGAGAGCAGAGCGG
>NW_008795634.1:44291-44652 GCF_000699145.1 Aptenodytes forsteri | reverse complement strand
GAGGGGGGCACGGGGGGGGGCCAAGGAGGGGTGGATGGGGACAGGGACTGGGAACAACGATGGACAGACAGACGGGGAGGAGTCAGGAGATGGCTGGTGAGCAGGTGCCCCTGGATAGACAGGACAGAGAGAGACTGGGAGGGAGGGAGAGTGGGCTGGAAGGACAGAGGGACAGAGGGACGGAGGAATGAATAAAGGCTGGATAGAGGGACAGATGGTGCAATGGAAAGGTGGATGGATGGAGGGATGCAGTGAGGGATGAAGGGAAAGATGGAGGGATGCAGGGAGGGACGGATGGAGGGACGGATGGATGCAGAGGGCGGGCGGGGCAGCTGCACAGGGTAGGGGGCCAGGGTAGAAG
>NW_008795634.1:41939-42957 GCF_000699145.1 Aptenodytes forsteri | reverse complement strand
AGCCCCTCACCTGGGAGTTGGGGCGGCTGTTGGGGATGTCCTCAGGGTGTCCCCGCTCGGGGCTCCAGGTCCCCGTTTTCTGGAACATCTCCTGGGCACGCTGGGTGACCCAGGACTGACTCTCCTTCAGGCCCCCGTCGCGCGCGGCCCTGGGGGGCACAGGCGGCTCAGCCCCTTCCCGGCTGCCCTGCGCCAGGCAGGGGCAGGGTGGGGCCCGCGGCACTTACAGCCCCGCGCCCGGCTCGGCCGTGGGCACCGTGTCCAGCCCCGGGGTCCCCTCCTGCGTGGGGGATGGCGGCTCCATGCGCTGGAACATCAGTGGCGTCCGGTTCTGCGGGGACACAAGAGCGGCTGGGGACGTGGCAGGGACGTGGTGGGGACACGGCACAGGGATACGGGGCTGGGACATGGGGACAGAGGGAGGGTACAGAGCTGAGACAGTCCGGGATGGGATGGGGACACAGGAGGGACTTGGGATGGGGACAGAGCTGGGATGGGGACACTGGGGGGATGCTTGGGCATGGGGATGTGAAGATGGGACGGAGCTGGGACACTTGGAGATGGGGATGGGGACACTGGAGAGACATGGGAAGGGGACAGGGCTGGGACAAGGACGCTGGAGGTGGCAGAGGAGGGGACAGAGCGGGAATAGGGACACTGGAGGGATGCTTGGGGATGGGATGGGGACACGGGAGGGACTTGGGAAGGGGACAAGACTGGGACGGGGATGCGGGAGGTGGCAGAGGAGAGGATAGGCCTGGGATGGGACCCTGGAGGGACATGGGCAGGAGATGGAGCTGGGATGGGGACACGGGGAGGGGATGGCTTTGGGGTGCTCGTGCTGGCCCCACCTGCTCCTCCCGCATGGCCTGCAGCTTCTTGGCTTTGCTCTGCCGGTAGTACTCCATGATCATCATCGCGGCGTAGATCTTCCCCACCGTCAGGTCGGTGGCTGTGGGTGCAGAGGGTGAGGGGGGACGGGGACGGGGACGGGGCTGGGGACGGGGCTGGGGGCGGT
>NW_008795634.1:27516-28079 GCF_000699145.1 Aptenodytes forsteri | reverse complement strand
ATGTCCCCCCTGTCCCCCCTTTTCCCCCATTCCCCAGGGACCTCCATCCCTGGTCTCCCAGTTCTTGTCCCCTCCACCCCCAGGGACCCCGTCCCTGTCCTTGTCACCCAAGGGACCCCTGTCACCATGCCCCCAGGGTCCCTGTCCCCCCAGGGTCCTGGGCCACATTCCCTCAGGTCTTCATCCCCAAATCTCCAGGATCCCCGTCCCTCCAGAGTCCCCATCCTCGTCCCCATCCCTTCAGCATCCTGGTCCCCAGGGACCTGGTACCCAACCCCTCAGGGTCCCTGTCCCCCTTGGGTCTTGGGCCACATCCCCTCGGGTCCTTGTCCCCATGTCTCTGGGCTCCCCATACCCCAGAGTCCCTGTCCTTGTCCCCATCCCTCCAGGATCCCCGTACCCCCAGAGCCCCCATCCTCGTCCCCATCCCTTCAGCATCCTGGTCCCCAGGGACCTGGTACCCAGCTCCTCAGGGTCCCTGTCCCCCCTGAGGCTGCCGTGCCCCCAGAGTCCCCATCCCAAAGAGGACCCCGTTCCCCCTCCCGCCGGGGTCCCTGTCCCCC
>NW_008795634.1:21383-22685 GCF_000699145.1 Aptenodytes forsteri | reverse complement strand
GCACTGGCTCCCTGGATCCCGCGGTTACCCGTGCACCAGCTCCCGGGATCCCACAATTACCCATGCACCGGCTCCTGGGATCCTGCCGGTGCCGTGCAGGATGCCCCAGGGCCAGACACGTGGCACCGGTCCCCTGTGGTCCCCGGGGTCCCCGGGGTCCCTGTCCCCGGCGCGCGACAGCACGTACCAGCACACCGAAGGCCATGATCTTCAGGAGACACTCGAGGGAGAAGAGGGAGGTGAAGACATTGTTGAACATCTTCAGCACGTTCTCGTAGGCGTCCGAGGCGTCATAGAACTGGGGGGACAGCACGGAGGATGGGGACAGGGACAGGGACAGCTCCCGGGGGGACAGGGGTGCATCCTGGGGGGTAGGATGGAGCCAGGGGGACAGGATAGGTCCTGGGGGGACAGGGATGGATTGATGTGGCACAGAGACAGATCCAGGGGTAGGACGGATCCAGGGGGACAGGGGAAGGTCCAGGGGGACAGGATAGGTCCTGGGGGGACAGGATGGATCCAGGGGGACAGATCAAGGGGGCAGAGGGACAGATCCAGGGATAGGATAGATCCAGGGGGACAGGGATGGATCCAGGGGGACAGGGACAGGTTGAGGGGACAGGGAAAAGTCCCAGGGGAGAAGGACAAACCCCAGGGGACAGGACCAAGGGGACACACATGGGTCCCAGGGGCTGAGGACAGCCCCCAAGGGACAGGTATGGGACAGACCCAGAGGGGCTCCCCAGGACCCCCAGCCCCTCCCCGCTGACCTTCATCATGAGGACGATGGTGTTGAGGGCAATCATGGCCATGATGGTGTACTCGAAGGGCGGCGACACCACGAACTGCCACATGCGGTACTGGAAGCTCTGCCGGTTCTGCGGCATGTGCCGCGTCAGGGGCTTGGCGCTGATGGCAAAGTCGATGCAGGCTCTCTGTGCAGGGGGGGGACGGACAGGGTGGGCGTCACTGACCCCCAGCCCGGCTGGGGGTGCCCTGAAAGGCATCGGGGGGGGGGGTCCAGAGGTGGCACCTCGTTCTTCTCCAGGCTGTACTCCTCCATCATCTTGTCCCCCTGCTCCTGGAAGGTGATGATGATCAAGGCCACAAAGATGTTGACGAAGAAGAATGGGAAGACCACGAAGTAGACCACGTAGAAGATGGACATCTCCATGCGGTAGCCGGGGCTCGGACCCTGGTTCTCGTAGGTGGCATCCACCGAGTGCTTGAGGACCCTGCGGCCGGCGGGACGAGGGCAGGGACGGGGTGGGGGTCCTGGTGCCCCTGGCCCCGCATCCCCCC
>NW_008795634.1:19446-20305 GCF_000699145.1 Aptenodytes forsteri | reverse complement strand
GCTGGGGGAGCCCCGGGGGGGGATCCCGGCTTCCCGGGAGGTCCTCGGGGTCTGCTCCGGGTTTACTCACCCATTACTTGGGGGAATGCTCAGTCACTCAGGGGATGCTCACCTTTTATTTGGGGGATGCTCACCCTTTATTCGGGGGATGCTCAGTTACTGGGGGGATGCTCATGCTTTACTTGGGGGATGCTCACCCTTTGCTTTAAGGATGCTCAGTCACTCAGGGGATGCTCACCCTGTTTTTGGGGATGCTCAATTACTTGGAGGACGCTCACCCTTTGCTTTAAGGATGCCCAGTCACTCGAGGGATGCTCAGTCACTCAGGGGCTGCTCACCCTTTATTTGGGGGATGCTCAGTCACGCAGGGGATTCTCACCTGTTACTTGGGGGCTGCTCACCCTTTATTTGGGGGCTGCTCACCCTTTGCTTTAAGGATGCTCACCCAGGGTATGCTCACCCTTTACTCGGGGGATGCTCAGTCACTTGGGGGATGCTCATCCATTTCTAGGAGATTCCTCATCCCTTAATAGAAGGTTACTCATCCCTTACTAAGAGGCTACTCATCCTTTGCTGTGGGATTCCTCATCTTTATTTAGGGTTTACTCCAGCCCTGCTCACTGCTCTGGGGTTTCTGCACTGGGGCGGCTGCTCGGCCCCACTGGCACCAGGGCCTGACCCGGCCCGGGGACACAGGGGCGGCACTGCCGGGACGCAGGGACACCGGGACGGTGACAGGACGACACAGCGCGGTGGCAAGCGGCCGAGGACGGACGTCAAGCGACACAGCAGAGCGCGGACAGCCGGGCAGCGGACGCGGTGGGCGGGCGGCGAGCGGTCACGCGGCCGCGGGACGGAC
>NW_008795634.1:15740-16979 GCF_000699145.1 Aptenodytes forsteri | reverse complement strand
GGTGTTGTTGTTGCGGTTCTCCTGGGGGTCCACCACCAGCGGCCGGTCCAGGTGGGTCTTCATGTCGGGGCGCAGGTGGCGGGCGTAGGGCACCTTCCAGCGCTCCTCGGGGTCCAGCTCGCTGTAGAGGGCCTCCCGGCTGGCCAGCAGGTTCTGCTTCCGCAGCTCGCTCGTCCGCTGCTCCCACACCGACTTCGAGGACTTCTGGTTCTTCTGCTGCTCCTTCCTGCAGCGGGGAGCCACAGCCCGCGTCGGGGAAGCCTGAGGTGTGCCGGGACGGAGCCAGGGTGGAGCCGGGATGGAGACGGGATGGAGCCGGGATGGAGCTGAGGATGGAGCTGAGGATGGAGCCTGGATGAAGCTGGGGATGAAGCCGAGATGGAGCCAAGGATGGAGCTGGGATGGAGCCGGGATGGAGCCGAGGATGGAGCTGAGGATGGAGCTGAGGATGGAGCCAGGAACAGAGCCGAGGATGGAGCTGGGGATGGAGCTGGGGATGGAGCCGGGGACAGAAACAAGGATGGATCCAAGGATGGATCCAGGGACGGAGCTGGGGACGGAGCCGGGATGGAGCTGGGGACAGAGCCGGGGACAGAGCCGGGGACGGAGATGTGGATGGAACCAAGGACAGAGCCGGGACGGAGCTGGGCACGTGATGCACTTACATGGTGACAGACATGTTGGCTGCGGAGAGCGGGCTCACTTCGGCCACCTCCTTCGCCTTCTGCAGCGCCAGCTTTTGGTTGGCGGCTTCTTCCTCCTCCTGCTCGTCCTGCAAAGCCCCACGCCATGTCCAGCCCAGCCCTGAGGCCACGGGCGATGGGCGGGGGGCGTCCCCCTCCCCCCGCCCCTGGCTCCCATGTCCCCGGCACCGGTCCTCACCTTGGTGAGCTCCTGCGCGTTGGCGAGGTTGTCCACCGCGATGGCCAAGAAGACGTTGAGGAGGGTGTCTGGGCGCCCCGTCAAGGCAAAGCAGGTCCCGGCACATCCCCCCCTCGGCCCGGACCCTCCCGGGACCCCCCCCAGCACCCAAGGATACAATTGCCAAAGAGGGTGAGGACGATGAAGTAGACGGAGAAAACCATCCCCCCCTTGACGCCGCCCTGAGATTTGATCCCGTCGTACATCACCGCGTTCCAGTCTTCGCCCGTCAGGATCTGGGGCGGGGGAAGGAGTTGCGGGGGCAGCGGGGACCCCCCCAGCACCCCAATTCCTCGGGAGCCCAGGGGGATGATGGGG
>NW_008795634.1:13124-14226 GCF_000699145.1 Aptenodytes forsteri | reverse complement strand
GCGGGGGCAGCGGGGACCCCCCCAGCACCCCAATTCCTCGGGAGCCCGGGGGGATGACGGGGGGGGGTCCCTACCTGAAACACCGTCATTATTGCTGCTGGGAAAGTGTCGAAGTTGGTGGGAGGGGTCCCGTCGTCAAACTTGAACCTGGGGCGGGGGGGCAGCAGTGGGAGCCCAACCCCTGCCGGGTGCCCCCCAGCAGGGACCCGGGGGCACAGAGGCACCCCCACGCTGGGGGGCCGGGGTGGTCCCAGGGGGCGCCCCGTCCCCCGCCTGGTTACTCACTGTCCCCCGAAGAGCTGCATCCCCAAAAGGGCAAAGACGACGATGAAGAGGAAGAGGAGGAAGAGGAGGCTGATGATGGACTTCATGGAGTTCAGGAGGGAGACCACCAGGTTCCTCAGGGAAGCCCAGTACCTGCCAGGGCAGAGCCAGGCTGCGGGGCCGTGGGGGGACCGGGGACACAGGGATGCGAGGGGACAGAGGGGACACGTGGACGGCGAGGGGACAGGGGGACGTGATGGGACGCGGGGACACGCAGACGGCAGCTCGGCACCCGGTTACCCCACGGTGGCTCCGTGCACCCACACGCTCGCTCATGCTCACACTGCCCCTATGCTCGCAGACCCACAGACACGGACAGACCGACAGACGGACCAACGGACGGACAGAGCTGCGGCGCCCGACCCGTCAGCACTTACTTTGTGACTTTGAAAATGCGCAGTAACCTGAGAGCTCGTAGCACGCTGATCCCGAAGGATGTTCCCGGCTTCACAACAGCCCAGATCACCTCGAAGATGCTTCCGATGATAACCTGGGGGGGGGGGTGTCCCGGTCCTGTCCCCATCCCATCCCTATCCTGTCCCCATCCCGTCCCCATCCCTATCCTGTCTCCCGGGACATCCTCATCTTGTCCTCATCTTGTCCTCATCCCATCCCCATCCCGTCCCCATCCCATCCCATCTCTATCCCGTCCCCATCCCCATCCTCATCCCCATCCCCATCCCCGTCCCATCCCTGTCCCAACTCTACACCCATCCCATCCCCATCCCCGTCCCCATCCCTCTCCCCATCCCTGTCCCCATCCCTGTCCCCATCCTCA
>NW_008795634.1:8184-8390 GCF_000699145.1 Aptenodytes forsteri | reverse complement strand
GACCCCCTGGCATCCCCACGCCACTCACTTGGGATCCCCGAGACCAGCTTGAGGGGCCGGAGCACGCGCACGGCCCGCAGCGTCCGCAGGTCGAACTGGGAGCCCACCGTGGCCAGGATGCTGCGGGCGAGAAGGGGGGGTCAGCGGGCGGGGAATCCCCTACCACGGCCGGCACCCCAACCCGGCCGGGGCCCCCCACCACCCGT
>NW_008795634.1:7596-8140 GCF_000699145.1 Aptenodytes forsteri | reverse complement strand
CCACAATGTCCCAGCACGGCCATACATCCCCACGGGCCACCGCGTCCCAGCCTGGCCACGTGCCCCCCCGTGGGCTGTGCCATCACGGCCACCAAGAGCCCCCACGTCCCATCAGAGCCACACATCCCCCGTGGGCCATCACGTGTCCCACGGCTACACCGTCACGGCCACCGTGAGCCCCCTGTCCCCGCCGCATGGCCACGTGCCCACGGCCGTGCCGTCAGGGCTGGGAGCCGGTGCTGGCAGCGCGGGCGGGAGCACTGAGCTATATTTAGCCTTTCCGGGCCGAGCGCGGCAGCGCTGCCGGTGCTGATGCCAGAGCCGGGCCCAGCCCGGGGGGTTGCAGCCCCCAGCCAGCAGTGACAGCGGAGGGACCCAGGCACCCGGATGCACCCTGGCATCCCGGGGACCCATTGCCGGCCCCACGGCACCCCCAACCCCGCAGAGGGTCCCCTGTGGCCACCTGTGGCCACGGCAACCAGCCAGCCCCATTCATCCCCATCACCCCCATTCACCCCTATTCATCCCCAGTCACCCCCATTCA
>NW_008795634.1:4120-6918 GCF_000699145.1 Aptenodytes forsteri | reverse complement strand
GCGGGGAAATATTGTGACAGCGCTAAGAGGCACTTGCTGCCGCCGGGGAACCGGGACGAGCGCTGCAGGCGATAATTAACGTTTCGCCCGGCCCCGGCCCGGCAGGCGCTGGTGACACCCGGGACCGCCGGCACGTGCAGCCCTGCGCACAGGGGCCCTGCACACGCGCGTGCACACGCATCCTCTGCACACACATGCTCCACGACGCAGGTGAGGTCCTACGGCTTGCACGCCTGCACGCACACGCGTGGGTCTGCTACACACGGGGAAGGGCACGGGGCTGACACGTGTGCGCGCACACACACGCAGCCCCACCGCAGAGGAGGGGGCAGCGCGTCCCCCCGTGTCCCCGGGTGAGCGGGACGGGGACCTCACCCGGTGAGGACGACCACGAAGTCCATCACGTTCCAGCCGTTGCGCAGGTAGGAGCCTTTGTGGAAGGCGAAGCCCAGCGCGATGATCTTGATCCCCGCCTCGAAGCAAAAGATGCCGATGAAGTACGGCTCCGTGTCGTCCTGGGGATGGGGACAGGCGTGAGGCTGCCAGATGGGGGACGTGGGGGTGCCCCCTGCACGCTCCCAGCCCGTGGGGCGAGGGGGCATCTGGGGCAGCTGCTGGCACCATCCCCCCCACCCTCCCCAGGTGCCGCAGGGCGGAGGCGGACGCTGCTCCTGGGATGGCCCAGATTCCCATCAAGGAGGAAACTGGGACGCTGGTGGGTCTGGGGGAGCTGGGAGCCGCGGCCACCGTGTGCCGGGTGCCGGCTGTGCGCGGTGCAGGCTGGCAGCCAGCCCCGGTCCTGCCGCCCACACCAGGGTGGTCGGGGACCCTCACCGGAGCCCCTGGGGTGGCCAGAGACCCTCACCAGAGCCCTCAGGGTGGCCAGAGACCCTCGCCGGAGCCCCCCCGCCCCCCCCGGCCCCCCCCCCCCCCCCCCACGCTCACCAGCCGCTCTGACATGGGGGTCTTGTCCTCGTCGGGCAGGTGCTGCTCCAGCGCCAGGACGATGCAGTTCGCGATGATGGTGGCTAAAATCATGTATTCAAAAGGAGTGGGGCCGAGTCAAGGAAAACCCAACTGGGCTGAGCCCGCGGGGGCCTGGGGTCCCCCCAAACCAGGCTGGTTGGGGAAACTGAGACCGGAGAGGGGCCAGTGGGGTGCCCAAATGGAAAGGAGGTTCGGGACCCCCCGCGCTAGTGGCGGTTGGCGGCAGGGACGCAGGGCCCGGCTGTCACCAGCGCCCACGTGCTCCACGGCTCATTAATTTCCCCATCAAAGGCGCGACCCGGCGGCCCCGGCTCCTCGGCACGAAGCCTCTCGCCCGGCGGGAGCCAGCAGCGATCAAAGCGCCTCGGCAACAGCGGGACCCGGGGAGACCTACACGGCACCCGCCCAGCCCCGCTGGCTCCCAAGCGAGGATGCTGTCCTCGCGCGGTGCCGCTGCCGGGACACGTGTGCGTTTTGGGGTCTGCATTCAGTGAGCACATGCCCCATCCCGGCCAACAGTGCCGGGGTGTGGTGGCAGCAGCATGCCCGTACCCTGCCCCATGGCCCCAGCACCGCGGGTGCGGGCAGCAGGCACGGGCAGGTGGCGGCAGCAGCGGTTGTCGGCTGAGCAGGGGCTGGGGCAGGCTGGGGGGGTTTGAGACCCCCCCGTCCTGCAGCCCCGTGGCAAGTCCTGCACCGCGTTACGTGGCCGCAGGGTGGGACCCCCCCCCATTTGCACCTGGTTCGTGCCGCCAGCCCCGCCCAGCCGTCGCGGGTTCTGCAGCCCCCAGGCGCCCCGGCAGAGCTGCCCCATGGCCGGGGCCGAGGTCGTGCCGGTGGCAATGACGGATGCAAAGACGGGACTGGATCCTGCTCCCCGCCCCTATGCAGCACAGCCGAGGTGTGGGGAACGGCCGCTGGCCCTGCTGCCTGACGTGGCACGGCTATCCAAGCATGGCTATCTGGCATGGCATGGCTATCCGGCACGGCATGGCTATCCAGCAAGGCTAACCAGCATGGCACGGCTATCCAGCACAGCTATCTGGCATGCACAGCTATACGGCTATCTGGCACGGCACAGCTATCTGGCATGGCACGGCTATCTGGCATAGCACGGCTATGTGGCATGGCTATGTGGCTCGGCACAGCCATCCGTCACAGCCCAGCTATCTGGCCTGGCATGGTTATCGGGCACAGCTATTCGGCACGGCTAACTGGCCTGGCATGGCTATGTGGTCTGGCATGGCTATCTGGCATGGCAAGGCTACCCGGCACAGCTCAGCTGCCTGGCATGGCTATTCCGCTCAGCCATCCAGCACGGCACGGCTATCCGGCACAGTACGGTTATCTGGCACAGCTATCGGACACAGCACAGCTATCTGGCACGGCGTGGCTGTCCAGCACAGCACGGCTATCCGGTACAGCTATCCGGCACAGCTATCCGGCATGGCACAGCTATCCGGCACAGCTATCTGGCACGGCACAGTTATCCGGGGCAGCACAGCTCTCCAGCACGGCCATCCAGCACAGCACAGCGATGCAGCACAGCTATCTGGCACAGCGCGGCTATCCAGCACAGCACAGCTATCCGGCACAGCTATCTGGCACGGCACAGCTCTCCGGCATGGCACAGCTCTCCAGCCACGGGGACCTGCGCCCAGGGCCAGCTCTGCTGCCCGAGCCGGGGCACGGACTCCCTAGGGCAGCCCCACTGGGGTCGGGCAGCGCCTGCTGGCCCCCTGTGCCGTACTGGCCATGAGCGGGGCCGTGCCACCACCCGCTCCGGGGAGCCGGAGTGCGGGTGCCCGGTG
>NW_008795634.1:2011-2711 GCF_000699145.1 Aptenodytes forsteri | reverse complement strand
CAGCACGGGGACAGGGACCTGGTGCAGGGCAGGGGAACGGGGACATGGCGTGGGGAGGGGGACCCCAATGCAGGTCAGGGGAACAGGGACATGGCATGGGGAGGGGGACCCCAATGCAGGGCAGGGGAACGGGGACGTGGCGTGGGGAGGGGGACCCCAATGCAGGTCAGGGGAACAGGGACATGGCATGGGGAGGGGGACCCCAATGCAGGGCAGGGGAATGGGGACGTGGTGTGGGGAGGGGGAGCTGGTGCAGGACATGGGGATGGGGACCCCAGCATGGGGATGGGGACTTCGTGCAAGGCAGGAAGATGGGGACCCCAATATGGGAATGGGAAGCTGGTGCAGGATGAGGATGTGGGGAGCTGATGCAGGACATGGGAGGGGGACCCCAATGCAGGTCAGGGGGATGGGGACGTGGGATGGGGACCTGGCGCAGGGCAGGGAAATGGGGACCCCAGCATGGGGACGGGGAGCTGGTGCAGGACATGGGGAAGGGGACCCCAGCACGGGGACAAGGACCTGGCGCAGGGCAGGGGGATGGGGACCCAATGCAGGTCAGGGGGATGGGGACGTGGGATGGGGACCTGGCGCAGGGCAGGGAAATGGGGACCCCAGCATGGGGACGGGGAGCTGGTGCAGGACATGGGGAAGGGGACCCCAGCACGGGGACAAGGACCTGGCGCAGGGCAGGGGGGTG
>NW_008795634.1:0-848 GCF_000699145.1 Aptenodytes forsteri | reverse complement strand
GGGGGGGTGCGGGGTGGTGGGTGCCGCTGGGGGTGCAGCACCCCGGGAGCGCGCGTCCAGCACCCACCGGGCACCCGGCAACCGGCTCACCCGCTGCCGGCAGGATGGCGCGCACGGGCGTGCAAAACCACAGGCAGAACGGTGCGCACGGGCGTGCAAAGCCGCGGGCAGAACGGTGCGCACGGGTGTGCAAAGCCACGGGCAGGACAGCGCGCACGGGTGTGCAAAACCGCGGGCAAGGCTCCGCAGGACCACGGGCGAGGGTGCGTGCACGGCCACGTGCGAGGGTGCGCACAACGACGGGCAGGACGGCGCGCACGGGTTGTGCACGACCTCGTGCAAGGGCGTACAGGACCACTGGCGGGGTGGCGTGCGCAGGGGTGCACAACCGCGGGCAGGACGGCGTGCAGGGGTGTGCACAACCACAGGACCAGCGCGCACAGCTGTTTGCAGGACAACGTGCGAGGGCGTGCACGACCACGTGCGAGGGCGTGCGGGACTGCAGGCAGGAGGGCGTGCGTGGGTGTGCACGGCCACGGGACCAACGCACGCCACAGGACAGCGTGCGAGGGTGTGCACGACCACGTGCAAGGCCGTACACAACCGCAGGGACAGGAGCACACCTGCGGGCAGGGTGGCGTGCGAGGCTGCGCGCACCCACGGGGGCCCACCTGCACGAGCACGTGCACAATCGCACGCAAGACCCCGTGCCAGACCGCGTGTGAGTCCGTGCACACCCGCAGGCGTGACCACAGGCGCGACGGCGTGCACAATCCTCGCACAACCCCGGGGCGACGCACGCGGCTGCGTGCACGAGGACGGGCGGCCGTGAGCGAGGGCGGTGGCGC
>NW_008795633.1:4397-6378 GCF_000699145.1 Aptenodytes forsteri | reverse complement strand
TAACCCGAACCCTAACCCGAACCCGAACCTGAACCCGAACCTTAAGCCTAACCAGTTAGGTAATATTTAGGGATTAGGGTCGTGTTCTGGTCGTAGAACGGCGGTTCCAGTCGAGTTTTACTCACTTCCCGTGTCTTTGGCTGACTTCCAATGCTATTGGAGGACTTCTGGACCACAGAGACTATCTTCTGGTCTGTTACTCTATGGTCCAGAAGTCAGTATGTATGATCCGGAAGTCCTCCAAGAGCACCGGAAGGCCTGCGCACCATAGAGTCTGAGCTCCAGACCATGGAGTGCTGAACCGGACCATAGAGTGCTACACCGGCCGATAGTGTCTGTGGTCTAGAAGTCCTCCGACAGTGCCCGAGGCTGTGTTGGTTTTTTCCTCTCTATAAAATGGTAGATTCCATTTTTAACCCTTTGTGTGCTGTATATTTTTTGGTGGTTGACTTTAAGGTGTAGGGTTTTCTTATTGTGTTTTATGGGTGGTGCAGTTTTTAATTGTGGGGTGGGTTAGGGTTTGCAATAATGTATGTTTTGTTTCTTTATTATTAATTCAATTTGTTATGTTGGTTTGTGACGGGAAAACATTTGTTCCAAATTTGCATAACAGATTAGTATTCTAACTTCTTGTTATGCAAAATAATCCATCAATTTGGGGTAGTAAGTGGTTGCAAAATGTGTGTAAATCATTAGTCAGAAATTACTCCTAATTGGAATACTAATTACTCATATTTTCAGTAATTTTTTTGTTTATTACATATAATGTGATGTAAGAAAAACCTTTACAATAATAACTCTTGTGCAGCGGTAGAAAATGGCACACTCCCAGGGAGTAGGTTTTTTTATTTTTACTTTTTTTATTCTTTTTAAATTATTTGTAATAGTTACTCCCCAGGAGTATGCCATTTTCTACTGCTGCTGCTTTTTTCTTTCTTAAAATTTTAAGAGACAGACACACCAACCAAAAATAAAGACAACAAGACAGACGCACAAAAATACCCCCCAAAAAAAACCCCAAAAAAAACCCCAAAAAAAAAAAAAACAAAAAAAAAAAAAAAAAAAAGACACGGGAGACAAAACAGATGAAACAAAACTTTATTAAAATCAAGCTTTTTTAATATACCTTAGAACACTAACAAGGACTGGTTTAACTTCAATAATTAGCTCTTGCTGCTATAAAGATAACTAAACACACCATATTAGCATTCCACCTTCTCTAACCTAGTTGGATAGTTTTCCTGTAATCCTAATCAGCAATTCATGCTCGCTATCATCTCATTAACATCAGGGTTTTGATTGGGCATCGATTGTGCCCAAGTAGAAGCGATCAAAAGGGACTTCAGGGCACTGGGGCGATTGGTTGAAGGATCATGTGAGGAAAACACAGGTAGTGTTTTCCTCAATCCCTACAGTGGCAGGGAAGAATACTGAAAGGAACAGGAAAACACACCTAATCAAGACGTGGCTCAGGGGCTGGTGTCATCGGCAGCCATTGGAGGAATTTTGGTTTTTTTGATCATGGGGAGGTTTACACGGCACTGGGCCTGCTGGCGTCAGATGGAGTCCAGCTGTCTCACAGGGGGAAAAGGATCATTGCTCATGAATTGGCAGGGCTCATTGCGAGGGCTTTTAACTAGGTTCGAAGGGGGAAGGGGATAAAACCAGGCTCACTAGAGTTGAGCCTAAGGGTTGCATGCCAATGCTGGGGGCAGAATTGATAGCCGAGCTCAAGTGCATCTACAACAATGCACGCAGCATGGGTGGCAAACAGGAGGAGCTGGAAGCCATTGTGCAGCGGGAGAGATATGACTTAGTCGCCATCACAGAAACACGGTGGGGTGACTCCCACGATTGGAGTGCTGCAATGGATGGCTATAAACTCTTCAGAAGGGACAGGCGAGGAAGGAGAGGTGGTGGGGTGGCTCTGTATGTTAGGGAGTGTTTTGATTGTCTAGAGCTCTAGAGATTGTGATGATGA
>NW_008795633.1:3992-4218 GCF_000699145.1 Aptenodytes forsteri | reverse complement strand
TGTTCTCGTGGGGGACTTCAACTTCCCAGACGTCTGCTGGAAATACAACACGGCAGAGAGGAAACAGTCTAGGAGGTTCCTGGAGTGTGTGGAAGAAAACTTCCTGACACAGCTGGTAAGTGAGCCTACCAGGGGAGGTGCCTCGCTCAACCTGCTGTTTACAAACAGAGAAGGACTGGTGGGAGATGTAGTGGTCGGAGGCTGTCTTGGGCTTAGTGACCATGAA
>NW_008795633.1:0-1856 GCF_000699145.1 Aptenodytes forsteri | reverse complement strand
CAGGAAAGCAGGGCTCCATCACATGTAATGGTTACTTGGGAAGACAAACGCCATCACTCCAAACGTCGTGTCCCACCCCTTCCTTCTTCTTCCCCCCAGCTTTATATGCTGAGCATGACTTCATATGGTATGGAATATCCCTTTGGCCAGTTTGGGTCAGCTGTCCGGGCTGTGCCCCCTCCCAGCTTCTTGTGCGCCTTCTCAGCTGGTAGAGCATGGGAAGCTGAAAAGTCCTTGACTAGTGTAAGCACTACCTAGCAAGAACTAAAACATCGGTGTATTATCAACATTGTTCTCACCCTAAATCCAAAACACAGCACTGTACTAGCTACCAGGAAGGAAATTAACTCTATCCCTGCCGAAACCAGGACAACAACATGTCTCCCTGCAATGACAGGCAAATGCCACATTCCAGGACAACACTCCCCAGGAACGGCATTCCTGAGGGCCTCCAATAATTCACCTCCCTTGGTGCCCAAGCACCCAATCTCTGCCCAAACATTGGTGATGAACATCGCCTCGCAGAGCAGCTGGGACCAGGGAAAAAAAAACATCTAGGGGAAAAAAAAATCCCCCAGATGTTTTTTTTTATTATAGTTTTCTAAATGTCTGAAAAGAAAAAAATCTCAGCTCCACACACAACCTGCAAAGAAACATAAAAAACACCACCACACATTCATGCATGTTGACATGCATGTCAACACACACCACTCATTCAGCTACCGCACAAACCACCCCTCGCTCTCAACTGATCCATTCTGCCACCAGCCTGCCACAACAGGCCATCACCCCATGTCTGCGGCACTCCGCAGGGCCCTCAAAAATTGCCCTGCCTATGAAAACCCCAGCCCAAGCCCAACCTCCACCCAAACACTGGCGATGAACGTCACCTCGCAGACTGGCCAGGACCTGGGGGAAAGAAAAAAACCCAGCCAGGGGGGAAAAAAAATATTCCCCAGCTGGGTTTTTTTCTTATAGTTTTTTTAATAACATTACTCTCAACATTAAATACAACCTGCAGTAAAGTACCTCACACATACAAGGTTAGGCACATTCAGAATCTAACACTCCTTCAACAACTGCTCACTCCACTCATCAATTGAAACACAGTTGTTTCACCACCCACCTGCCATGATAGCATATTGCCCCAGTTCTAGAGCCATCCCTGGAACCGTCTCGCCACAAACCTCAAAACTACACTGCCGCTCCATACGATTCCAAGTTTCAGCCTTCTTAACAGCAAGCCAAGGAAGATGTTAGGCTTCAATTTGTATGCTCTGGCAAGACTCGCTTGAGTATTTTCTCTGGTCATCCAAATCACCCTAGGCCACCGGCAAAACGCAACTAAAGGGACTCTACACCCTGCTTGCCAATACCTACTGACTATCCAGAAAAACAGCCCAGACAGCCTCCACTCAAACAGGCCACACTAATCAAACCTTCTAAAGCGAGTCACCTGGATGCTGACCAATAGCTTGACAAGACCAAAGGTCTGTCTTGGTTTTGCATAGGCTTTCTGACTACAGCTGGGAAAAAACCAAACCCCGGATATTGAGCCCCATAAATAGAAGTTAAGCCAATTTCAACATTAAACCCACTTGACTACCATGCAAACTGCCATTCCCAAAAGGCCAGAGCCCAACCTCTAACCCTAACCCTAACCTGAACCCGAACCTGAACCCTAGCCCGAGCCCAAACCTGAACCCTAACCCAAACCTAAACCCGAACCTGAACCTGAACCTGAACCCTAACCCTAACCCTAACCCCCACCCAGGCCTGTTTGGGTTCGCACGCCCCCCGCCCTTCTCCTGTTTGGGTGTGCGTGCCCCCCTGGGCGTGTTTGGGTGCACGTGCCC
>NW_008795632.1:0-417 GCF_000699145.1 Aptenodytes forsteri | reverse complement strand
CATCGTTACGCCGTCATGGAGCTTGGCACAAACCATGTCGGAGAGATTGCTTATACCACACAGCTTGTCAAACCCGATGTCGCTTGTGTGCTCAATATCGGCACGGCACATTTGGGGGAATTTGGCGGGCGTGATAATATCGCCAAGACCAAATCTGAGATTTATCAAGGATTAAGTGACACAGGTACAGCGATTGTGCCATTTGGTGACGATTATTTTGATACGCTACTCAATAATGCCCAACAATTTACCCAAAATATTCTCACCTTTGGTGAGCGTGACGTGTCCTTGGCAGATGCTGGTGTGGATATGCAACAAGCCAAAGAAATTGGCTTAACAGATGAAGATACGGTGCTACTGATGGGCGATGTGTTTGCCGATGATGTGGAAGTCGGTAATACCAGCACCTTTAGCCTA
>NW_008795631.1:355486-356088 GCF_000699145.1 Aptenodytes forsteri | reverse complement strand
CAGTTAGTACGGTTGGTACCGGCACAGCCGCAGAAGGAGATGCCGGCGCCACTCACACTCCACACGGACGGTGGGACGGTGGACGGTGACCAGCCGGCTCCCAGGCTGTTGTGGCATTGCAGAGGTAGGTGCCGGCTCGGGATCGGGTGACCAACTCCGGCTGCCCAGTGCTGACGGCGATGCCGTTCCTGCTGCAGATGACGGTGGGCGCGGGGTTGCCGGCGGCATGGCAGGACAGCGCTTCCCACGTCCCCTGCAGCCACGTGTGGTTGCTGGGGCAGTCGCTCGCCACGATTTCAGGCGTGTCTGGAAAAGACGGAGGGATGCACCGGGAACGCCGGGAGCAGCCCGTGCCAGCTGCTGCGGGCACATCCAGGACCCTCCAGAGTGGCACTCACAGAGCACGACGAGCCGGGCGTCCGCATCCTTCGTCACTGTGCCGTCGCCGATGGCCAGGCTGGCCCGGCACCCAAATTGCCGCCCGTCGTCCTCCCGCCGGGCCACCAACCGCAGCTCCAGCTGGGACTGCGGCCCCTCAGCCAGGACCCCTCCGTCGGCATCGCGGAGCTGCAGCCGGACGGCGGGGGGCTCGGCGACCCCGG
>NW_008795631.1:355055-355373 GCF_000699145.1 Aptenodytes forsteri | reverse complement strand
GGGCGGCGGCACTGGCTACGGCTGCCGAGCGGTTATCGGCAGCGAAGCGGAGGTTGGGGGCGGGCGGCAGCGCCCAGCCGTAGGTGGGGGTGGGCAGCCCCTCGGCACGGCACTCCACGCTGAAGCTGGCGCCTCGCGAGACGTTGGCGGAGGGCAGCACGCGCAGGCTCACCGCGGCGGGGCTGTCTGCACCGGGGCGGCACCGTCCATCAGTCAAAAACACTGCCCAGCGTTTAAAAATCACCAAAACCCCCTTTTCCGCCCCAAAAAGCCACTTCTCACACTCACACTCGACGGCGACGGTGACGTTGCGGAGAG
>NW_008795631.1:352293-353689 GCF_000699145.1 Aptenodytes forsteri | reverse complement strand
GTGCTGTGGGCACAGGGGGTTTTTGGGATCGGCTCTGGCGCCCGCCCCGCCGCGCCCGGCGCCTTACGGTAGACATGGAGCTGCGTCCGTGCTGTCCGTGCCGCCGTCGCCACCGCCGCGGTGCAGGTCAGCTCCTGCCGCCCTGGGGTGCTGGTTGAGAGTGTGGTGCTGGCGGCAAGCACGTCCCCGGCCGCCCCCACCGGGAAGTTTAGGATCCGCTCTGCCAGGGTGATGGCAAAGCGGACGTCCCCGGTGGGGAAGGCACCAGCGATCCGGCAACTGGCGTTGGCAGCGGTGTCGGCTTCGAGGCTGGTGGGAGCCTGGAGCTGGGGCGGCTCAGGGAGGGCTGCGGGGACGCGGCGTCACTGGGGACATGCCTCATCCCCGGCTGCGCCTCGGTGCCAGGGAGAGGATCCTGGCGGCTGGACCCTCACCGGAGCCCGGTGAGGATGCAGAGCTGCTGGGAGGACGGCGGTGAAGTCCCCGTGCCAGGGTGGGAGAGGGGATCCCGGCACGGCCCCGGCCGCCGGACAAGGGTAGGGAGGGATTCGGCACGGTGCGGCGGGCACCGTGAACGGGATTAGAGTCGCAGCACTCAGCTGGCCGGTCCCGGAGAGACTGGGATGGGATGAGATGGGATGGGATGGGATGGGATGGGGACGGGGACAGCATGAGGATGGGGATGGGACTGGGATGAGATGGGATGGGGACAGGGATGGGGACTGGGATGGGGATGGGATCGGGAAGGGGATGGGGACAGGGATGGGGACTGGGATGGGGATGGGATCAGGAAGGGGATGGGGACTGGGATGGGGATGGGGACAGCAAGAAGATGGAGATCGGGGACAGGAATGGGACGGGGACGGGACTGGATTGGAAATGGAGATGAGACTGGGATGGGAATGGGGACTGGAATGGGATAGGGGTGAGGACTGGGATGGGGATGGGAACGGGGATGGGGACAGCATGAGGATGGGGATGGGATTGGGATGGAGATCAGATGGGGACTGGGATGAGATGGGATGGGAATGGGATGGGGACAGGGACAGGGACAGGGTGGTGCTCAGCTGCTCCCTGGCTCCTTCCCCCCGGACAGGAGCATCCATGCCAGTGCCGGAACCCGGCTGCGCAGCGAGGACTCACCGAAAACCGACAGCTTGACAGGGACGGCGGCGCGGGCAAAAAGGGGCCCGTGGGGCCGCAGGGACAGCTCGGCGTGGCAGGTGACGTCCTGCCCGTGGTCCCCAGGGCCGGCGGTCAGCAGGTGACTGACGGCCACGCTGGCGCTGCCTTCGGCGGCACCAAAAGTCTCCGTCCGCAGCGTTTCGGCACCTCGGCGCAACGTCACCGTCAGGTTCCCCACCGGAGCCACCTCCACCACTCGGCACGTCAAGTT
>NW_008795631.1:348711-352017 GCF_000699145.1 Aptenodytes forsteri | reverse complement strand
GGGCATCGGGCATCGTGTGCACTGCGTGTGCGCATGCATGTGCATGCGGGCATGCGGGCAGGCATATCGTATGCATACACGCATGGCAGGGGTGTTGCAGGCGTGCATTGCGTGTGCACGCAGGCGGGGGCATCGTGTGCACTGCGTGCGCCTCGTGCGCATGCAGCCATGCGTCGCGTGGGCATGCGGGCGGGCGTTGCATGTGCATGCGGGCATGCGGGCAGGCATATCGTATGCATACACGCATGTCACGCAGGGGTGTGTAGCATGTGCAGGCTGCTACATCACGTGCATGCAGGCGTGCATTGTGTGTGCATGCCGGGGTGGGCATGCAGGCGTACGTGTTATGTGCATGCAGGTGCCTGTTGTGTGTGTGTCGTGCATACAAGCACGCATTGCGTGCGCATGCAGGCGTGTGTATTACGTGCATGCAGCTGTGCATCGCATGTGCATGCAGACGTGTATCACGTGCCCGCAGGTGTGCGTCGCATGGGCATGCAGGCGTGTGCATCGTGAGTGTGCAGGCCTGCATTGCGTGTGCATGGCAGTGTGTGTATCGTGCACGTGGGCATGCATTGCATGTGCATGCAGGCGTGTGTACCACGTGCATGCAGCTGTGCATCGCATGGGCATGCAGGCGCGTGTACCACGTGCGTGCAGGCCTGCATTGTGTGTGCATGGCAGTGTGTGTATCATGCACGCGGGCATGCATTGCATGTGCATGCAGGCGTGTATTCCGTGCATGCAGGCATGCACTGCACGTGTATCATGCATACAAGCACGCATTGCGTGTGCATGCAGGCATGTGTATTACGTGCATGCAGGCATGCACTGCACGTGTAACATGCATACAAGCATGCATTGCGTGTGCGTGCAGGCATGTGTACCACGTGCATGCAGGCCTCCATTGTGTGTGCATGCAAGCGCATGTACCACATGCGTGCAGGCCTGTGTTGCGTGTGCATGGCAGTGTGTGTATCGTGCACGCGGGCATGCATTGCGTGTGCATGCAGGCGTGTGTATTACGTGCATGCAGCTGTGCATCGCATGTGCATGCAGACGTGTATCACGTGCCCGCAGGTGTGCGTCGCATGGGCATGCAGGCGTGTGCATCGTGAGTGTGCAGGCCTGCATTGCGTGTGCATGGCAGTGTGTGTATCGTGCACGTGGGCATGCATTGCATGTGCATGCAGGCGTGTGTACCACGTGCATGCAGCTGTGCATCGCATGGGCATGCAGGCGCGTGTACCACGTGCGTGCAGGCCTGCATTGTGTGTGCATGGCAGTGTGTGTATCATGCACGCGGGCATGCATTGCATGTGCATGCAGGCGTGTATTCCGTGCATGCAGGCATGCACTGCACGTGTATCATGCATACAAGCACGCATTGCGTGTGCATGCAGGCATGTGTATTACGTGCATGCAGGCATGCACTGCACGTGTAACATGCATACAAGCATGCATTGCGTGTGCGTGCAGGCATGTGTACCACGTGCATGCAGGCCTCCATTGTGTGTGCATGCAAGCGCATGTACCACATGCGTGCAGGCCTGTGTTGCGTGTGCATGGCAGTGTGTGTATCGTGCACGCGGGCATGCATTGCGTGTGCATGCAGGCGTGTGTATTACGTGCATGCAGCTGTGCATCGCATGTGCATGCAGACGTGTATCACGTGCCCGCAGGTGTGCGTCGCATGGGCATGCAGGCGTGTGCATCGTGAGTGTGCAGGCCTGCATTGCGTGTGCATGGCAGTGTGTGTATCGTGCACGTGGGCATGCATTGCGTGTGCATGCAGGCGTGTGTACCACATGCATGCAGCTGTGCATCGCATGGGCATGCAGGCGCGTGTACCACGTGCGTGCAGGCCTGCATTGTGTGTGCATGGCAGTGTGTGTATCATGCACGCGGGCATGCATTGCATGTGCATGCAGGCGTGTATTCCGTGCATGCAGGCATGCACTGCACGTGTATCATGCATACAAGCACGCATTGCGTGTGCATGCAGGCATGTGTATTACGTGCATGCAGGCATGCACTGCACGTGTAACATGCATACAAGCATGCATTGCGTGTGCGTGCAGGCATGTGTACCACGTGCATGCAGGCCTCCATTGTGTGTGCATGCAAGCGCATGTACCACATGCGTGCAGGCCTGTGTTGCGTGTGCATGGCAGTGTGTGTATCGTGCACGCGGGCATGCATTGCGTGTGCATGCAGGCGTGTGTATTACGTGCATGCAGCTGTGCATCGCATGTGCATGCAGACGTGTATCACGTGCCCGCAGGTGTGCGTCGCATGGGCATGCAGGCGTGTGCATCGTGAGTGTGCAGGCCTGCATTGCGTGTGCATGGCAGTGTGTGTATCGTGCACGTGGGCATGCATTGCATGTGCATGCAGGCGTGTGTACCACGTGCATGCAGCTGTGCATCGCATGGGCATGCAGGCGCGTGTACCACGTGCGTGCAGGCCTGCATTGTGTGTGCATGGCAGTGTGTGTATCATGCACGCGGGCATGCATTGCATGTGCATGCAGGCGTGTATTCCGTGCATGCAGGCATGCACTGCACGTGTATCATGCATACAAGCACGCATTGCGTGTGCATGCAGGCATGTGTATTACGTGCATGCAGGCATGCACTGCACGTGTAACATGCATACAAGCATGCATTGCGTGTGCGTGCACCCCGGCATCCCCCCAGCAGCACCGTGGGTCTCAGCAGCCGGCGGCACCAGGAGGACGTTTAATTGCTCCCAAGGGGCCGGCCAGGAGCCCAACACCCCCCAGTACAGCCCAGTATAGACCAGTACAGACCAGTACAGACCAGTACAGCCCCGTGTAACCCAGTACAGCCCTGTACAGCCCAGTATAGCCCAGCCCAGTATAGCCCAGTATAGACCAGTACAGCCCAGTACAGCCCTGTGTAACCCAGTGCAGCCCTGTACAGCCCAGTATAGCCCAGTACAGCCCAGTATAGACCAGTACAGACCAGTACAGACCAGTACAGCTCCGTGTAACCCAGTACAGCCCTGTATAGCCCAGTATAACCCAGTACAGACCAGTACAGCTCCATGTAACCTAGTACAGCCCCATACAGCCCAGTATAGACCAGTACAGACCAGTACAGCCCCGTGTAACCCAGTGCAGCCCCCCAGTACAGCCCCGTCCAGCCCAGTCCAGCCCAATATAGCCCAGTCCAGCCCTCTCCCCTCACGTCACTGGAAGATGCTCATGCAGCTCATGGGCGAGTTGGGACGATCCCACAGGGACGATTCAGCCGTTAAGAGACATTCCCTCCCCCCCCCCGC
>NW_008795631.1:339824-348100 GCF_000699145.1 Aptenodytes forsteri | reverse complement strand
CAGGACCCCCAATACCTCTGACACCCCCAGGATCCCTGGGACCACCAGGACCCCCAAGATGCCCAGCACCCCCGAGACCCCCGTCCCCACTTACAGTGCACCCACACGGTGACGCTCTGGATGGCTGTACCCAACCGGTTGGTGGCCTGGCAGCGGTAAGTGCCGGCGTGGGCGCGGGTGACCAGGCGCGGCACCCCGGCGGGGAAGGGCTCGCCATCCTTGGTGCACTCCAGGCGGGGTGGGGGGTTGCCCCGTGCCAAGCAGTGCAGGGTCTCATCCTGCCCCTCTGTCCAGTTCTGGCTGGGGGGGCAGCTCCCATCGTCCATCCGGGGCTGGCCTGGAGGCGAGAGCAGAGGAACCTCAGTTCTCCCCGACATGAGCCCTGGCGTCGCCGCCACCCCGACGCTGGGGCCAGCGGGGTCCCCGCTGCAGCCCAGGGTCCTGCAGCACGAGCCGGGGCCCCAAGTTTTACACCAGGGCTGAGGGGTTTTGCACGGAGCCAAGGGGCTTTGCGCGGCGGGGCGGGGGCGAGAGGTTTTGCACCAGGGACAAGGAGCGTTGCACTAGGGCAGAAGGGTTTTACGTGGGGTCGAGGCATTTTTGCATGAGGCAGAAGGGGGTTTGCACCAGGGACAAGGGGCTTTGCACTGGGACCGAGGGGCTTTGCACCACAGCAGAAGGGTTTCGTACCAGGGCTGAGGGGTTTTGCACGAGGCCAGAAGGGGTTTGCACAGGGCTGAGGGCCTTTGCACCACAGCAGAAGGGTTTTGCACGGGGTCCAAGAGCTTTGCCTGGGGGCAGAAGGGTTTTGCACCAGGGTCGAGGAGTTTTGCAAAGGCTTAGAAGGGTTTTGCACCGGTGCCAGCACCCACCGCCCCACTCACACATGACACGCAGCGTAGCCGCGGCTGAGGTCTTCTGCAGCGTCCGGTTGCCCACGCTGAGCTGTGCTTCGCAGGTGAACTCAGCCCCATCATCTTCCTCCTTGGCCATCAGCTCCAGGTGCACGGGACCCTCCGCCCAGGGCTGGAGGGGTTGGCGGCTGCTGCAGAGCCGCAGCTTCAGCCCCGGGGGCCGACTGGGTGCCGAGGAGCAGTTGATGGCCACCGGCTCGTTGCAGGAGGCGTTGGGGTTGCTGATGGCCAGGTCAGGCTGGGGGAGGTCTGCGGCCAGGAGGGAGATGGCACCCAACACCTCAGGTCATCCCGAAGGGGATCCTGCCCGAGCGCTGCCGGATCCGGCACCCGGCTCGCCCCAAAGGGGATCCTGCCCGAGCACTGCCGGATCCGGCACCTGGCCCATCCCAAGCTCTCCCACCCGAGTGCTGCCACATCTGGCACCCAGCTCATCCCAAGCTCTCCCAGCCCTGGGACCCATTGCCCGATCCAGCACCCGGCTCATCCCAAAACAGCTCCTGCTCGAGCTCTGCTGGATCTGGCACCCGAGCTGTGCCGGAGCCGGCACCCGGCTGGTCCCAAGCTTTCCCACCCTTGGGACCCATGGCCGGATCTGGCACCCAGCTCATCCCAAAGCGGCTCCTGCCCAAGCTCTGCCAGATCCGGCACCCGGCTCATCCCCAGCTCTCCCACCCAAGCGCTGCTGGATCTGGCCCCCAGCTCATCCCAACATCTCCCCCTCCCGCCCCGGACCAGTTGCGGCCCCAGCTCCATCCCAGTTTGCCCCATCCCGCTGACCCCCGAGGAGTGGGGGCTCCCCAGATCCAGCGCATCCCTACTGCCTTCCCGCATCCCCGGTCCCCATCTACTGGGAAAGCCCCACGGGAAGGACCCGAGCAGCCTCTTACCGTAAGCCAGCACCCTAAAAGTCACCACCTTCCTTTCCCCAAAGCAGGAGAAGTAGCAGAAGATGTCGGAGAGGGGCTCGGTGATGTTGCGGAGCCGGATGCTCAGCCAGCCCGGCCCCCGGCCCACCCACTCCTTGCTGAGGGAGGTCTCCAGCCCCCCGGCCGCCGTCGCCTCGGGGCAGCTGCTGGAGCAGTTCAGTAGCACCGTCCCACCGTAGCCCACCTCCGAGGAGGTCCCTTCCAGCGTCACCTCGAAGGGGTTGGTTGGTGGTCCTGGAATGGGGTGGCCAAGGAGGCGGGGGGGGGTGGGATGAGCTGGGATGCATGGGATGAGCTGGGGAGGTGGGTCGGGATGAGCTGGGACGCACGGAATGAGCTGGGACAGATGGGGAAGTCCCAGGGGAGGTGGGTCGGGATGCAGGGGGATGAGCTGGGGACACACGGGATGTCCCCAGCTGGGTTGGGGTGCAGGGGGGACCAGCCAGGACACTTGGGACATCCCAGGAAGGCAGGTCAGGGTGAAGGTGGGATGAGCTGGGACACACAGGATGAGCTGGGACAGATGGGGAAGTCCCAGGGGAGGTGGGTCGGGATGCCGGGGGATGAGCTGGGGGAACACGGGATGTCCCCAATTGGATTGGGGTGAAGGTGGGATGAGCTGGGACACACGAGATGTCCCCAGCCGGCTTATGGTGCAGGGGGACAAGCTGGGACACACGGGATGTCCCCAGCTGGGTTGGGGTGCAGGGGGGACCAGCCAGGACACTTGGGACATCCCAGGAAGGCAGGTCAGGGTGAAGGTGGGATGAGCTGGGACACACAGGATGAGCTGGGACAGATGGGGAAGTCCCAGGGGAGGTGGGTCAGGGTGCAAGGGGATGAGCTGGGGACACACGGGATGTCCCCAGCTGGGTTGGGGTGCAGGGGGGACCAGCCAGGACACTTGGGACATCCCAGGAAGGCAGGTCAGGGTGAAGGTGGGATGAGCTGGGACACACAGGATGCGCCGGGACAGATGGGGAAGTCCCAGGGGAGGTGGGTCAGGGTGCAAGGGGATGAGCTGGGGACACACGGGATGTCCCCAGCTGGGTTGGGGTGCAGGGGGGACCAGCCAGGACACTTGGGACATCCCAGGAAGGCAGGTCAGGGTGAAGGTGGGATGAGCTGGGACACACGAGATGTCCCCAGCCGGCTTATGGTGCAGGGGGACAAGCTGGGACACACGGGATGTCCCCAGCTGGGTTGGGGTGCAGGGGGGACCAGCCAGGACACTTGGGACATCCCAGGAAGGCAGGTCAGGGTGAAGGTGGGATGAGCTGGGACACACAGGATGAGCTGGGACAGATGGGGAAGTCCCAGGGGAGGTGGGTCGGGATGCCGGGGGATGAGCTGGGGGAACACGGGATGTCCCCAATTGGATTGGGGTGAAGGTGGGATGAGCTGGGACACACAGGATGCGCCGGGACAGATGGGGAAGTCCCAGGGGAGGTGGGTCGGGATGCAGGGGGATGAGCTGGGGACACACGGGATGTCCCCAGCTGGGTTGGGGTGCAGGGGGGACCAGCCAGGACACTTGGGACATCCCAGGAAGGCAGGTCAGGGTGAAGGTGGGATGAGCTGGGACACACAGGATGAGCTGGGACAGATGGGGAAGTCCCAGGGGAGGTGGGTCAGGGTGCAAGGGGATGAGCTGGGGACACACGGGATGTCCCCAGCTGGGTTGGGGTGCAGGGGGGACCAGCCAGGACACTTGGGACATCCCAGGAAGGCAGGTCAGGGTGAAGGTGGGATGAGCTGGGACACACAGGATGAGCTGGGACAGATGGGGAAGTCCCAGGGGAGGTGGGTCGGGATGCCGGGGGATGAGCTGGGGGAACACGGGATGTCCCCAATTGGATTGGGGTGAAGGTGGGATGAGCTGGGACACACAGGATGAGCTGGGACAGATGGGGAAGTCCCAGGGGAGGTGGGTCGGGATGCCGGGGGATGAGCTGGGGGAACACGGGATGTCCCCAATTGGATTGGGGTGAAGGTGGGATGAGCTGGGACACACAGGATGAGCTGGGACAGATGGGGAAGTCCCAGGGGAGGTGGGTCAGGGTGCAAGGGGATGAGCTGGGGACACACGGGATGTCCCCAGCTGGGTTGGGGTGCAGGGGGGACCAGCCAGGACACTTGGGACATCCCAGGAAGGCAGGTCAGGGTGAAGGTGGGATGAGCTGGGACACACGAGATGTCCCCAGCCGGCTTATGGTGCAGGGGGACAAGCTGGGACACACGGGATGTCCCCAGCTGGGTTGGGGTGCAGGGGGGACCAGCCAGGACACTTGGGACATCCCAGGAAGGCAGGTCAGGGTGAAGGTGGGATGAGCTGGGACACACGAGATGTCCCCAGCCGGCTTATGGTGCAGGGGGACAAGCTGGGACACACGGGATGTCCCCAGCTGGGTTGGGGTGCAGGGGGGACCAGCCAGGACACTTGGGACATCCCAGGAAGGCAGGTCAGGGTGAAGGTGGGATGAGCTGGGACACACAGGATGCGCCGGGACAGATGGGGAAGTCCCAGGGGAGGTGGGTCGGGATGCAGGGGGATGAGCTGGGGACACACGGGATGTCCCCAGCTGGGTTGGGGTGCAGGGGGGACCAGCCAGGACACTTGGGACATCCCAGGAAGGCAGGTCAGGGTGAAGGTGGGATGAGCTGGGACACACGAGATGTCCCCAGCCGGCTTATGGTGCAGGGGGACAAGCTGGGACACACGGGATGTCCCCAGCTGGGTTGGGGTGCAGGGGGGACCAGCCAGGACACTTGGGACATCCCAGGAAGGCAGGTCAGGGTGAAGGTGGGATGAGCTGGGACACACAGGATGCGCCGGGACAGATGGGGAAGTCCCAGGGGAGGTGGGTCGGGATGCAGGGGGATGAGCTGGGGACACACGGGATGTCCCCAGCTGGGTTGGGGTGCAGGGGGGACCAGCCAGGACACTTGGGACATCCCAGGAAGGCAGGTCAGGGTGAAGGTGGGATGAGCTGGGACACACGAGATGTCCCCAGCCGGCTTATGGTGCAGGGGGACAAGCTGGGACACACGGGATGTCCCCAGCTGGGTTGGGGTGCAGGGGGGACCAGCCAGGACACTTGGGACATCCCAGGAAGGCAGGTCAGGGTGAAGGTGGGATGAGCTGGGACACACAGGATGCGCCGGGACAGATGGGGAAGTCCCAGGGGAGGTGGGTCGGGATGCAGGGGGATGAGCTGGGGACACACGGGATGTCCCCAATTGGATTGGGGTGAAGGTGGGATGAGCTGGGACACACGAGATGTCCCCAGCCGGCTTATGGTGCAGGGGGACAAGCTGGGACACACGGGATGTCCCCAGCTGGGTTGGGGTGCAGGGGGGACCAGCCAGGACACTTGGGACATCCCAGGAAGGCAGGTCAGGGTGAAGGTGGGATGAGCTGGGACACACAGGATGAGCTGGGACAGATGGGGAAGTCCCAGGGGAGGTGGGTCGGGATGCAGGGGGATGAGCTGGGGACACACGGGATGTCCCCAATTGGATTGGGGTGAAGGTGGGATGAGCTGGGACACACAGGATGAGCTGGGACAGATGGGGAAGTCCCAGGGGAGGTGGGTCGGGATGCAGGGGGATGAGCTGGGGACACACGGGATGTCCCCAATTGGATTGGGGTGAAGGTGGGATGAGCTGGGACACACAGGATGAGCTGGGACAGATGGGGAAGTCCCAGGGGAGGTGGGTCGGGATGCAGGGGGATGAGCTGGGGACACACGGGATGTCCCCAATTGGATTGGGGTGAAGGTGGGATGAGCTGGGACACACAGGATGAGCTGGGACAGATGGGGAAGTCCCAGGGGAGGTGGGTCGGGATGCAGGGGGATGAGCTGGGGACACACGGGATGTCCCCAATTGGATTGGGGTGAAGGTGGGATGAGCTGGGACACACGAGATGTCCCCAGCCGGCTTATGGTGCAGGGGGACAAGCTGGGACACACGGGATGTCCCGGGGGAGGGGGATCGGGATGCAGGTGGGATGAGCTGGGACACACGGGACGTCCCCAGCCGGGTCGGGGTGCAGGGGGACGAGCCAGGACCCAGGGACGGCACTCACCGCACAGAGCCAGGAGCAGCCCGGCGAGGGACCAGGCAGGATGCTGGGGGGGACACCTGGCTCAGAGGTGCATCGTCCCCCATCTCTTGTCACGACGGCCGCTCTCCATCCTTCCTCTCCACCCCAGCAGCGCCCCGGCTCCGTCCCGGCCCCACTGTCCCCGGCCACGCTGCCGGTGCCAGGAGCTGGTGGGCAAATGGCGGCATGAGGAAGGAAGCGGGGTTTGGGTACCGTGGCGCATGCTCAGTGCGCCCGTGGCCACCGAGGATTCAGGGTACCGGAAACCCCCCGGGGTTCAGTTATCCCCATCCCCAACCAAAACCCCAGTGGGTCGCGGCGCTGCTGCCGCCGACAACCTTTATTGGTGCAACATGTCGCAACAGCATCTTCCAGCCTCTCCAACGGCTGCATCTCCCTCCACTCCGGCTCCTCACCCTCCCGCCAACATCAGTGCCAACACCGCCCCAGCACCGAAATCCCGGGATTCAGCCCGGATGCTCCCCCCAGTGTCACCGCGGGGAGCGGGAGGAGACCGCGGCCACCCCAAAACCACCTTCAAGGTGTCCCAAGGGATAAAGTTCGGAAAGAAAAGGTGCATCTCCATGATGGGGGGGAGGTTGGTGCCTCGTCTCCCCCCGCAGAATCCCAACCGCGTGCCGGCCCAGCACGTCCCCATCTGGGAGCTGTCACCTCCCTGTGGCAACAGCGGCCGCTGGCGCTGTCTCACCGTAGCGTCCACCATCCCATCGCGGCTCCCGCCTGGTCCCCGATGTCACCATCGAATCAGTAGGAGGGAACCGGCAGCCACGGCACTCAGCCCTTGCCAGGGCACTTGCCCGTGGGCAGGGGAGCGGGACTGGCAGGAGGCGCCCCTCCTCCGGCTCTGCCCGGCTACGGCTGAGCCTCCCGTGCTGAACCGTTGAGAGTGGCCATCTCCTCCGAGCATCCCGGCGGCTGCGGCGGCTCCATCTGCAGCTGCCTCTGCCGCTCCTGCAGCCGGTACTGCCGGATTTTCTTCTTGCGGTAGTAAATGCCGTAGCTCACCCCACTAACGAGCAGGATGGCCACCACCGCCACCCCCACCAGCACCGGGAGCACCACGTCGGGGTCATGGTCTGCCAGAGAGTGGGAATGGGTGGTCAGCGGTGCTGAGCCCGCACCTTCCCCCTGGGACCCCCAGGACCACCGAGACCCCCGTCCCCACTTACAATGCACCCACACGGTGACGCTCCGGATGGCTGTACCCAACCGGTTGGTGGCCTGGCAGCGGTAGGTGCCGGCATGGGCGCGGGTGACCGGGCGCGGCACCCCGGCGGGGAAGGGCTCGCCGTCCTTGGTGCACTCCAGGCGGGGCGGGGGGTTGCCCTGTGCCGAGCAGCGCAGGGTCTCATCCTGCCCCTCTGTCCAGTTCTGGCTGGGGGGGCAGCTCCCATCATCCATCCGGGGTCCGGCTGCGGGAAGAGCCGGGATAGGGACAACAAATTAATTCCCATGCGGGAATTTCCCCTTCAGCATCCTGGGATGGAGCCCAGCCGCTGTGCTCTCACCGGTGACGGTGAGCCGGATGGGCACGCTCGTCTTCAGGGCTTTGCCGCCGATGGGTAGCTTGGCATGACAGCTCAGCTCCATCCCATCGTCTTCCTCGCGCACCGTCAAGGCGAAGGGCAGTGGGGATGGTCCCCACCCCACCAGGACACGGTAGCCGGCGCGGATCTGCAGCTGGAGCTCAGCGGAGTGGCCGGGCGGCAAAGCGCAGAGTCCTGTCACCGCTGTGCCGGCTGCTGGGCTGGCGGTGCTGGCGTTCAGCTGTGGTGAGGGGAAACCTGCAGGTGATGGAGACAACACCGGGGTGGTCCGGTGATGCCGTGGCATGGAACCGCTCCCCCCTTCCCTGTGCAGCGCGCCAGGGCCGTGCCGCCAGCGGGCCTTAGCCGGCGCCACTGCCGCTGTTACTCACGGTAGACGTGGACGGTCGCCTCCTTCCGCCGCTCCACGGGTCCCACCTTCACGGTGCAAACCAGCCCGAAGTTTCCCGGCTGACTGTGGGACACCTCGGCGGTGGCCCGGTGCCCGTCCTGGCTGATGGAGAGCGGCAGGGTCTGGTTGGCGAGTACCAGCTTGAACGATGCCACCGGGAAGAAGCGACCGATGGTGCAGCTGGCATTCACCGTCTCGCCGATCTCCAGGTAGATGTGAGGCTCCAGCTCGGGATCCTCCGGGAATTCTGCCGTCGGAGAGAAACACCCCAGGATGAGCCGGTTGCCGCAACCACAGCAGAGCCGTACCCCCATTCCCCTTCCCGTACGCCCAATCCCCTGCCCGTACCCCCATTCCCCTGCCCGT
>NW_008795631.1:336766-339384 GCF_000699145.1 Aptenodytes forsteri | reverse complement strand
CACCGTGCCCCCATTCCCCTGCCCGTACCCCCAATCCCCTGCCCGTACCCCCATTCCCCTGCCTGTATCCCCATTCCCCTGCCGTTACCCCCAATACGGTAAGATGCCGGTGCCGGCTTACCGTAGACAGTCAATGCCTGCGGGTCGGAGGTGGTGTTGAACTGCGGGCCGTAGGGCGCCAGGTCGAGCAGTGCCTGGCAGGTGATGCTCTGCCCATCGTCCCGGCGCTGTGCTGTCAGCCGGTGGGTCACCCGCACCGTCCCCGGCTCATCCTCACTGTGCTGCTCGAAGGTTTTGGTGTGCAGCATCTCGCTGCCCTGCCGCAGGATCACCGTCAGGTTCCGGATCGGCGCGACGCCGGCCACGTGGCACACCAGCTCATGGCTCTCACCCACCGCCAGCTGCGGTACCCGCTCCAGCACCGCCGGCTCTGGCACACCTGGGGGAGAGACGCAGCGTGATGGGGACAATCCTGGTTTGCCGGGATGGGCAAGGACCCCCGTCTCCCCGCGGTGCCTTACGGTAGACGATGAGTTTGGTGGTCACCACCTTCCTCTCCTGCCTGCAGCTGTAGAAGCAGAGGACGCTGGAGTTCCACGCGGTGACGTTGAGCAGCTCCACCACTATCTCCCCCAGCCCCGCCGTCACCAACTGCTTCCGAAACGACGTCTCCACGTTGCCGGATCCTTTGGGATCCTGGCACGTGGCCTTCAACTTCAACCGGACTGATCCGCCGTGTTCCACCACCAGCACCGCTGGCTCGACCGACAACTCGAAGGAGGATCCCAACCGCCCTGCCGGGAGAACCCATGGGTTTGGGGGGAGGTTCGCTGGTCGAGGGGACCCCCGGGCTCATCCCCATCCCCGGCACGGCAGGGGGGAAGGTCAAGGGGACCTCTGGCTCGTCCCCAGCACAGCGAGGGGGAAGCCGGCCAGCCGCTGCGGGTGGGGAGAAGCCGCAGCGCCGCCAAGCTTCTCCTTCGGCTGTGGGAAGTGGCCGGCTTTGCCGGTGGGCGGGATTCGTCCCCCCCCATCCAGCTGGAAGCCTTCAGCCAGAAACCCGGTGACGGGAGGGGGGGACGCCAAGACCCAAATCCGGCCCTCGGGGACGGCGGCAGCTATCCCCAGCCGGTGCCCGGTGCGTCCCCTCCGGCCTCACGTGCCGGTGCTTTCCCAGCAAAGCAGCCATCGCCGAGCCCACCAGGCTGCGGAGGAAGCCCCCCTGGTTGAGTCAGCACCGGCACCCTCAGGTGGGGGATTCCCTGGTAGCAGCTGCAAGGTTTCCCTTCCTCCGGCGGGGAAAAAGTCCTGCCCTTTCCCGGAATAACCGCCGGCAGGAAGAGAATGAAAAAAAAAATCCTGCTGCGATACAGGAATTTCGCAAGGACAAACACAACTTCGCTCCCTGCTCGCTCCCTGCTCGCTCCCCGCTCGCTTCCCAGGCTCTCCCACGGGACACGGCGCGGAGGCGATGGCTTCGGGAAGAGGGGGCTGGGACAGATCCGGGACCCCAATCCCGGCTGCCCCACCGGTCCCCGGTGCTGGGAAGGGCCCGATGCTGACACCGTGGTGGCATGCTTGTGCTCACACGGTGCGTCAATGGGGACACACACACACACACACACACCCCCCTACACTGTGACATGCTTGTGTGACACACTCCTGGTGACAAGATCACGTTGACACAAGTGCTCACACCGATGCGCTCGTGCTTGCACCGGCATGCTTGCCGCGATGCCACTGACACGCTCGCGGCGACACGCTCGCGGCGACACGCTCGCACCTGCGTGCTTGTGCCGACATGCTCGCGCCGGCCTCGCCCCTCTGTGCCGGGGACACACCCGAGGGGGGGGTCCCGGGTCCCCGCCACCCTCGCTCGGTGCCACCCCCAGCCCAGTGTCCCCCTCCCTGCTGTCCCCTCACCTGCGATGACACCCAGGGCGCACAGCGGCGATGACCCCCAGGGCGCACAGGGCCAGCGGCAGCACCACGGGGCGCATGGTGCGGTGGGGTGCCGGGGTGGGCACCGGTACCGGCACTGGGTGGGCTCAGTCCTCTGGGAGCACCGCGATGGCTCGGGCTCTTCAGGAACGCCGGGATAGGTTGGGAACACTGGGATGGGTCCAGCCGGGCCCTCCGGGGTCAGCAGTTCGGGCTTTTTTAGAGGTTGGGAACACTGGGATGGGTCCAGTCGGGCTCTCCGGGATCAGTCAGTTCGGGCTCCCCGGGAGCACCGGGATGGGTCCGATCAGGGTCTCCGGGAAGGGTCGGTTCGGGCTCCCCGGGATGGGTCCGGTCGGGCTCTCCGGGATCAGTCGGTTCGGGCTCCCCGGGAGCACCGGGATGGGTCCGATCAGGGTCTCCGGGAAGGGTCGGTTCGGGCTCCCCGGGATGGGTCCGGTCGGGTTCTCCGGGAAGGGTCGGTTCAAGCTCCCCGGGAGCACCGGGATGGATCCGATCAGGGTCTCCGGGATCGATCGGTTCAGGCTCCCCGGGATGGGTCCGGTCGGGCTCTCCGGGAGCACCGGGACGGGGCGAGGCGGAGTCTCCGGCTCGGGGTCTCGGTGTGCACCGCAGCCTCCCTGCCTCCCTGCCTCCCTCCCTCCCTCCCTCCCTCC
>NW_008795631.1:335193-335775 GCF_000699145.1 Aptenodytes forsteri | reverse complement strand
GGCACCGCCGGGTGCTGTGGCATCAGCCAGGTGACCTCATCCCGAGGAGGGCGAGCCAAGCGTGCAGAAACACCCGGCTTCCTCTTTTCTATTCAGTTTTTTTTTGACGCGAGGGAATTTATTTTTGGCCGATGGGAACTGTGGGGCTGTGGGGAAGGGCAGCAGGCGGACCCCGGGGATGCTACTGCAGCCCCTCGGTCTCTGCCAACCGGCGGGCAGAGCTGGGGCGCCGGAGGTTTGGCTTGGCAACCCTCCACCCCAACCCCTTGGTGTGGCATGGGCCCCTGGCTTCCCAGTGTTTTCTTTTCCTGACACGGCCGGCCAAAGAGTCCGGAGGGTGCTGGAGCCTCTGGTTGTGACACCGAGCTCCGGCGTCCTCCCTCTTGCTGCTGGCACGCCGCTGCCGCCCCGGCTCCGGCGCTGCCGGGGAGAGGAAAGTCCAGCACAGCTTCTCGTGGCCGTGAGGTTTCACTTCTGCACCCGGCAGCAAACCCACGCGCATTGATGGGAACTGTGCCGGGGCGGCGAGGTTCCTCCCCGAGAGCCGCCACTGGGACGCCGTCACCCGGCGTCCCACATACC
>NW_008795631.1:334887-335089 GCF_000699145.1 Aptenodytes forsteri | reverse complement strand
GCCGTCCCGTGCCGGCAGTGCCGGAAATGCCAGGAATGCCGGGCAGGCCCCCCCGCCCTTTGGCCTTGGTCTGGCTCCCGGCAAGAACCCCTTATCTCTCCGGTGACCTTCCCCAGTCCCAGCACTCACCGGGGTAGGCAAAGGTTGTTTCTTGCCCCCGTGCCAGCTCAGCAGCTGGGTGGGGGGGGAAGGGAGGGTGCTG